>NC_035447.2:90683528-91001154 GCF_002127325.2 Helianthus annuus
TCACTAGGGCTCTCACGAAAACATTTTTACTGCATACCACTTAAGTCCAGATCCAAAATGTTTTTATAAACAAATATTGAGCACATTTTATTTATTATTTTTAGGCTCAGTCTGGGAGGCTGAGGCTCGGTCTGAGAGACTGAGGCTTGGTCTGGGAGGCCGAGGCTCGATCTACTGGATCGAGGTAGTTTGCTAGTGGGACTAGGGAGTCAGTCTGGGAGGCTGGGAAAGTTGGCTAGTGGGACTAGGAAGGGCAGTCTGGGAGGCTGGGAGGCTAGTGGGACTAGGAGGATTATGTGATTATTACTTGGTAACTTGTGCGATTACCTGATTTACTGATTTTTGTGCATGTTTGTGTTTATGTTACAGACCCATGGACTCACCAGCCACGGGTGATTCAGATACCACCGGACCTTTACCCATAGTATCGGACGACATTGTGTCTTCAAAGCACGAGGTGCATACCTCCGACTTCACCAGCACCGTTGATGATGACTTCCAGCCCTTCGCTCTGCCCGATGGCGCTGATGAGCATATCGATGACCCACCTTCTGAGTATCTTCCCTTGGTTGCGATTCCAGCTCCCATACCCCTTGCTTCATATCCAGCATACGACTTGCTACCCGACGCCGAGGCTGACGGCAATGTTGATCTCTTTGAGGACGAGCCTTTCGAGGATGAGATTCCTGATGCAGCCCCTCTTCCCGCTGGCGATCTTTTGATGATCGCTGGTGCTCCTGTTGAGGACTCGCCCGCCCATTCGCCCGTCCCAGACTCCTTTGAGTCTGTGGCATCTGCACCATCTCACGAGGTGAGCACGCAGCATTTTGTACACGACTCGGACCCCGATCAGGCATCTTCTGCCGCACCCATTCCGAGCTTTGTGTTCGAGCACGACGACATTGAGGATTCTGATCCCGTTTTTCCTCCAGGATTTGATCCTGACCACGATATTGAGTACATCCCGATGGACCAGCACGTGGAGGATCCTGCTGATCCCATTGACCCTATTGATCCAGAGTTCGATTTTGACATGGCTTTCGATGACCCAGAGCCTGCCTTGGCCCCAGAGCAGGCAGCTGCTCTTGATCCTATGCATGAGCATGACTTGGGACATGCTGACGTTCCTGTTGAGCCCATTTTGGCAGACCCACCTGTTGGTGACCATCTTGTGGATATTCCTTTGATTGTTGACGACCATGTTATAGCTGATGATCCTGTTGTTGATCCACCTTTTGTTGATCCCCCTTTGATTGCTAATATCCTTATTGACCACCCAGTTGAGCATGTTGCACCAGTTGACCTTGTCATTGCTCCATTTGATCATGTTCCCCTCGAACCTGAGCACGCTCTGTTTGCTGATCACCTGGATCCACCCGATGAGGACGCTCAGCACGGTTGGATACCTGCTGACGAGGATGTTCCACCGTTTCCCCCACATCACACTGATGCACATCATGCTGATTTCTCATTTCAAATCCCTGTGACACGATCCGATGATTTCACCTTTCCGATCCCTCAGATTATACCTCCGGCGAGGTCTGGAGAGGGCTCTTCAGCCCACCCTTTTGGGCACATACCGATGTCTATTCCTTTCGTGCCCCAGATGACATCTGTTCCATCTTCCGTTTCACCTGTTCATGCAGCACCATTCGATCCCACCAGCACGCCACTGCTTTGGTCATCTTCCTCTCCGATGCCACCCACTGATCCATATCATCCATTCCATATGGGGCACACCATAGAGGACGTCTTGATGTCCTTTGTCCATCAGCATGAGTCCCATACGCAGCGACTCCAGGAGCTCGAGAGAGCTCAGCTATCACTAGGTCCATGTCATGGTCAGACATCCTCACCTTTTCAGCCGTTTCGATCATTACCCCCGGACTTCGCTACCCGACTTCTGACTTTAGAGCAGCAGATCGCTTCTGTTATTCACACTCAGCAGGCGATGGAGGAGGACTGGCTTCATCTACGCCGCTTACTCTACACTCACTTTCCCCCTCCTCCACCCCCATCCGCATAGAGCTCATCGGTGCTATAGAGTTAGACATTGGTGAGACGACAGCGATTGTGACTGCACAGCCTTTTGGAGACCACCTGATGTTACTGACTATTGTTGATACTTATTTGATGTACCTGATGTATGTGATACTGATATGATATAGTTTTGTACAGGGGTGATGTAGCCCCTATTTGATTGATGGTTGTATGCCACACTTACTACATTATGGTCTCGATATATGTAGCAATCGCGGTATTCTCACCATATCTGATGCACTTGATTTCTTATTTATATTTTTGTGACATGGGATGTTGGGACATGGGATGTTGTGTATATAATACTTGTGACATGGGATGTTGGGACATGGGATGTTATGTATATAATACTTGTGACATGGGATGTTGGGACATGGGATGTTGTTTGTATAATGATCGTAACATGGGATGTTGTGTGTGATATATTGATAACATGAGATGTTATGTGCTATTACTATTACTATATTCGTATGTTTATTATGGCCTGACCAACGTACACATCTTTAGAAGATGGCGCCAAGACGTCAACCTCAGCCAATGCCCACTACTCAGGACGAACTACAGCAAGTCATTGCTGCTGCTATTGCTCAATATGCTGCCTCTCAAGGAGGAATGAGTGGAAGCAACTCTGGCAACACGGGCAACAACAACAATCCACCTCATGGGTGCACCTACAAACAATTCTTGGACTGTAAGCCCGTAAACTTCGATGGCACAGGAGGTGCTGTCTCTTTCGTTTGCTGGGCTGAGAAAACCGAGTCCGTACTTCGCATGAGCAAATGCGCGCTAGATCAACAAGTCACTTATATCTCAGGGCTATTTGTGGATGGAGCCCTATCCTGGTGGAATCTACAAGTCCAGACACTTGGCGAAGCTGCTGCTTACGCACTGACCTGGGCTGAACTAAAAGAACTCATGCGCAAGAAGTATTGTTCTCGCGCGGAAATCCAGAGGTTAGAGATCGAATTCTGGCACCTGAAAATGGAAGGTCCCAAGATAGCTGAATACGTCCAGAGGTTCCACGACTTGTCGCATGTGGTACCATATATGGTTACACCGGAGTTCAAGAGAATTGAACGTTTCATTTGGGGACTAGCTCCTCAAATCATTAGTATGGTGACCTCTTCCAAACCAGCGACAATCACTGAAGCCATTGATTTGAGTGTGGCTCTCATCGAAGAGGCAATTCGGTTGAACAAGTTTGATGAAGTCGAGCCGAAGAAGAAAGAGACTCATGTGGAGTCTTCAGGTGGTAACAAGCGAAAATTCTCCAATTTCAAGCAGGGCACCGGGATGGTGGTTAAGAAAGGGGAATCGAATGCGCCAGGTCAAAATTCAGCTGGTGGTAGAAGGAAAAGTAAGGGATATATGGGTGCACAGCCCAAGTGCAACTCATGCCAACGACATCACTCTGGTCGTTGTGGGATAAAAGTTTGTGAAGCATGTGGAAAGGCTGGCCACCTGAAGGAGACTTGTTGGGCCACTGCTGGCCGGGGAGGCCAAGGAGGATATGGGAATAAGAACAATCGTGGCGATGGAAACCGCCCACAAGGAAACCACGGAGGTGATGGAAACCGTGCCAATCATGCTAACCAAGCGGGCGCCATGAATCGGAACCAGGGAAACCATCAAGCTGGAAACAATGGTGGGAACGGGCAGAGACCCGGATGTTTTAACTGCGGTGATGTTGGGCATTACAAGAGGAATTGCCCAGAATTAAACCAGGCACGCGGAAGAGTTTTTAACATAGAAGCAAGGGAAGCGCGCCAGGATCCCAATGTTGTCACTGGTACGTTCCCTGTAAACCAACGCTATCCATCCGTTTTGTTTGATACTGGTGCCGATTATAGCTTCGTGTCGTTAGAATTTAAGAATATGCTTGGTTTAGCCGCTAGTAAGTTAGATATTCCGTACTCGATCGAATTAGCAAATGGGAAGTTAGTAGAGGCTAACGAGGTGATTCGAGGTTGCGTAATCGAATTGGGAGAGCGTGAGTTCGCTCTGGATCTACTACCAGTTCAGTTGGGAAGCTTCGACGTGGTAGTAGGGATGGATTGGTTATCGAGTAACAAGGCCGAGATAGTTTGTCACGAGAAGATTATTCGTATCCCGACCGATGATGGTGAGACCATTGTTGTTCATGGGGAGAAGCGTGAGACGCCGTTAAGGATGATTAGCTGCCTGAAAGCGAGAAAGTGTTTGCAGAAAGGATGTGTTGCGTTTCTGGCACACATTGTAGATAAAAAGGCTGCTGAGCTGAAGATCGAAGACATCCCTGTCGTAAGGGAATATCCAGAAGTCTTTCCTGAAGACTTGCCTGGATTGCCGCCTCAAAGGCAAGTGGAGTTTCGCATTGACTTAGTTCCAGGCGCCGCGCCTGTGGCTAAGGCACCCTACAGACTTGCTCCGTCTGAGATGCAAGAACTGTCGACACAACTTCAGTAGTTGTTAGACAAGGGATTTATCCGACCGAGCTTCTCTCCTTGGGGAGCTCCAGTTTTGTTTGTAAAGAAGAAAGACGGCAGTTTCCGCATGTGTATTGATTACAGAGAGTTGAACAAGCTGACGATCAAGAATAGGTATCCTTTGCCAAGAATCGATGATCTGTTTGACCAACTTCAAGGTTCAAGCTTCTATTCAAAGATCGATCTTCGATCTGGATACCATCAGCTACGGATACAGGAGGAGAGTATCCCGAAGACAGCCTTCAGAACTCGATATGGACACTACGAGTTTCTCGTTATGCCGTTTGGTCTGACAAACGCACCTGCAGTATTCATGGATCTGATGAATCGAGTTTGTAAGCCGTACTTGGATAAGTTCGTGATCGTATTCATCGATGATATTTTGATTTATTCAAAGACGAAGGCTGAGCACGAGCAGCATCTTAGAGCCATTCTGGAGCTGCTGAAGAAAGAACAGTTGTACGCCAAATTCTCTAAGTGCGAGTTTTGGCTAAGGGAAGTGCAATTCCTTGGGCACGTGGTGAACGGAGATGGAATCCACGTGGATCCAACCGAGATCGAGGCGATCAAGGATTGGGAAACGCCAAAGACGCCAACCGAGATTCGGCAATTCTTGGGTTTGGCTGGCTATTATCGAAGGTTCATCGAGAACTTTTCAAAGATCGCACAACCGTTGACACTCCTCACGCAGAAGGATAAGAAGTTTGATTGGGGAATCAAACAGGATGAAGCGTTTCAGATATTGAAAGATAAGCTTTGTAACGCGCCAATCTTAGCTCTACCAGAAGGCACTGATGACTTTGTGGTATACTGCGACGCATCGCGTCAAGGATTGGGTTGTGTGTTGATGCAACGTCAAAAGGTTATCGCCTACGCATCACGCCAACTGAAGGTGTATGAAAAGAACTATACCACACACGATTTGGAGCTAGGTGCAGTGGTTTTTGCCTTAAAGATCTGGAGACACTACCTTTACGGTACAAAGTGTACGATCTTCACAGATCACAAGAGCCTCCAGCATATATTCAACCAGAAGGAGTTGAATATGAGGCAAAGACGATGGGTCGAGTTGTTGAACGATTACGACTGCGAGATCAAGTATCATCCAGGGAAGGCGAATGTGGTCGCTGATGCCCTAAGTCGTAAAGAGAGAATCAAGCCCATAAGGGTTTGGGCTATGGAAATGATAATTCAAACCGACCTTTCCTCGCGCATTCGTGCAGCACCGAAGGAAGCTCTCAAGGAGGGAAACCTTGAGGAAGAATATCTCCGTGGGATGGAGAAGATATTGGTGCCAAACAGGGAAGGAACGTTGTGTTTTGAGAAAAGGATTTGGGTTCCTCTGTTTGGTGGTTTAAGAGAGGTTATCTTTGATGAAGCTCACAAGTCGCGGTACTCTATCCACCCAGGAGCGGATAAGATGTACCAGGATCTTAAGGATTATTACTGGTGGCCTAGGATGAAAGGCGATGTTGCTATTTACGTGAGCAAATGTTTAACTTGCGCCAAAGTTAAGGCGGAATACCAGAAGCCTTCGGGACTTCTGCAGCAACCAAAAATTCCCCAGTGGAAGTGGGAACAAATCTCCATGGATTTTATTACAAAGTTGCCAAGGACGCCAAAAGGCCATGACACTATCTGGGTGATAGTGGATCGCTTAACGAAGTCAGCACACTTCTTACCTATCCGCGAGAAGGATAATACGAGTAAATTGGCTGAGATTTACATGAGAGAGATTGTTACGCGCCATGGAGTACCACTCTCGATTATCTCTGATAGAGACGGAAGGTTCGTGTCAAGGATATGGCAATCCTTCCAGGAAGCTTTTGGCTCCAAGTTGAATCTGAGCACTGCGTTTCACCCACAGACCGACGGTCAAAGCGAGCGGACGATTCAGACGTTAGAAGACATGCTGAGAGCATGTGTGATGGATTTGGGCGGTAGCTGGGATAAGCATTTACCCCTGGTTGAGTTTTCATACAACAACAGCTACCACACCAGTATTGGTGCCGCGCCGTTTGAAGCTTTATATGGGTGCAAGTGCAGATCGCCGCTTTGTTGGGCTGACGCAGGTGATAGACAATTGGTTGGTCCTGAAATGGTACAGGAAACCACAGATAAGATCCCGCAAATCCGAGACCGTATCAGCGCGGCTCGTGACAGGCAGAAAGCCTACGCGGATCGAAGCAGGAAACCTCTAGAGTTTGAGGTTGGTGAGATGGTTTTGTTGAAGGTATCACCCTGGAAGGGTGTGGCACGATTTGGGAAACGTGGAAAGTTGAACCCAAGGTATATTGGACCATTCAAGATCTTGGAGAGAATCGGGTTAGTAGCTTACAAGTTGGACCTACCTGCCGAACTGAATGGTGTTCACGATACATTTCATGTATCCAATCTGAAGAGAAGTCCAACTCAAGTTAACGTTGCCATTCCTACCGACGAAATTCATGTTGATGACACGCTCCACTTCGTTGAAGAACCTGTCGAGGTCACGGATTGGAAAGTTAACAAGACCCGTCGGAGCAGTGTCAAGCTCGTCAAAGTTCGTTGGAATGCTAGACATGGTCCTGAATTCACCTGGGAGCGTGAGGACCAAATGAAAGAGAAATACCCCCACTTATTTCCTGAGAACCCTGCTTCTACAAGCAGAACTTAAAATTTCGGGACGAAATTTTTCTAACGGGGGGAGAATGTGACAACCCTCACTAAACCAGGTATCCGTACGACTTAATTAACTATTAATTGTTGCCTAATTACTGTGCTTGACTGAGATTCCTGATGAACTGCTACTTGACTGTTGATACTTGTACATATCTGCATCATACTTTAATTTCCGTCACTACATTATTTACTTACTGAACTCTAGTGACAAACATGATGCACAAAAGCACAGTAGCATTTGAACGGATAACCTATTGAACATGCTGATATAGCCAGCATCAGGCAAACACTGCCTCTAAAGGCCTGTATGAGCCAGAAATATATTACTACACCCAGTGTGTGTGTAGGGATACAAGGGTTGTTAAACTGCGTCTCTAGGAATAAGATGTAAAGGTTGGATGTGCCTAAAACGTACTCTAAGCACGAAACACCGCACTTTTATCAACACACTAGCTTCTAGCTAACTAATAAAGTGCCAAAACATGAGGATATATTCCTGACACTTTGCAGAATAAATTGTGTCGCTAAAAATATTACTTACGACGCTTAAAAGATCACTCAAGCACTTTAACGGATTACTATCCAACCGAACAACCGGACAATACCCGGAACATAAAAATATTGTCAGAAATATTGTTAGCCTTTTTCTGAGCCAGTTAGGGTCCCTGATTACCTTAACACCCGCTTTATAACACATCATGCAACTAACGGAGTTAACACTTGAAGTTAACCCACTTAACGTAACTAGACACTAACTGAATGGTTGGAAACGTACCGGATACCCCCCCCCCAATGGAATCGGCCAAACCAAGGGGACAAAGGAGTACAAGGGTTGATTATTTTATTGATCTATGTTGGAAATCTAGAGAACATAGAAACCGTTGGACGATGGCACTAGAATTTCTCTATAAATACCCCACCCTAACTTAGAGATTTCACACACCACATTTCACCAACTCAACTCTCTCTCTCTTGCCTCCCCATTCTCGGCCGAACACACCCATAGCCACCCACCCATTTTCGAGCTCTTGTTCATCCATTCCAAGTACATACAAGGCTTACGGGTCACGTATTAGGAAGCTTGAAGCAAGCGGAAGTTGAAGGACCTCGTTTCTTTGCTTTTATCCACGCCATTTTCGACTAGATTCTTCCCTAGCCCCGAGCTAGAGGTATAATGTTTAAAACTCACTCTCGATCGTATCTAAAGTGGTTAATATGATTTTTAACGGTTAAAAGTCGGAATCATGCGTTTTGAATCTATAAAGTCTACTAAAACTCGAATATTGTTGGTTAAAAGCTCATAACATGTGTAAAAATTGTAGTATTTGAATATGTTGATTATTGAGGCCCGATCTACGATGTGGTGGCTCTTATCATCGTTTAACCCGACTTTGTTAAGATCATAGATCTTGACATAAGCTTGTTTCTGTCGGTACGAGGGTTAAAAGGTGAAACTCCACCACACGAGAAACATGAACTTGTGTAAAAGTATTTTGACTTGTAAAATAGTATTTAAAACGAGCCGATCTACGTATGTACAAGTGGTATATTCGTAGAACCAAGTGTCGAGAAAATCATGTTTTATAAAAGTTGAGTGACATGTTAACAAATATGATTTTTACAAACTAAAAGTGTATAAACACTTGTGAAACGAAAGATCCGACAAAGTAACAATTTTTATAAAAGTTGTCGGGAAGTTGTAAAGGATGATTTGTTCTAAAAACGGGGTTTTTACAAGACTAAACTATTTTATACATAGATCCACTAAATATAAGGTGATCTACACTATGATTTTTGGAAAAACTACAAGTTCATGTAATAATGCGATTTTACATACTAGTCTACAAGTTTGACGTGTTGAAACTAGTTTGAAGTATCGGAAATTGATTGGTTGATTTAAAGAAGTGTTGGAATGATTTTGTAAAAGAAAATGATACGCTTGAAAGCGTGGCCACCTCCAGTTACAGGGGAAACTCTGGCGAAATTTTTCTAAAATCTAACACTTAGAATTATTTGCAAGTGTTAGACTATTTTGAAATGTTTTTAAAATACATTTCGCCAAGACTTTATTTATTAAATAATCGGAGGTGGGATTTTCACAAAAACTAAACGTGATAAATATTTATTCGATAAATATATTTTTCACCACACTGTTTATGATTATTTTGTGAAAATATATAAATATTATTTTTAGAGTAAAAATAATATTTACAAACTTTGACGAACCCAAAATAATGCAAACCCTTACACGACAAACATATAAGTTACAACGGTAATTACTATTACCACTTACTCGCCAAAACGTAACTTACGCTTAATACGGAAATATTCATAAACGAGTATGTTGTCAACGTATTATTTTTGGAAAATATTATGTGTAGAGAAAATATAATATTTTTGAGAAAGATATTTATATTTTGGAATGAGAAGTAAAAATATATTAAGTGAGACTTAATAATATATTTCGTACACACATGTATTAAATCCCCCATCCTTGGGAAGGAGAATAATTACCAAGTATGCACAGAATGTAAACACGAAATAGTTGTCTAACTATTTCCCAAAAATTAAACTATAAAGCTAAAGCACGGCCATCCGTCTAATAGAATTAGCACATGTAGGTCGTTGCACAGCTTTCGGACATTTGGAGTACTTGGTATAGCGACGCACTGACTGTGAGTTCATATCCCCCTTTTCCCTTAACTGTTTTCAGTTTTCTAAACTGCGGGGGTGAAATACATGTTACAATGATTATGATTACTTTATACATGGTATGGTTAGCGTAAGGAGGGTTACTTTTAGATCATGTGAATGGGTAGGCGGAAACTTGAGGTCATTAATCCTCAGGGAAGGACCGAGGGGCAGGAGCGGTAGATCTATTTGGGTGTAGCGAGCCCAGTCCCAGGTCCAGCATAACGGACCTTGGGATGACTTTGTTCCCGACGCATAAATTTGCTAGGTTTGAGCCTTCCTACTTGCATTTCACATATATCAATGGCCTTGCAAACCATTGGTGATCTCTTTTTCCTTATTTGCTACATACCAGGTTTTTGATAAAGATAAAGGTTTATTTACTCACTATCGCATGAACTTGCTCAACATTATTGTTGATTTTTCAACTTACATGTATTTCAGGAAACTAACGATCTGGCGCGGTATGGCTTGTTTTCCGCTGCATTAGGCACCAAGGTCATCCAGGGTTCGGGGAATGTGACTCTTACCTGGACAAGTCACAGTCCTTGAATTCATGTTTCTGTTTGAATTTTGTAATGTTTAGACAAGTTTATGGTTGTTGGGTGTTAACCCGTTAAGACAATGTTCCGATATTTTTTTTAATGGATGATCTTGCATATTTTTAATTCATATAGCTTGTTATGATTAAGCTATGGTATTAAGAAGTCACACCAAATTAACCACGCTTCCGCAAAGCCAGGGTGTGACAACGCTTGTGTGATTGTTTGTTTATTTTGTGAACAAGTTATATTATTTTTAGGATGAAATAATATAACTCACGTATACCATAAAATTTCTACTCCAAAATAATACCAAAACTCTTACAAAATAAATATTTAAGTTACGCAATTATTATTGCAATACGAAATGCTAAAACGTCACTTATGTAATATTTCAGAAAAATACTTTCACACGTATATTTTGGTAAAATATTATGTTGGAAGATTTATGAAGTAAAATATAATATTTTTTAGGAAAAATATATATATATATATTGAATTAAGATGTTTTAGACAGATAATTTAAATATATTTTTCTAAGTGGGACTTAAAATATATTTTTCGGAAATACAAGTGTACATGTATAAATACCCCCATCCTTGGGGAGGAAATACACATATAAAATACTTGAGAAGTGTGGATAAGAAATAGTTGCCTAACTATTTTTCCTAAATACAAAAGTTAAGTTAAAATAATTAATATTATTTTAACAAGTAGCCAAACTTGATATAATATCAAAGTAATGCAACTCAAAACATTAAACCCTAAGCCAAGGCATGGCACATCCGTCTAATAGGCATTAGTACGTGTAGGTCGTTGCGCAGTAGACCGAGTTTGGATTGACGACTATTTCAGGAGACGCACTTCTATGAGTTCATGTTCCCCCTTTTCTCTTTACTGTTTTCAGTTTTATATACTCGGGGGTGAAATACATGTGACAATTATTACAAACATTTATTTACATGGTATGGTTAGCGTAGGGAGGGTTTACTACTAGATCATGTGAGGGGTGGGTACAACACATAAGGCCATCAATCCTCATTGTTAGGACCGAGGGACACAAGAGTGATAGATCTATTTGGGTGTAGAGAGCCCACACCCGTGAGGCCGGGGCGGCCCATAGAGGTGACTGTGTCTTACAGCCGAAGCCCGGTAACAAATTTGCTAGTTTTGAGTCTTCCTGCACCTTTTCACACATACCAGTGGCTTTGCAACCCATTGGTGATCTCTTTTTTTTTCCCTTATTGCTACATACCAGGGACTTTTATTCATACATGAAAGGTTTATACATACTCACTTTTACATGAACTCGCTCAACTTTTGTTGATTTTTCAAACTACATGTATTTCAGGAAATTAATGGATCTGGCGAAGTGTGCAATCGTGTCAAGCTGCGTAGGGAATAATGATGTCATCCAGGATTAGGATGTGTAACCCTTACCTGGACGGGTTACATGTCTCTAAACCATGTTTTTATTTAAAACTTTTGTTGTGTCATGTGAACACGTTTTAATCATGTCATGTTGTAACTTGTTTTATGTGTCTGCATTTTAAACAATGATGTTGTGGTAACTTTAAATTCAATGAATGGATGATCATTATGTGTTTTATTTTCATATAGCATTGTTATGATTGTTGCTATGGTATTAAAAAGTCACACCAATTAAACCCATGCTTCCGCACGAAAACATAGCGAACTAGGATTCTTTCTCGAGTCTAGACTATGATCACTAGGGCTCTCACGAAAACATTTTTACATTGCATACAATAAACGTCTAGATCCATAGCACAAAACATTTTTACAAACAAAAAGGCACAAATACATTTTTTTTTTCAAAATTCATGGTTCAGTCTTAGAGATTGAGGGAGTTCAGCCTTAGAGGCTGAGGGAGGTTCAGTCTTAGAGACTGAAGGGTTCAATCTTAGAGATTGGGGAGGTTTAATCTTAGAGATTGGGAGTTGGTCTTAGAGACCAGGGAGTTAGTCTGAGAGGCTAGGGAGTTCAGTCTGAGAGACTGGGAGGGTAGTCTAGGGAGACTAGGAGAATTACTTGTTTGTTTTATTGTGACTTACATGTTTATTTGATTTCATGTTGATATTTGTGCATATGTGTGGTTGTGTTACAGACACCATGGTTTCTTCTTCCGACACAGGAGTATCAGACATAGTGGACCCCATGGCGATTGTGTCAGACGATGAGATGCCATCCGAGGGAGACGTTTACACGTCAGACACCACGAGCACGGATGACGATGATTTTCAGCCGTTCGCTCTGCCAGACATCGGAGTTGAGATTCAGCATGCTGATGGCATTCCTGCTGGGGATCTCCCTCTTGCTGTGATCCCTGCTCCCGTTCCACTTGCTGCCTTTCCCTTGGCGGATGTGCCACTCGATGTCGTGTCAGATGACGACATTGATCTTTTCGAGGAGGGTCCCCCTGAGGACGACTATGAGGGTGGGGCCCCGATTGATGTTGATGCTATCCTTCCTATTGTTGAAGCCCCTATAGAGGAGGCTCCTCTTGGTTCACCTGTCCCAGACTCGTTGGAGTCTGTGGCATCCGCATCCTTGCACGACCAGGGTGTGCAGCATCACTCGAGTTTGAGTTTGACCACGAGATCGTCATCGATCCAGTTTTTCCCCCTGACTTCGATCCTGATCATGGGATCGAGTTTATTCATATGGACCAGCCCTTAGAGGCGCCTGTGGCTCCCACTGATCCGTTTTTTGACATTCCTGCCGATTTTGATATGGACCTTGTTGACCCTGAGCCTGTCATGGCCCCAGAGCCTGTTGTTGCTCCTGACCCTACACTAGAGCACGACCCTGTTCTTGATGATGCACCGGCCCTTGCACCACCCATTGCTGACCTACCCATTGTTGCACCACCATTGGTGGATGATCCTATTGTTGACGCACCTTTACCTGACCCCGTGTCGGCACTGGTTGACCGTGCACCTTTCGCCGCTCACATAGATCCTCGTTATGCTGACACCCGTAACGGGTGGATCGAGGATGATGACGACTACCCACCGTTTGTGCTACTCGTCACTCCTCCCTTAGCACCTGCTTCTGCACCTGCTGAGATTCCATTGTTCCACCCACACACCACTGACGTCCATCGCACTGATCTTCCCATCACATTCCTCCAGGACATACCACCACCTCGTCCTGGGGAGGGTTCATCGAGGCAGCCACCTGCTTTTATTCCTCCCGTGTCATCATCTTTTCCGTTCCTGTCACAGTTTCCTCATGTTGCACCACCTGTTGCACCATCGGGCGAGCCGTTTTTGTGGACTACGCCCCATGTTATGCCATTATCTGACCCGTACCACCCATTTCATGTGGGGTACACTACGGAGGATATACTTGCGTCGCTGCTGTGACACCTGTGTCACCACGAACACCAAACAAATGACCAACCAATGAAATTTTGTATTTCATACTTGGGATTTGTATAAATATGTGTATCTTTTGCACATATCAATTCTTGTTCAATTCCAAGCTTTAAATCGCTTTCTAGAAAGTTATACGCGCACTGATGCGTAAACGTAATCAGTTTAACGCGACAAACACTCCGGAATAGTGAAATAGGCCTAACATACCTTAAATGACCCTTACATAACTTAGAAATAAGTTTTGGAAGGTTTGGTGTGGCAAAAACAAGTTTATTCGATCGCAGGGACTATTTGCGTCAAACTGCGAAACTATACCGATTCGTAAGGTAACGTACAGTCCGGAACTTGATCATAAGTTAAACATACCATATATAACATAAACATGGTTTAGAAATAAGCTTTGATAGGTTCGGTGTGCGAAAACATGCTTATATGATCTTACAGGGACTAAAAGTGTCAAAAATGGCGTAAGTTTGCATTTTCGCGCATATCTTACGTTCTGGACACATCTGGACATCCAAAATTTTTGTACACACTAAAATATTTTTATTTTAAGTGATCGGCATGCAAAAATCCCATTCGTCGCTTAATTTGGTTCGTTTTCGCGTCCGTTTGAGTTTCGTCGTAATTTAACGAACAACGCGACCGTACGACCAAACGAGCCGACATCCGAGAGTGTTCCAAGCATATTTTGAGTCCTCTAAACTTTATTGACCTTGTAGAGCCTTGAAAATGGCTTAACGGGTGTCAAAAGTACCAAAAATGGACTCGAATGCATGCAGGGACCAAAACTATCATTTTTCAAACTTTTGCTGATCTGGGGGCTCAGGCGGGGCGCGTAAGCCCAGCCCCAAATCTTACGCGGGGCGCCTCAGGTGCCCAGTGACCAGAAAGTTGGTTTTTGCAAACTGTTTGCAAATTCAGGGGCTGTTTTGGTAAATTCTTGGTGTGTTAAGCAAGTTAAGTGGTCACCAAGGCTTTGTACCTGCTTGTGACAATTGGAGGGCCATGATTTCTTGCTTAATGGCTAAACAAACCACTTGTCATGATCTTGTTGATCACCAACAAGTATAAATAGGCCACTCCATTCACTTGTTCATTGCTCATTCCTCTCTTCTCTCCTTTACATCTGCTTTGGAGCTCTCTCAATTGAAGTTTGGGACTTGTCTTCTTTGTAGAAAAGATAGTAAGGACTTGGGTGAGCCTTCTTTCATTCTTTTATTTGCTTTCTAGTCTAAATAGTCAAACAAGTGTTTGACTTTCAGTTTGACCAAGTCAATGGTCAACGCAAAGTTCGGTTGAACTTTGCAACGTGATTGTAATCACGATAGTTATAATCCTTCGTGATTATAACCGCTGATTACCACGTTAACTAGGTGTAGTGTCGAGTCAAAGTTTCGGTCAGAATGCATTTTAGCACGCATTTTACAACGGAACTACTTTAGGGTATCAAAACACTTTGTTTTGATACCAAATCAGTAGGTTAAACATGTTTTGACATGTTTAACTCGACACTATTAGTTTAGTGCTTGTTTAGGGTCGTAAGTAAGCGGTCTAAACAACCGCTTAGACTTTCGAACCCGACCCGTTTGGTCGATCTTTAGGATCCGACCAAGCTTAGTTAGTGATCATAGTTGCATAGGGAATAACCACTGAGGTTATACCTTATGATCACATAAGATTGGTTAGTCGTATGCTAGTTAGCTTGTATGCCCATAGGAAATGACCAAAATGCCCTTTTGAAGCTAAAATCCGTATTTTGACTATGTGAACATATTTTTGACATATAATCTGAATTAGTAACATGTTTAGGGATAATTGGGCATGTAAGACTTGACATAGCACATAGTTAACCATCCGAACATAGTTTTACGCAAACGACGCATTATAGTGGCTTATACTACCATAATGGGTCGAAACGGGTCAAAAGCACTTAGGTAGACTTCCAAATCAGAATGTTAGGTCTATTAAATCATACCATATGAGTTGCAATACTCATTTGATTTATAGAACTTCATTCTATCCTATCTCCCGACTTAGGATCCGATTGTTTAACATAATGATCCATACTAGGTGCCACTTGATTCCTTGATTTCCCGAGCTTTGTTAGGACACTTAATCAAGGATACTCGCAATCTCAAGTGAGTACATAGTCCCCTCTTTTACTGTTTTCAATTTTTTTTGGGGTGAAACATATATGCCTATTTGTTATTTTCATGATTTTAAACTTTATGACTACACATGCTTAGTACATACTCATTTGACAAATTAAATGATTACCTATGGTTTAATCACTGATTTTTCAAAACTTATAAAACTAATTTGTTGGATTGTACCTATTTTTATACATTCACCCAGCCGATTGGTAGTATGATATAGCGCTATAGGACTAGACACCCCATTCCTGTTGTATGGAATGTCAGAAACCAAATTTTAACCAAATAGAAATTGCCTTCGTGGTATTTCTATAGTCTCCAAAGTGTAGTTTGATACACTAAGGCTTGATTGAATACCAAATCACACTCCCTTTGTATATGTTGATATACTACAAAAGTACAGTTTGATGTGCTCTCAAATGTGATCTACCAAAGTATATTTTGATATACTAAGTACAAAATCCAACATATGTTTTAACATACTACTTTGTTATTTCCCAAAGCATAGTTTGATATGCTACTGTTTACCAAAGTATAGTTTGATATACTACCTACTTTGTTATTTCATAAACTAAAGTACAATTTGATATACTATCAAAGCATAACTGATATGCTATTTTTAAACCAAAGCATATTTGATATGCTATTTTCAAACCAAAGTATAATCTGATATACTACCAATACTTTTATCCTTAAACCAAAGTATATTTGAGATATACTACCAAAACTATTATTTTAATTACTAAAGTATATTTCGATATACTATCCATTTAACTATTTCAAAACTAAAGTATACTTTGTTATACTATTTATACAAGCTTTTCAAAACCAAAGTATATTTTTGTCTATACTATAAACTCTTTTTCAAAACGACACGTTTTCAGAAACAAAACTTTTACATTAGATTCATGGCTATTTTGAAAACATAAAACCTTTTCTCACATTATCCAAAGCCATGAATCTAATACACAATATCCTATGTTACTCACAGGCATTTTTATGCTGACATACCTATTTTCATATATGTTTCAGGTACTGCTGTGTGATGATTATTGATGCATGCTACACATAGGATGGACTCGTGCCTTAGTGACTATAAAACTGAGAAACAATTTATTTGTATTTATCTGATTTGTTCCAAAACATTGAGTTCAATAATTTAATAAAACAAAACTATTTGATCCATGGTTGTGAAACAATGATTCTGTTACAACACTCCCCGACGTTTCCGCCACAATTTGTTGTTTTACGTGGTCGGGGTGTGACAGCTGCAGCTACAGCATGACGCACTGAGCCATCGTATTCAGGAGTTGGAGAGAGCTCCACGTCCGCCTTGTCACTGTCAGACCCCCTTTGCAGCACCACACACTCCCCGTCCGCTTTCCCCTCATTCGGATGTTCGTTTTCTTACATCTGAGCAGCAGATTGCCTATTTGCTGTGCGTCTGTCGTGCACTTGATGAGGACTGGATGCACATGCGTCGTTTGCTTTTCTCTCATTTTCCCCCTCCTCCTCCTCCACCATCGGCACAGATATTTTTGGTTTGATGCAGGTAGATCATTTTGGTGAGAAAGTCGCGATTGAGCCAGCATACGAAGACTTTTGAGACACCACACTTTTTTTTATATGATATGTGTAGTTTGACTTGTATTTTGAGGGTGATGTGACCCTATGATATCATTTGGATGTATAATGTACTATAAAACATGTAAGACAATATTGTGGTCATGATTAATGAAAGCTCAATGGCAACGTTCTCACTACATACTTTGTTGAATTATATGTTTTAATTTTATAACATGAGATGTTAGGTGCTTGATGGATGTTACTATATATGCATATTTATTATACTTACTATGACTGTAGGATCGTTTTCGGCCCTGAATGAGTCGATCAGAAGATTTCTTATCCAAAACAAGAGGCGGAAACTAATGTTTTGGTGCAATCTCAGCCGTATTCACTTTTAACTGTTGTTATATTGATCACCGAATCGATTACAAGCTCTGACAACACTTCGGCAGCACTTCATGGCTCACCGGAAGACAATGACCTAGAACTATATCTGATTTGTGATTTCGCTCCTAACAACATCCTATTTATAGGTTTTACATTACGAGCGGAATCACCTTATACACTTTCGGGCGAAACCAGCTACTAAACTATATGAGCGGAATCAGAACATATACATTGGAGCGAAATCAGGACCTAGACTGTTTCGGGCGGAATCATGAATCAATGGGGTTTCGCTCCAAATGACAAACTGTCAGTTGGAGCGGAATCACCTCCAATTACATGCTCTCGGATACCGTGCCTTGTTCTAGCCTATTTGACGCAAGACTCGATACAAGACGCAGGCGACAGACAGATGCACCAACAAACTCCCCCTCGGATGTTGACAGAGTCTTCAGTGTCGAGTCTTCGGTTGTCAACCATCAGTCTTTATCACCAACAAACTCCTCCTCCTCGAATGTTCTCCATTGAAGCATCATCAAACTCTATTTTTTTCTCTTTAATCTCTCTTGTGCAAATGCAGTTCCAGAATCAGCACTGGCTCTAACTGCTTCCTCAACTTTGCCTTCAGACTCCCCCTCTCAATTTGCTGGGATCGTAGTCTGGAATTCACACATTCATTCTAAGATCATGACCTGGCTCTCTTCCAGCTCAGGTTATCTGCACAATCTCTACCCAACACATAAGTTTCTCAAAGATTAAATCTTTAAAATTTAGAAACTATGTCAGAAATTCTACAAAATGATTTGATCTCTGAAAATCACTTGTAAACATAACATCTTCATACACTCTCTCCCAAACCTGTTCTATATGTTCAGCACTTGGAATTTCGAAAATCAGCTTTTCAACACCAGTTGTCAAAAATCTTTTTGGATTTTTTTCAAAAAATTATGCTAAAACACACTAAAATCTTTTTGGATTTTTTTAATAAAAATAAATGCAAAAATGAAATATTTACAGACAATATTTTTCTGAGTTCGTGCAAGAGGATCATATCAGTTTTGAGACATATCACTAACACCGTTAAGCTAGATTTCATTTTAAGTTCTAAACAATTCACCTAGATTGTCAGTATGTTTGTCCACTTAAATTTTCACACAAATTTCAATTGTTTCGAGATATGCAATTAGTGTCTTAATTACTTAAACTTATTCGTGTGTCCCACCACTTGAATATACTCCCGTATCAAGATCCCAATATTCAGTCTTACAGGTGAGTATACCACAGATGATATCTGTAAAGGGGTTAAATTGCGAGGGTCGTGACGGCTCAGGTCGATACTTCCGTGTACGCAAAGAGATGACGACTTCGACTTTTGGTGTGTCCCCTTTAGAGGATCTTTACTTCAACAGCAATGATTATCAATTTTATTGTTTAATCAACTTGCTGAGGGCGGTGCTATGTTTCAAGCATTTGCAGAAAGTATTATCCGAGGACTAGGTCAGTATTTCCATACAGCAGAAGTTCCGGGATAATACCCCAGATATCACTGAGCATAAAGACCTAGTATCTCAGAATAAGGGACCTTTAAACAAGATTTCAGGGGTTACCTATATATCCAAAAAGTTGAAACCCACAGAATAAGCAAGTTTGAATTTTTAGGTTTATATCTCGTCACAATCTACTAAATGTGTAAAAACCTACTAACACATCCACAGTGAGATTGTTTATCACATTTTTAACTTTACATTTCTTTAGCATGTTGTGATAGTCCACTGATGTACTATCATTTCCTCTTTTATGCAACAAAAACTCGTTTTTCATTTTATCATGTTTTTGGCTTTTTCGGATTTTCTAATGTTTTTGGATTTTCTGAAAATTTCTTACTCCCCCTAAAATTCAAAAACATTTAAAGAAATGGAAAACAAAACTATACAGAACATGACAACTGATATGAATCGCCTCAATTCTCCATCCACTTGGCTTAAACAATCAGAACTCCCCCTCACAGCAAACTATTTTTCCATTAAGATTTCAAAACACTTATGTTTGTTTTAATCAGAATGGTTTTCCGGAAAATAAGTTCGTTTACCAACCACTTGTAGGTTATGGGGTCATTTCATCACATTGTTTACCAATCTTTTTTAAATGATAGTTAAATCAAGTTCAACTTAATGACCTTGATTAACCACTTATAGAATCGATGATTGGACCATTTGAAGGATCAAAAACTAAACATTTCAAACCTGTTTTTCAACCAATTACCCTCTTGTCGGTTGAATTCTCAAGGTGCCGATTCCTACTCCATACTTACCAACCTGGGAGTTCTGGCAATTCACACTTTGTCAAAAAAATAAATCTTAAAAAAATGAAGATTCATGCTCCACGATTACCAACTTGGGAGCTCCGGCAAGTCAGGTTTCTATTCTTTGAAGAATATATCCACCCAAGCTTGACCAGCCTTGGGTGTAACAATCTCTTCATCATCATTGCTTTCAACAAACTTGTGAACACCTCTTTTGGCAGCATAAAATTCTTTGACACTTTTGGCCTTACTATTGACCATTTTGCCAAAAATATGTTTCACATTTCCATTGAAAGTCTTTTCAACATCAAATTTCTTCTTGTCAGAATAAAATTGATTTGAAATTTCTACTTTCCCGATTTTAGATTTCAAATTTTTAGCATTCAGTGGTGGAAAGTTCTCATCATCCACTGTGAAAACTGATTTTTCAATCATACCTTCAACACATGGCTCCTCTGATTTTGTGGAATCAGATTCATCACCAGAACTGTTACCTGAACCTTTAACAACCCATTTTTGTTTTTTCAAATTTTCTTTTCTTTTTAAAACATTCTTTGAACATTCTCCCTTCTCAAAGGTTGAATTTTCAAAGCCAGTAAATTTTTGGGTTGAAAGTTCAGTTTTCTCAACAACTTTCTCTTTCAGTTTACCAGAGACTTCCTGTTTTGGTTTGAACGTTTTCGGACAATTCTTTGCAATGACCAGCAGTTTTACACTGAAAACAGGTTCTCGTTTCTATCTTCTTCTGAACAACATTCTTCTTCGTGTCCTCTTGCTTCTTGGCAAGGAATTCTTGATTCGTCTGTTTCCTGAATGCTTGTTCTTTTTCAGCCTCTGATGTTTTTCCTGAAACAAACACAGTTTTTGGTTTATAAATTTTTTTATTTTTATAATTTTTCGTTTGATTAAATCTAAGACCTTTCTTTTTGAAATTACGATTATGGTTTGGTTTCTTTTGGAAACTATAACCACAATTGTAACCCATTTTCTTGTTAATTCTTTGTTGGTCTCTTGAAGTGTATTGTTTAGGTTTTCCGGTAAGATTTAAATCTTTTATTTCACAAATATTAATTTCTGTGGTTTTGAAAACCTTGTTAATCATTTCACTTCTAACACTTCTTATTGGAAAAATCTCATCAGAATATAATTTGTTAGAATCTTTCAAAGTATATACAACTTTGATCGGTTCATCATCCAAATTAGATTTTGATAGCAAAAATTTCGTATCATAAACCCGTTTGTCGTTTTTGATTGTTGGCTTTGACGCATCGGACTCAGACTTTGACTCGGGTTTGGACTTCATGTTTGACTCCTCACTATCATCTTTATCCAACACCTGATCGACCACACTTTTTATCAACTTTGACTCATAATCAGTGTCGGACGACGTGTACGTGACATCTATATTTTCTTGCAAGTTATCTGATGGCCCAGACTCCCATTGTAAGTTAATTGCCTTTTTGACTCTTTCGGAATTTGGATTTCGTGGTGAATATCCATTTCGACCGGGGGCGGACATCTATTGTAGACCACACTTGGTTTCTTACCAGAAATTTTCACTTCATCTTCATCTTTCGTCACAGATTTCTTTTCTTCCGAAGTCTTTACTTCTTCAAAAGTCTTCAAAATCTCCACAATCGGATAAATCCTGTCAACAACAAAAGTAGAACATGAGTAACTATCCAATAAATTTTTAATTCTCTCAGTTTCTATTCTTTGTGTTGCCAGTTTCAACTCTAGATCAGCACACTTTTTTGTGTAAAAGTTGACATCATCAAGCTGTCTTATGTAAGCTCCTTTGTGTGTATTCATTGCAACAGCTTGTTCACAATTCGACTCAGTGTATTTGTTGATATCTCTGTTCATTGTGTCATATGATTCTTTCAATCTGTTAATGTTGTGAAACAGTTCATTGTTTTGTTTGATCAAAGAATCACAGTTTAGACACTTTTCAGGAACTTTGATTGCTTCAGTATCAACTTTGATCTCAAACTCTGGAACGTCTTTGACTGTTCTGTTTGATTGGAAAAATTCATTTCTTCTCTTTCTTTCGGCTTTCGCTTCAGCTTTTAATCTTTCTTCTTCTTCTTCTTCTTCTTCTTCCTCTTCTTCAATCTTTCTCCGCTTTTCTTCTGCAGCTTCCCTGACTTTTCTGCATTTTTCTGCCCATTTCAGATCGTAAGCATTAGCAATAAAAGCTTTAACATTTGACGTGTCTTTGGACATTTCTTTGGCCATGAACTCTTGATCTAGGCAGAAATTGTCCCAACTAAAACCTTCAGCCAACTTTTCATCATCTTGATCTGCCAAACACACTTTGCTGTTTGTTGGAATGTAATTATCCCAACTGAAACCACCATCCTTTCCCAAACAAGCTCTCTTTGAATCTTTAATCTCCCTTCTACCATGAGCAGTTTGTGCTTGATGTTGTGCCTGTTGTTGTTGTTGATACGGCTGTGGTATGACTTGATGATAAATCGCCTTTTTGTGGTAGTCATTGTTTCCTAAAGGGTTTTGAGCTCCACTCGCTTCTCGATTTGTGCACTCCCTCTTGAAATGCCCCTTTTCCCTGCAAAGAAAACAAGTAACTTTAGACTTATCAAAACCTAAAGTTGACACATGAGCCTCGCGAAAATCATCTCTGCATGTAATTTGTTTGAACTTTTCAGCCCGTCTCAACACACTAGCCATGCACCATTTAATATCCATCAATTCCATTTCTTCGGCATCGATTTAATCGTAATCCTCTTTCGTGAGCATTGGATTACCGATCCTACCTGCAACTAAGCCTCCGTAGGATTCAAGCACGGTCACCAACAAAGACATGTGACTCTTTGCAACTTCCTCAGTATAATTCTGATCATTTTCCAGCTTTAATGCAATGTTGCATTGAAGAACTTTGCCACTCTTAGTTGTAGTGAACTGTGGATCATATGCTGGAAATGAAGAGAATCCTGTTGTGCTGCTTGATCCCTGAGATGGTTTTTCAGAAGAATCTTTTGCATTATAAGTTGTTTCAACCTTTGGAGAAAAATTTGTCTTTTCACTAACACCATTCTTGAAATACAGACTGATGTCTTGTTCTCCATCGTAGTTCTTCATCGTGGCAATCTTTCGCTGCTCCATCTCTTGAGCTTCCAAATGTTTGATGAACTCTCCAAGTGTTAGCTTGTTATATTCTTTTCTGTTGTTTCTCAGCATCATCAGAAAAGTTCCCCAGATTTCATGTGGTAGCGCATCTGCAAGTTTTTCAATCAATTCATCAGTATCTTTTTTAATTCCAAGTTTTGACATATTTCTCACCAAGTTACAATATCTTTCGATAATTTGCTTGGTGTTTTAAGGTCTCAAACCACGAAATAAATCAAATTCTTTCTTCATGAGCGACATTTTGTTTTTAAGCATATCATCGCTTCCTACATATTCTGCTTCCAATTCAGTCTAGATTGAATAAGCAGTTCCATCATGTTGAAGCAAAATCAAAATGTCCTCTTTGATTGCTTGCTGAAGCAGACTCACCATCAATTTCTCATCTCTATATTTCTTTTTTCCATCAGTACTCATTTCTCTAATTGTTTGCTGAATACCATTTGTTGTGGGTCTAACATATGGTTCTTCAGTGTGTTCCCACGCATCCAAATGATAAGCTTCAACCCAATTTCCAAACCGTTCAGACCAAGCATTGTAATCATCAATATCCATGAGCTTAGGGGGTTTCTAAGATGTCCCGGTTTCATTTTCAAGCACAGCATTCTGAGTGATTGTAATCGGACTAGCAAAGGCATTGTAAAATTCGTTGTCCATGATCAATTGTGCAAAAGTTCACAAATTCCAAGTTCAGGCGAAATCAGGTTTAGAGTGGAATCAACAAATTCAAGTTCAAGCGAAATCAGAACTTGGAGCGGAATCACCAATTCTGTTTCGAGCGAAATCACTTTTATAACCTTGGAGCGGAATCAACTTTGTAATTTGGAGCGAAATTAACACGTAGCTTGGAGCGGAATCACAGTTCTAATTTTGGAGCGAAATCATAAACTATCTTGGAGCGGAATTAGACTTGATGGTCAATAGGAGCGAAATTAGACTGAAATCTCGAGCGGAATCACTGAAATGTGATTTTAGAGCGGAATCAGCCTGAATCTTTGGAGCGGAATTAAGATTCTGAGAGGAATCAGGTTGCAATCTCGAGCGAAATCAAGTATGACGTCATCATCTCGAACATGTTTTCAAGCAAAATCAAGTAAAATTCAATTTTTAGATCGATTTTAGCTTTGAAATTTTCAAGGGTTTATCAAAACATGATTACGCGTGATGTGTGTGAAATTGAGCTGGTTTTACTGTGAAAAATTTTCAAAATTTAAGAAGAAGGTGTAGAAAATCAGAAAACACAGCTGAAATGGCAAGAACTCTTCCTCCTGAGCTCTGATACCACTTGTAGGATCGTTTTCGGCCCTAAATGAGTCGATCAGAAGATTTCTTATCCAAAACAAGAGGCGGAAACTAATGTTTTGGTGCAATCTCAGCCGTATTCACTTTTAACTGTTGTTATATTGATCACTGAATCGATTACAAGCTCTGACAACATCCTATTTATAGGCTTTACATTATGAGCGGAATCACCTTATACACTTTCGGGCGAAATCAGCTACTAAACTATATGAGTGGAATCAGAACATATACATTGGAGCGAAATCAGGATCTAGACTGTTTCGAGCGGAATCAGGAATCAATGGGGTTTCGCTCCAAATGACAAACTGTCAGTTGGAGCGGAATCACCTCCAATTACATGCTCTAGGATTCCGTGCCTTATTCTAGCCTATTTGACGCAAGACTCGATACAAGACGCAGGCGACAGACGGATGCACCAACAATGACCTGACCAATATGATCATCTTTCAGAAGATGCCTCCACGACGCGACGTGCGCATGCCCACTACCGAGGCGGAACTCCAAGGGATAATTGTCGCGGCTATAGCCTAGTATGCGGCCTCCCATGTAGAAACAAGAGGAAATATCTCGAACAACAACGGCAATAACAATCCACCCAATGGTAATGTTAAGCCGCTTGAGATATATTACGATACATTTAGATATTTCTAGCACGTCCGCTAATACCATTTGTAAATTCTAACGTATGTGCAGGGTGCACCTACAAGCAATTCCTCGACTGTAAGCCCGTAAATTTCGACGGCACTAGAGGTGCTGTTGCGTTTGTCAGGTGGGCTGAAAAGATAGACTCTGTCCTAAGGATGAGCAAGTGTGCTCCTGAGCAACAAGTGACCTACATCTCAGGGCTGTTTCTTGATGGTGCCCTATTGTGGTGGAATCTGCAAGTGCAAACATTGGGAGAAGCGGCAGCTTATGCGTTAACCTGGAATGAGCTGAAAGAGCTCATGATAAGAAAGTATTGCTCGCGTGCTGAAAAACAGAAGCTAGAGACTAAGTTCTGGCACCTAAAAATGGAAGGTCCTAAGATTGCAGAATATGTTCAAAGTTTTCACGATTTGTCCCATGTGGTGTCGTACATGGTCACGCCCGAATTTAAACGTGTTGAGCGCTTTATCTGGGAATGGGCACCCCAGATCATGAGCTTGGTTACCACGTCCAAGCCTGCAACGATCACGGAAGCCATCGATCTCAGTGTGGCACTTACTAAGGAAGCCATTAGGTTGAACAAGTTTTCAGTATCTGAACCGAAGAAGAGAGACTCATGTGGAGTCATCTGGAGAGAACAAACGGAAATTTTCCAACTTTAAGCAAGGTACCAATAATGTGAACAAGAAGGGTGAGTCGAGCACACCGGCCAGAGCCACAACCGGTGTCGAAAACAAAGGGAAGGGTTACATGGGCACTCTGCCCAAGTGTGATACGTGCCAACGTCATCATTCTGGCCAGTGCAGATTGAGGAAATGCGAGTCATGTGGAAAGAACGGCCACTCGAAGGATACGTGTTGGGCCAGAACTGGTGCTGGGCGTAGTGGTAATCGAGGTTACGGGAATGGTAATGGAAACCGCCAACAGGGAGGAAATGGCGGAAATGAAAACCGTGGGAATTTTGCAAACCAAGCTGGGAGTGGAAATCGCAACCAAAACAACACACAAGGTGGAAATGGAAATGGTAATGGTCGGGAACCGGGATGTTTCAATTGTGGAGATGATGCGTGTTAGTGTATATATGTTTTAGGTATGTATTTTAAGCCCTTTTACACTTTTTAGCCAAGTTTTAAATTTATAAAACACGATATTTACTAACACTAAACACACATATGGGCAAGTGCACCCATCGTGGACGTAGTATAGTGTTGGTAAGATACCGAGGTCGTCCAAGGACACAAGAGCTTTTAGTACTGGTTTATCCTTAACGTCTAATCAAATCAAAATGTTAGAAAAAGATTTTTAAACTAAGAAAATAAAACTAACTAAAATGTTGAAAATAAAATAAAAATAAAAACAGATAGACAAGATGAATCACTTGGATCCGACTCGTGTGTTAGTGTAACCTTCGATTATTTTCGCACTTTTGCACTTATTTAAGAGATTATCTTAGTTATTGTAGTAGGCCCCTCTTTTGAAGGTGACGTTACCCTCAACCCAGTAGTTTGAGTCAGCAAGGATACAATCCTAAAGGGTTGGATTATTGAAAGATAATTAATTAAGTTAATAATGCATAATGTGGTAGGCCCCTCTTTTGAAGGCGACGTTACCCTCAGCTAAGTAGTCTGAGTCAGCAGGGATACAGTCCTAAGTAGCTGGGTTAAAGTTTTAATAGTAGTTTAACTTATGAGGGGATCAACGAGTTTGGACCGCCGCCATCCAATACCTTTGGGTATTGAAGGAGGTCCTACTAAATTTGACCTAGGTCCTTTGCAGGATCTATACACTGAACAATGGCAAGACTCTTACCAAACCGTTCCCTTAACCCCCGACCAGGTAGCCAACATACCTCCATATAGACCGTGGAGATATGAATGGTGAAAATCTTTTATTTTATAAAGACAGTAAAATAATGCCAAGACACCACGGACAAACGATAAGGAAGAATCACCTTCAACATAAGAAACTAGTAATTAAAGTCATTAATACAAAACCAATTAAAAAGTGCAAAAGATTAAAAATAAAAAGTATTACACTAAACACTTGTCTTCACCAAGTGATGTAAGAGACTTAGGCAAACATGGCCTTTGATTGTCAAGAACTCTTACGATCAATCTTGGATCCCGAGACGACTCACACACTCTATGATGGACAATGGATGATGGTGGTGGATGATGGTGTTATGGTGGTGGTGGGTGGTGGGTGAAGTGTGAGAGAGGTGGTGTGCCAAGGGATGAGTTGAAATGGCTCCAAATATTCCTATTTATAGGCTGAACAGAAGCTCGGGCACAGCCCCGTGCCCGCTGGGCACGACCCCGTGTCCATCCTCGTCTCTCTCTTCATTAATTGTAATTCGTAATTACAATAAATGCGCCTGTAGGAAGTTGACCACGCCCCTGTGTCCGCTGGGCACGGCCCCGTGGTGGGCAGTAGAAGCTTCTAAAGGTTTGTCTTTTCTGCTGCTTCTTAGGCACGGCCCCGTGCTCGCTGAGCACGGGGCGTGTTCAGTCTTCTGTTTTCTTAGTTTTGCTTGGGAAGATGCTGTCGAGGGGTCTGGCATTCCACTTTTGTTCCTTTTCTTGTATTTATGTTAGAATTTTGCTGTCTTTTTGCTTCTTTTGTTAATTTGAGCTCATTTAATCCTGAAAATACAAAAGGAAGACAAAAGCACACTTTTTCCAACATTAGTACTAAAAAAGGGTTAGTTTTATGCCACAATTGATGTAATTTATATGTTGCATTTTGTGCATATCAAATACCCCCACACTTGAATCTTTGCTTGTCCTCAAGCAAAACTCTTTATAATGTGGCTTTATTCACTCCCAAATGGAATGGGTAGAAGAGAAGGTTTTTGGGCTTGTCATAGAGTGTCGGGATTTCCAAGATTCTTTATTGAGGTTTTATTTTTATTTATTTACAATCCTATTCGGCATGATTTATTAAGAACGTTTCTTAAGATAAATTACTTATTAGGGCATAACATACCTTTTTTTAAAATCTCATTTATATACAAGTTCACATACCTCACGGGGGATCACTCAACACTCGGCCGAAGGTGTATTTTTAGTGAATCACTCGAGAGCGGCATGGAACTTACTCCTACCATAAGCTTGTCAAGCAATCAATCCTCCTCCTTTTTAACTATATACCTTTGTAAATATCAAGAGGACTTTATGGGTGAAGGCTTAGGCTTGGGCTAAAGGTGGGTGGTTGGGTTAGTGGTTAGTAAAAAGGGCGAAAGGCGTAACAAACGTCGGTTTGAAAGACCTTTAAATTTTTTTTTTCATATTTTTATTTTATTTTGATGAATTGTTCAAACAAAGTTATTCTTGATAAACTTTGTTTGTTTATTTGGTTTCATCAAAATATATAAAAATATAGGTATCTTTTTTTAAGAAGTCATAAGAGAACCGAACGTTGTTACTGAAAAAAAAAGTTAAAAATAAAAAGGTTTAGGTGGGTAAAAAGGGTTGTTTTGGGTTAAGAAATGAAAAGGTTTAGGCTCAAAAGGGGTTAACTAGTGGGATTTTGGGTAGGTGGTAAAAAAATGAAAGACAATGGTGTAGAATGAAAAAGGGTTAGTCCTAATGCCTCCATCATTTACTTACTCGGGTTTAAGTTGGTAAGGACCGGGAATGTATTGTTGTGGCAAGTTCTAGAGTCATACGAACCAAGCGGCTATTCACACAAGAAACGAAAAATGTGCATTTAGTGTAAAGATATATATTTGTATGCTCAATAAAGGCTCAAAATTCACTTTTGTGGGAAAAGGGTTTTTTTATGTGATCAATTATATATAATCAAATTTTAACTAAGTTTGTCATGCCTTTTCATAATTTTCTTATGTTGGTTCTTTTTATCACGACGCTATCGGTTGTAAACTTGTAAAAATATAACCTTGTTAAGACTTGAATTCCCAACTTAAACTTAGACAAGTAAAAAAATATGAAAATTTTTGGAAAAAAATTGGGGTGATTAGCGATTCCAATAGAGTTTTGTGTAAGGCTTGTCATTAGGACTTGAAAAATTCAAGGTTTTAGCATCCCCCCCACACTTAAATTACACATTGTCCTCAATGTGTCCCAAAAATAAGTTTTTAGGTTGATTGAATGTGTAAAATGGTGTTAAAAGCAAAATTTTATGTTATTGGCAGTCTGGACACGGCCCCGTGGGGACCGGGCACGGCCCCGTGTTCAGGTGCCAGCGACAAAAAATTTAAGAAAAGGAGGAGAAGCCTGGGCACGGGGGCGTGTTCAGTGAACACGGCCCCGTGTCCAGTTACCTGAACTGGGCGATTTTCTGCAGATTGTGCAGCACGGGGCCGTGTTGGGTGAACACGGCCCGTGCTGAGCCTACTGTAATGTAGAGATCTTTGTCGGATTGCTCTGTTTTAGTGCATGGGGTGATGTTTCTCGTTTCCCTTGTTATCATTCACCATCCAGATTGTGTTTTATTTTTTTATTACAACATCATCCAAACCTTAAAACCATCATTTCATTAAAAATCATAGAGAGAAATACATAATGTTCCTAGAAAATTAAAAAGAAATAAAAGTGAAAAATCTTAACTAGATAGGTCAGGTGGTACAAAAAGTTATCATAAAGAGTTCTACTTCTTTGTTGAGAAAATTTCGGGAATTGTTTCCCGATGTAGTAGGACTCTTGGCCGAGGGTTATCTTCCTAGATGTTGTCAAAGCCATTCTTCTATCTCCCTTGGAAGGAAGAAGGCGGCTTCCTTTTCCTCAACATCTCGCGGAGGAGGGGGAACGCCCACCGAGACCCCTTGAACTATCTCTTGCGGAGGCTCCGGGTGGATGGCGTACCACTCGGCAGGTATGATGACTTCGGGGACCACGTTCCATGCCCTTTGGGTTATTATAGGCACCAAAGGAGGAAAGGCGAGAAGGTTTAACCTATGGTGCAAGAGGTTAACTTCTCGAAGACACCCTTCCAGTCCCACCGTTAGATGGTTGATACGGTCGACCAATGCTTCTTCCACCCCCGTCATTTCATCAATAGCCTCTCTTAGGGTGTAAACATAGTTTACAAAAGAGTCTTCCGCCGTTGACGATCTCCTCCCCTGTCGGTTATTTCTTGATGAAGACGTTCCGCTTGTCCTGCACGCCATTTCTAGGGAAATAGACCGAAAAGAGTTCAATTTTTACAAAACAGTCCCTCGGACACGGCCCCGTGCTCGCTGAGCACGGCCCCGTGTCCAGCCATCTGCAGGTATTTAAGTAAAGGAATCTTGGAGTTTTAAATTATTTTCATGGTTTTTTTAGTCAAATTCTAAGCACAGATAATTTAAAACAATGTTTCACAACTTATTTTAAGTAAGATTCCTTGGATAATAACCTTACAAACTTCACACTAAAGGTTGGAATCATGGAGTTTCCAAGCTTTAATGGAGGTAATGGTTGAAAATTAAAAGAGAAGGCAATGAACAAAAGTGGAAAAGACAAGATGGCTCTTGGGAACCTTCTTTTAGAACTTACCTAGGATAGTATGAGTGAAGATCCCAGGAATCTCTGTCTTTTGAAGTGGTCAAAATGAGCAGGAATCTGGCTGCATTTATAGAAAACGACAGCGCGTTGGACACGGCCCCGTGTTGGGTGGACACGGCCCCGTGTGCAGTTAAAATCCTGACACATTTTGTCCGTATTCTGACAAACTCAGAAGGGAATCTTTTAGGTGGACACGGGGGCGTGCTGACCTGGACACGACCCCGTGTCTGGAAGCTGTCTTATGGAGTTTGCATGTTTTTAAGGAGCCTATCCGTGTCGGGTGGTTCCTTACTGGATGGAACAACCCCAAAGTGCCTAAGATACCTTAATTGCCCTAGACTAAGACGAGAACGCAAGAGGTTGTCAGTGAGGGTAATTCCTATGTTTATTGTAGGTGGACAAGTCCAACCCTTTTCCGGGCTCTCGTTAAAGAAGGTGTATGCCGAATCGCTCAGGTTTATGTATGCATCGAACGAAGTCGATGGAGAGTCCTTCACGACACAATCGGCACAGGGACGATTATCGTCCAAGTCTTCGCTAGAATTGAAGGTATTTTCGGGAGCAACGAGGTTGTTTGAATGCGATCCCAACACTTCTTCTTGGGCATTGTCTTGAGATGAATTTAGGAAATCCATCCTAAGTTCTTTTAACCAATTAAGAATCAGATCTTCTAGTTGAAATAGTTCATCAAGAAGCATTTCCCCTAAAATATCTGGTTGGGCGCCTTCGATGGAGAGATAAGGATTATTTTTACTTTCGCCCCTCTTAAGGATACAGGGAAACGATGGATCTATATAGTGGGGCTTATAATTTAGAAAATAACATTCTAATTCTTTATGTCCGCCTCCACATAATTGACACCACGTACCATAAGAGTGCCGAAAGTAAAAAAGATCATTATCACTCATTTTTGTGTCAGAATTTACCAACCTCGGGATCTTACGGTTCTGTTTTCAGTAACTGAATCTTGGGCACGGGGGCGTGTTGAGTGGGCACGGCCCCGTGTTCAGCTTACTGTCTGACTTAAAACAGGATTGCCAGTTCCAATGATTGGGCACGGGGGCGTGTTCAGCGGGCACGCCCCGTGCTGAGTTCTGCAGAAGCTGAAAAAAATTAAGAAAATCCTAAAAAATAAGAAGAAAATAAAAAAATGATTAGGCCGTTGATTCCTAACTTTCTTAAAATCCTTGTGTCCCCGGCAACGGCACCAAAAACTTGATGCGTGTTAGTGCATATATGTTTTAGGTATGTATTTTAAGCCCTTTTAAACTTTTTAGCCAAGTTTTAAATTTATAAAACAAGATATTTACTAACACTAAACACACATATGGGCAAGTGCACCCATCGTGGACGTAGTATAGTGTTGGTAAGATGTCGAGGTCGTCCAAGGACACAAGAGCTTTTAGTACCGGTTTATCCTCAACGTCTAATCAAATCAAAATGTTAGAAAAAAATTTTTGAACTAAGAAAATAAAACTAACTAAAATGCTGAAAATAAAATAAAAATAAAAACAAATAGACAAGATGAATCACTTGGATCCGACTCGTGTGTTAGTGTAACCTTTGATTATTTTCGCACTTTTGCACTTATTTAAGAGATTATCTTAGTTATTGTAGTAGGCCCCTCTTTTGAAGGTGACGTTACCCTCAACCCAGTAGTTTGAGTCAGCAAGGATACAATCCTAAAGGGTCGGATTATTGAAAGATAATTAATTAAGTTATTAATGCATAATGTGGTAGGCCCCTCTTTTGAAGGCGACGTTACCCTCAGCTAAGTAGTCTGAGTCAGCAGGGTTACAGTCCTAAGTAGCTGGGTTAAAGTTTTAATAGTAGTTTAACTTATGAGGAGATCAACGAGTTTGAACCCCCGCCATCCAATACCTTTGGGTATTGAAGGAGGTCCTACAAAATTTGACCCAGGTCCTTTGCAGGATCTATACACTGAACAATGGCAAGACTCTTACCAAACCGTTCCCTTAACCCCCGACCAGGTAGCCAACATACCTCCATATAGACCGTGGAGATATGAATGGTGAAAATCTTTTATTTTATATAGACAGTAAAATAATGCCAAGACACCACGGACAAACGATAAGGAAGAATCACCTTCAACATAAGAAACTAGTAATTAAAGTCATTAATACAAAACTAATTAAAAAGTGCAAAAGATTAAAAATAAAAAGTATTACACTAAACACTTGTCTTCACCAAGTGATGTAAGAGACTTAGGCAAACATGGCCTTTGATTGTCAAGAACTCTTACGATCAATCTTGGATACCGAGACGATTCACACACTCTATGATGGACAATGGATGATGGTGGTGGATGATGGTGATATGGTGGTGGTGGGTGGTGGGTGAAGTGTGAAAGAGGCGGTGTGCCAAGGGATGAGTTGAAATGGCTCCAAACACTCCTATTTATAGGTTGAACAGAAGTTTGGGCACAGCCCCATGCCCGCTGGGCACAGCCCCGTGTCCATCCTCGTCTCTCTCTTCATTAATTGTAATTCGCAATTACAATAAATGCGCCTGCAGGAAGTTGACCACGCCCCCGTGTCCGCTGGGCACGGCCCCGTGGTGGGCAGTAGAAGCTTCTAAAGGTTTGTCTTTTCTGCTGCTTCTTGGGCACGGCCCCGTGCTCGCTGAGCACGGAGCGTGTTCAGTCTTCTGTTTTCTTAGTTTTGCTTGGGAAGATGCTGTCGAGGGGTCAGGCATTCCACTTTTGTTCCTTTTCTTGTATTTATGTTAGATTTTGCTGTCTTTTTGCTTCTTTTGTTAATTTGAGCTCATTTAATCCTGAAAATACAAATGGAAGGCAAAAGCAAACTTTTTCCAACATTAGTACTAAAAAAGGGTTAGTTTTATTCCACAATTGATGTAATTTGTATGTTGCATTTTGTGCATATCAGGAGATGTTGGACACTTTAAGAGGGAATGCCCAAAACTGAATCAAGCTCGTGGAAGGGTATTCAACATTGGAGCAAGGGAAGCGCGCTAGGTTCCAAACTTTGTCACTGGTACATTCCCTATAAACCAACGCTTTGCATCTATTCTGTTTGATACTGGTGCCGGCTATAGCTTTGTATCGTTAGAATTTAAGAAAATGCTTGGGTTAACTGCTAGTAAGTTAGATGTTCCGTACTCAATTGAACTGGCTAATGGAATGCTAGTTGAAACCAATGAAGTCATCAGAGGATGCGTAATTGAGCTGGGAGAACGCGAGTTCACTTTGGATCTACTACCAGTCGAGTTGGGAAGTTTCGACGTGGTGGTAGGGATGGATTGGTTGTCAAGCAACAAAGCCGAGATTGTTTGTCACGAAAAGACCATCTGCATCCCAATAGAAGATGGAGAGATGATCGTAGTCCATGGAGAAAAGCGCGATACGCCTCTGAGAATCATTAGCTGTCTGCAAGCTAGAAAGTGTTTACAGAAGGGATGCGTTGCCTTCTTGGCACACATCGGGGATAAAGAAGCTGCTGAGCCAAAGATCGAAGACATTCCAGTCGTAAAAGAATATCCTGAAGTCTTTCCAGAAGACTTGCCAGGATTACCGCCGCAAAGACAAGTCGAGTTCCACATTGACTTAGTTCCAGGCGCCGCGCCTGTGGCTAAGGCACCCTACCGACTTGCGCCTTCGGAGATGCAGGAGTTGTCAACGCAACTCCAGGAGCTGTTAGACAAAGAATTTATCATTCCAAGCTTCTCGCCTTGGGGAGCTCCAATTTTGTTTGTTAAGAAGAAGGATGGTAGTTTCCGCTTGTGTATCGACTACCGAGAACTGAACAAGTTGACTATCAAGAATAGATATCCTCTGCCAAGAATTGATGACCTATTCGATCAGCTGCAAGGTTCAAGCTACTACTCAAAGATCGATTTGCGATCAGGATATCATCAGTTAAGAATTCAAGAGGAAAGTATTCCCAAGAGTGCTTTTAGAACTCGATATGGATATTACGAGTTTCTGGTGATGCCGTTTGGGTTGACAAACGCGCCAGCCATTTTTATGGATTTAATGAACAGAGTTTGTAAGTCGTACATCGACAAGTTCGTGATTGTGTTCATCGATGACATTTTGATCTACTCAAAGACGAAGGATGAGCACGAACAGCATTTAAGAGCCATTTTGGAGCTACTTAAAAAGGAGAAGTTGTATGCCAAGTTCTCGAAGTGCAAGTTCTGGTTACGCGAAGTCCAATTTCTTGGACATGTGGTTAATGGAAATGGAATCCATGTGGATCCCACAAAGATCGAAGCAATAAAGAACTGGGAGACTCCAAAGATGCCGACCGAGATTCGACAGTTCTTAGGTTTGGCTGCTATTATCGAAGGTTCATCGAGGATTTCTCAAAACTCGCTCAACCTTTGACTTCCCTTACCCAGAAAGACAAGAAGTTCGATTGGGGAGACAAACAAGAAGAAGCGTTTCAGTTGTGGTCGCCGATGCCCTAAGTCGGAAAGAGATGGAAGATTTGTGTCAAGAATTTGGCAGTCCTTTCAAGAAGCATTTGGTTCTCAGCTAAATCTGAGTACAGCATTTCACCCGCAAACTGATGGACAGAGTGAACGAACGATTCAGACATTAGAAGACATGCTGCAAGCTTGCGTAATGGATTTAGGTGGAAGTTGGGACACTCACCTACCATTGGTTGAATTTTCATACAATACCAGTTATCATGCAAGTATACAAGCTGCACCGTTCGAAGCTCTTTATGGTCGCAAATGTCGATCACCGATTTGTTGTGGTGACGCGGGTGATAGACAACTAGTTGGTCCGGAATTAGTCCAAGAAACGACAGACAAGATTGCACAGATCCGAGAGCGCATCAAAGCGGCTCGCAATTGACAAAAGTGTTATGAGGACCAAAGAAGGAAACCTCTGGAATTCGAGGTAGGAGATATGGTTTTATTGAAGGTTTCACCCTGGAAGGGTGTGGCACGCTTTGGGAAGCGTGGGAAGCTGAATCCACGTTACATTGGCCCATTCTGAATCCTGCAAAGGATTGGGCTTATAGCATACAAATTGGACTTACCTGCTGAACTCAATGGCGTTCATGATACATTCCATGTATCAAACCTGAAAAAGAGTCCAACTCAAGAGACAGTTGTCATTCCTGCTGATGAAGTTTATATCGACGACACGCACCAGTTTGTTGAAGAGCCAGTTGAGGTTACTGATTGGAAGATTAACAAGACACACCGAAGTAGTGTCAAACTCGTCAAAGTTCGATGGAATGCAAGACACGGGCTAGAATTCACGTGGGAACGTGAGGATCGTATGAAGGAGAAATACCCCCATTTATTTCCCAAGACCCCTGCAACTAGAAGCAGAACCTAAAATTTCGAGACGAAATTTTCTTAACGGGGGGAGAATGTGACAACCCTCACAATTACAGGTATCCGTACAATTAATTAATATTTAATTTGTGCTTAATGACTGTGCTTGACTACAACTGTGATTAAACTGCTTTCTGATTTCTGTTACATACATACATATGCATCACATTTGATACTCTCACTTCATTTATTTCATACAAACATTAGTGACAAACTTGATGCACAAAGCACAATTAGCACACTGAGCGGATAACCCAGAGATATGCTGACAGTGCCAGCACCTAGACAGACAATGTTTTTGAGGCCAGTATGAGCCAGAGGTAGAATACTACACTAGTAGGGAGTGTAGGGAAGTGAGGACCATAAAACTGCGTCACTAGGTGATAGTTATAGTGCCGGGAAGTGCCTAAAACACACTCTAAATGCAAAATTCTACACTTAGTAACAAAAATTCAGCATTTAACTATGCTAGTTAGGTGCAAAAACTTGACAAAATGGTCCTAGATACCTTCCAAAGTGTTGGGAATTAAAAGTGTCATTAAAAGTATTATAAAAGACACCTTATGAATTAATTAAGCACTTTAACGGAACAACACCCAACCGAACAACCGGACTTTACCCGGAACACAAAAATATTGTCAAACACATTGTTTTTATTTTTCTGAGCCAGTTAGGATCCCCGAACACCCTAACACATTATATATTTAATAACACACCAAAACCCACTAACTAAAACACTTGTTTTCTAACTAAACAAGTAACTAGACATTTAAAACCCAACCCTATACCCCCCCCCCCTTGGGACGGTTACCATGGGTGTCCCCACCCATGGATTTGTTTAGTATTTTATTTGATATGGTTGGTGATTAAGAAACATAATACACAAGGGTTAAATATGAAGATGGGTTATAAGATGGCACAAGGGGTTAAGGCACTTCATTCTCATCACAACATTAAACACCAACTCTCTCCCTCTTTGGTCTCGGCCGACCCCCACACCACACACCACCACCATCATTCAAGCTTCTTCAATCATTCCAAGGGCATCCAAAGGTGTTAGTGATAATACAAACAAGCTTGGCGTGTTCGAAAGCTCAAGGACCGCTCTCATTTTCTTTTATCCACCACTTTTATACTCTTGAACTCCCCTAGCCTTGTGCTAGCGGTAAGCACTTAGATCCTTGCATTTTACATGTTGTTTAAGTGGTTAATGATGTTTAAAGATCAAAATGATAAGAACTCTAAAGAACCATAAACAAAGTCTTGAACATCAACTAACATAGTGATGAAGTATGGTTAAAATGATGATGAAATCATGATATTCTTATGTTATGATGTTTGTTGAATGTTGTTTGCTAGTAGAAATGATATGGATCATCACATGGTCTTGCTAGATCATGATTAAAAACATGAACTAGCAAGATGGAAAAAGTAAGAATGTTGTGGATGATGGAATCATCCACACATAAACTATGAACTTGAATAAATGGGTGTTTTCTTGAAAAATAAAGATCAAAGTAAGTTATAATCTTGTAGATCTAAAGATCCATGAGTGGTTTTTCGAAAGAACCAAGTGAAAAGTGTGTGTTTTGTTAAAACTTGGATCTTACATAAACTTAACACATTTTGGTGGATAAACAAGTGTAGAAAAACTTGTGTAATAGGAAAATTTCGCAAAGAAATATTTTTAGAAAATATGACTAGAAGTTGTGAACATTCAAACCCTTTAAAAATGAAGTTTTTAAAGAACTAATCACATTTTGGAAGGTAACAAGACTTACTAAGTGTGCTAGTAAGTTACTACATGTTATCATAAATATTCAAGTTCATGAGTTTGTAGTTGTGCGTGTTCTTGACAAGTTTGGTAAGTATAAGTTACATATTGTTGGTTGATGATTGATTGAATGATTTTATAAAAGAAAATGATATGCTAGTAAGCATGGACGCCACCATTTACAAAGGAAACTCTGGCGAAATTTTTCTAAAATTTCAACACTTAGAAAATATTTTTCTAACAAGTGTTACAAATATATTTTTAACTTGGTTTTCAAAATAAACTTCGCCATGATTTTTATTACAAAAATACTAAGTGCCGGAGGTTGATTTTCGTAAATAAAATTTGATAAATATATATGTAGAATATATATTTTGTACTAAGACGCTTGTGTGATTGTTTGTTTATTTTGTGAACTAGTTATATTATTTTTAGGATAAAATAATATAACTCATGTATACCATAAAATTTCGACTCCAAAATAATACCAAAACTCTTACAAAATAAATATTTAAGTTACGCAATTATTATTGCAATACGAAACGCTAAAACGTCACTTATGTAATATTTCAGAAAAATACTTTCACACGTATATTTTGGTAAAATATTATGTTGGAAGATTTATGAAGTAAAATACAATATTTTTGGGAAAAATATATATATTTTGAATTAAGATGTTTTAGACAGATAATTTAAATATATTTTTTTTAAGTGGGACTTAAAATATATTTTTCGGAATTACAAGTGTACATGTATAAATACCCCCATCAATGGGAAGGAAATACACATATAAAATACTTGAGAAGTGTGGATACGAAATAGTTGCCTAACTATTTTTCCTAAATACAAAAGTTAAGTTAAAATAATTAATATTATTTTAACAAGTAGCCAAACTTGATATAATATCAAAGTAACACAACTCAAAACATTAAACCCTAAGCCAAGGCACGGCCCATCCGTCTAATAGGCATTAGTACGTGTAGGTCGTTGCGCAGCAGACCGAGTTTGGATTGATGACTATTTCAGGAGACGCACTTCTGTGAGTTCATATTCCCCCTTTTCTCTTTACTGTTTTCAGTTTTATACTCGGGGGTGAAATACATTTGACAATTATTACAAACATTTATTTACATGGTATGGTTAGCGTAGGGAGGGTTTACTACTAGATCATGTGAGGGGTGGCCATCAATCCTCGTTGTTAGGACCGAGGGACACAAGAGTGATAGATCTATTTGGGTGTAGCGAGCCTACACCCGTGAGGCCGGGGCGGCCCATAGAGGTGACTGTGTCTTACAGCCGAAGCCCGGTAACAAATTTGCTAGGTTTGAGTATTCCTGCACCTTTTCACACATACCAATGGCTTTGCAACCCATTGGTGATCTCTTTTTTTTCCTTATTGCTACATACCAGGGACTTTTATTCATACATGAAAGGTTTATACATACTCACATTTACATGAACTCGCTTAACTTTTGTTGATTTTTCAAACTACATGTATTTCAGGAAATTAATGGATCTGGCGAAGTGTGCAATCGTGTCAAGCTGCGTAGGGAATAATGATGTCATCCAGGTTTAGGATGTGTAACCCTTACCTGGACGGGTTACATGTCTCTAAACCATGTTTTTATTTAAAACTTTTGTTGTGCCATGTGAACACGTTTTAATCATGTCATGTTGTAACTTGTTTTATGTGTTGGCATTTTAAACAATGATGTTGTGGTAACTTTAAATTCAATGAATGGATGATCATCATGTGTTTTATTTTCATATAGCATTGTTATGATTGTTGCTATGGTATTAAGAAGTCACACCAATTAAACCCACGCTTACGCAAAAGCCAGGGTGTGACAACCGGCTACCCCATCCCAAACCGTCACTATCCACTGCTACCCCACCGGCTACCCACTTGATCCCACGAACCTGCTACCCCAACCCGAAGAAGATGGCATCTTGGACCCACGAGGAAGAATTGGCTCCCGTCACAAGCGTCGTTGACACTATGAAGGGTCGGCAACCCGGCCAAACACGATATTGGTCGGAAGCATTCGCAACCTACAAACATAACGTCCGACACGACTGCCACAACCTCAACGCGTGCCAACATAAATGGCGCGAGCTACGGCCCAAGCTCGATCATATTGTTGGTGCACTTTGTGTCTGTACTTTGTCTATATTTTGTAATGTATAAAACGATGTCTTTTGTCGTTGTATTTACGTCCTTTATGTGTGTTTATGTATTGTAATGTGTTGTTTGACCAAGTCAACCATCCTCCTGGTTTGACTTGGCCAAACTTGAACACTTAGTAGTTGAAAGATGATATGCCACGAAGGATGTCATCGAAGGATGTTTAGTATCCTTCGATGACTTCGAAAGATGTCCTTCGAAGTATCTCTGTGGACCTCGAAGGATGTACAATCCTTCGAGGTATGCTTAGATCCTTCGAGATCTTTCGAATGGCTTTCTGGTCGACAGATAATCCTTCGATCAGAATGTCTATCCTTCGTGCATGGGAATCTGTTTTGGGTATATATATCCATGAAGGGTTTCACTTTCACGGTAGTTCTGATAAGTTTCTGTCCAAAGTGTGTGTTCTTGATAGAGAGCTTTTGTGTGTGAAACCCAGGTCTTTGTTAGAGTGTATTTTCAGTTTGGTCAAGGTCTGTAACCGTGTCCACTGAAATACAAGAGAAAACTTTGATACTTGCTTGTCTACTCTTTCTCTTGTTCACTTTGCTTACATATAAACTCCGGTTTGCTTGCTAGCTTGGATTCCGCACTTGCTAGTGGGTTAAACATAACAAGGAATAGGTTAAACCTCAACCTCCGAGGGACCTACAAGTGGTATCAGAGCCGTGGCTCTTTTCCTTGTTAAAACCGGGTTTTTGTGCAAGACTTGGTAGTTTTTGGACAAAAAGTTTCTTGGTTTAGCACCCGTTTTCAGTGTGTTTTCTGGATATTTAACCATAAAAACGTGTTCTAAACTAACCGGGTGTGTTACGGGAAGGTTTGGGTAACTTAAAAATCATATCCGATAGTTTTTCTGTTTTCCGACCATTATTCCGGTCAAATTCCGGTTGCCTTGGTGTGGATAAGAAGGTTCTATTTTGGGTATTATTTTTGAAAGTCAAACTGTTTTGTGAAAAGGTGGTGTCAGGACATCCTCTTTTGCCGAAAGCAGGTCACCAACCACATCAACTTTTCACCAACTTTTGTACCTTTCTGTACTTGTGTCAGAACCATCGAAAGATAACTTTCGAACTCGAAAGATATCCTTCGAACTAGGAGATTCGAAAGATAGCCATCCTTCGAACATCCTTCGAAGTCAGCAGGTTATCCTTCGAGTCAAGGAATCTTTTTGAAAGATCATCTTTCGAGTCACTGTTCATATCGAAAGATAAGGATCCTTCGTGAAGGTGAATCTTTCAAGGTTATCCTTCGAGGTCATCGTTCGAATCTCAACAGTAATCTTTCGACACTGTTGATCCTTCGAACTGGTGTGATCTTTCGTGGATCCTTCGAGTCTTAATTGTTTAGACTTAACAGTTGTGAATTTCAGGTCTTTCGATCCTCAATCCTTCGGCTGCTTGCTATCCTTCGAAACTTTTAACATAGTTTGTGAAAATCAACTTTTTATTAAGTTAATTTTCACAGAATATATTAAAATAGAAAATGGGTACAAACGGTCAATGGGATCCATCCGCATGGACGACAACAACCTTGAATCCACAATCATCCTCTACGCAATCTGCGTCAGATTTCGATAAAAATGCATGGATGCGGGCTATCGCTCCACCTCAAACTGCAATGATAACTGCAAGTCAGTGGGCGTTAGTTACAAATCAAAGCAACAGCATTCAAGCCATGATGCAGAACGATAGTGAAACCGGTACAAGTACAAAACCACCAAAATTGAATCATATCAATGACTGGGGATGGTGGAAGGAAAGGCTAAGAACGTATGTACAGGGGCAAGGTCAAGATCTCTGGATGTGTTTCTTCACTCCATTTGAAAATGAATTAGAAGTTGCAGGATCAAATCCAGAAACGTATAGCACCATGTCTGATGACGACAAGAAGAAGTTTGAATTAGAAAAGAAGGCATTCATGATTCTTACGCAAGCTCTTCATAAAGACATATACCACCAATTTGTTTACTGCACAACGACTAAAAGCTTGTGGGATATGTTAACTTTGAGATGTGAAGGAAATGCTCAATCAAGGAAGATTAAACAAGAGCTGCTGAAGAAAGAATTTGAGGGCTTTACATGCATGGAGAATGAGGGTTTAGCTGAGTTATCTACAAGATTTCACCATCTGCTGAGTGAAATGTTTGCTTTCAAAGTCACTGCCTCCCCACAAGAACTAGTGAAGAGATTTGCTGATAGCTTACCAGCAAAGTGGAGCAGTTATCTTGAAATCCTCAAGGAAAACGGTGTTCTGGATACGATTACCGTTTATGAGCTTATTCAGAAGTTAGAAAACAAAGATGTTGAAGAAAAGCTCAAGGCGAAAAGAACAGTCACTCCTCAGAATCCAGAGATGTATTTTGGGATTGCAGGTGGTATTAGTGGAGAAAAGCCAGCTTCTCAACATGCTAAGCTGCAAACTGCCTTCATTTCTAATTCCGGACCGTCCACAGCAGATCAGTTTGATCCATCAGCATATACTATGATCTCAAGACCAGATTCTTCTTCTTCTCAACAACAACAGTATATGCAACAGACAGCTCAACAGTTCACTCCACCATCTTTCCTAGATCCAAACAAAGCTCAACAGCAACAGGCACAACAACAAGGATTTTATGGAAGTTCTTCAAGCTTTCAAGCTACTTCCAATCCGAACACTGTCAGATTGGATACTTCAAATTTTTCTAAAGTCAGTGTTGAGATAGCCAAGGAACATATGGAGATGCTAAACACCTTGGTTAGTGCTTATTGTGGGATGGTTGCAGGTCAGATTGGAAACATCAATCTAACCAACGAAGATTACCAGCAAATTGACAAAGAAGAGTTTGAGATGATGGATATAAAGTGGGCCCTTGCTAGTGCCATTCGTAGAGCTAAAGAGTTTATGGAGAGAACAGGAAGAACCAGCTTGGAAAGCAACAACAACACCAAGTATGGTTTTGATAAAAATGCTGTCACCTGCTTCAACTGTGGTGAAAAGGGTCATTTCAAACGGGAATGTCAGAAGCCACCCAAGCAAGGCAATCAGAATCCTTTTAGGAATTCAAGACAGCCTCAGCAACAACAGAACAATTCTGACAGACAATTAGTTCCCGTGGGAGGAAATACTTCTGGATCCGCAAACTCTAATCCCCACAGAGGATTAGTTGTTCAAGCTGATGAGATTTGTAACTGGAGTGTTCAGCTTGGAGAAGGAGGTAATGGAGGTAATGGTGGCACAGCTTGTTATGCCAAGGTAGTTGAAAAGGTTGAAGAACCCGTGTCTGCTGGCGAATCTTCAGAAGATGAAGATAGCTCGGGTTACAGTGGAAGTGTTGATGGTGAATCACTTGATACTGGTGATATGTCAAGTGATGCTTTAGATCTGGAGGTTGATGAATTATTGGCTGATGCTGAAGCATTATGCAAGAGAAAGTCTATTCTGTGCCAGAAAGCTGCTGGAACTTCTGAGAAGCTTTCTCAATTTTTCTCTGAAGACGGATCTTTCTCTTTTCTTACAGCCTTCATGGCTCATGTTGAAGGACAAACCTCACAGGTATGTGATTCTAAACCTGACTCTGTGTCTGCTGTTGTTGAATGTGCTAAATGTCTAGAATATGCAGAAAAGGAAAGTCTGTTTGAAATCACACAAAAACACAATCAAGAATTGATTGTTGATCTTGCCAAAGCATCTGAAGCTAACTTCTTTTTAACCAAAAATGAAAAAGAATTTAAAGAAACAATTAAGTCATTAAAACATGATGTTTCTGAATTACAAAAGGCTGTTTTGAGAAAACAACATGCTAATAATAACTTAATTGACACAATTGAGAAACAAATGGTGGAGTTAGCTACAGCTCGATGCGAGTGTGATGCAATCAAGCAGAAATTGGACAGTTATTCCAATTCCCGCTTTGTTTTGGATCACATCATCAGTGTTCAAAAGGAAAAGGGGGATAAAAAATGTATTGGATACAAAAAATGTCCTCCCCCAATGAGCCACAATTATTCAAAACAGCCTGATGACGAGGATATGCCCCGTTTTGAACCTACTGTGCCACTTGCGCGAGATGACTTTGCTGCAGGCCTCGGGTTCAAAACTGGTACATCTTCCTCGGAACAATCAGCTTCTGAGAATGTGGAAAATTCATCGTGTGAAAAGGAACAGAGTCCTCCCATCATTGAGGATGCTGACTCTTCAGACGATGAATCTGAAGAAATTGTGAGGCCACAGTCTAACTCGGTTACACCAGACATTCCAGTTGAGAATCACATCTTGTGTGATCCAGCAGTGAAACCGAGTAAGGCTGAAACACCAAAGGCAATGAAACCCAGTGTACCTAGCAGTGAAACGAATAACTTGTTGTATACGCTCAAGGGAGACAGTAAAATTTATTCTGACAAGGATTTTCCAATCAAAAACGTAAATCAAGAGTTAATTGAGAAAATTTTTGAAGGAAGAACTGACAAGTTTTTGGGAAACAAGGGTAACAAAATTACGGTCACCCAATGTGAACCCGTTCCGTGTGAAGTAATTAGAAAACAATACGGAAATCAAAAATTGTCAAATGAGCGAAAACAACAAGTGAATTCTGGAAAAGGTAAAGAGCAGGTACAGGAAAAGAAAGCTCAAAAGGCACAAGCACCAAAGGTACAGCAGCTTAAAACTGCACAACCAAAGGTTCAACAACCTAAGGTTGAACAGCCTAAAGCTCCTCAACCTAAGGCTGCACAACCCAAAATTCTACAATCTAGGGTTGAGCAACCTAAGGTTCCTAAGGTGCAAAACAAGAGAGCTCCTGTCAAGAAAGGAGAACAGAAAATGAACTTTGTTGAATCAAAGGGTACGGACAAACTGGAATCATTTCAGAATAAATCTAACATTGATTTTATAAAACAAGTTAGAATTTTAAAGCGAAATGATGAAAACAATTATACCCAACACACAAATGGATGTGACTTAGGTCCTAGCACATCTAAATCACAAAGTTCAGTCTCTGGTTCTCAGTCGGGTCATCAACACGTTTCTCCGAGGTTTGTAGAGCGGAGAATGTGTTTTGAATGTGGTACAATTGGACATATAATTCGAAATTGTCCATATCTTCATAAGTTGAAAGCAAAGGTTGATGATCCCCGTGAACAAAATCATGCCGCCCAAGAGAATAGAAAAGGCAAACAGGGCGAAAGCAAGAAAAAGGATCGGAAGATAAACTTCGTGAAATCAAGAGGGACTGATAAAATTGATACTTTCAAAGGCAAATCCAATAAGGATTTTGTTAAACAAAGTAAAATTTTGAAAAGAAACAGTCAAAACAACTATACACAACACACAAACGGTTGTGATGTAGGACCAAGTACCTCAAGATCACGAAGTTCATCATCCACCTATTACAGTTATGATACTCCGAGGTTTGTTGAGCGGAGATCATGCTTTGAATGCTGTGAGTATGGACACATCATTAAGAATTGCCCATATCTCACCAAGAGAAAGTCAAAAATTGATGCCCCCCATGGTAACAATTACCATAAAAGATCTGTTTCACCAAAACAGGACCCTCGTCTTGTTAAACAACGAGAAAAGAAACAGAAAAAGAAACAAAGAAAAGAAGTTGAAAAAGTTTTAAAACCGGAGGTCATCCAAACAAAATCTGTTAAATCGGATGTTAAACATGAAAAACAGAAACAAATTTGGATACCAAAACCGGTGACTGTTTCAGGGGGAGCTACATCAATTCCGAATCATCGGGAAATAGATGTTACAATCCTCGATGATGACGGACGACCCAAGTCTGTGAGGGCTTGGGTCCCCCTCTCCAACTAATCTCTGAATGAGTGTGCAGGATGTTCCAGGAGGAACTATTGATAGTTTTAGGATTGTTGATAGTGGAGCGTCCATGCACAAGATTGGCGACATATTACTCCGAAATATTGTTATATCTAGGAGAATGTTGTTGTCATTGATGGAGAGAGAGAGGAAAGAATACAATGAATGACATGAAGATGCCGTGGTGTAGATTGAACATCCGCACACCGCTTCTGAAAGAGAAAGACAAAGACCTTCGCTGGTGTAATGTGGAAGACCAGCCGGAACAAAAGGTTTTTGATCATGTTGCTGTGGAGAGATTTCTTAGTAGCTGCAAAATCGACTTTGAAATCCACACCGGGTGGATATCCAGTTGGGAGAGCGCTCAGATTCCTTGCAATGCATGAAACAGTTGCAGGATACGGTTTTAAATTTCTAATCTCTCCTATGCTTGTCGATATTTAAGCTGCTTTATGAATTATATCGTCTCGTACAGCACTCTTTGGCCTGACACGTTGATCTCGTATATCACCTCACACGTGATTGTTTCTCTATGAAACTCGTCAATGTTGTTATGGTTCGCACCGCTTACCGACATGCCAACTGATTTTTTCCAAAATTCAATAAAATATTTTCTGATAAAAACTTAATTTGGGTAACCGGCATTAAGGTCAAGCAAGAGTAAAACCAACATCGGAAAATCATTTTTGTAAATACCTTCGTGTTTTTAAATTTGTCTTAGTTTATTGATTTTAGGGGGAGTAAATCCAAAAATCTGAAAATCCAAAAACATCGAAAAATTTCAAAAACACAAAAACAATAGAAAATCAAAAATGAGTTTCCTGGCGTGCAAAAGAGAAAATGATAGTACATCAGTGGTCTATCCAAACCTCTTTAAACTCTAAATGAAAAACGATAAGCAGCTCTATATAAGATGTATCGGTAGGCTCACAATCATTTTAAAGTGTGCAGGGTGATATAAATCTTAAACCGACTGAAGACCAGGTGGGAACCATTCATTGGCATATGGTCTTAGTACCGAAATTTCGTTTGATAGATTGCCGAGGTTCTGAGATATTCGGGGTTTATGCTTTTTATCATCCGGGTATCATGGTTGCTTCTATAAATAGACTAAGTCTAAGTTCTTCCATGATACCATACATACGTGTACATATCTCATACTGCATTCGACCTCAATAAGTGATAAACAATCACATGTCCCAAAATAAGTGATAAAATATCACATTCATCCGGGAGTCAAGTTCGTCTCTCTGCTGTACGGAAGTACTGACCTGTTCACGGACTTGCTCTTGTGCCCTCATGCATTGAAACTCAAGTTCCTCATCAATAAGTGATTATATCACAAAGGGCTTGTTTTCAAATCAAATAAGTGACTTGTTCACATTGTATATATATACGTCAAAAACGGATGATAAACGGTATACTCCCCAGTATGATGAATTCTCGTGCATACCTTGATACGGGAATGTGTCGTGAATGGATGAACACCGGTCGGTAAGTATAAATCATACCTTAAACGTATCTCATTGTATTATGATTACACCTGATCGTTGAGTTTAAGTGGACAACAATATCGGTAATTGTGGTAGAATACTTATCCGCTTCTGTAAAAGAATTTTAAAAGGGAAGTGTGTTTTGACAAAAGACCGCAAGCTGATATGATTCTCTTCGCCAGAAACTCGCAAAAATATTGTTGTGTTGGTACATATTTACTTTCTGCTTAATTTACTGCTTTATTTTTAAACAGCTTTTGTTCGTTTGGTGCATATCAGCACGACATTAGCGGTGATGTCGTTTGATAACATTCAAAGGATTTTAAAATTGTTGCCTTTTTATTTTTATCAAACTTCAAAATCCAAAAAGATTTTCATCTTAACTTTATTTTTGATTGAATGATGTTGGTGCTCGATCCGATACCTGACAAGCCGAATTACTTCATAAAATTAACCTTGCTGAACTTCATAACGGACAATTTTCAACATGGTCATTTCTGAAAAACCTCAAATGTTGAAGGGTTAAATTGGAAATTCCCTAAAAATCCAAGTGTTGGTGGAAATCTGATCCTTCGAGGAAGCAATGGCCCTCGAAAGATCAGATGGTCAAAGAAAGTCAATGAATGTTAACAGTCTCCATCGAAAGATACTTGGTCAACGAAAGATTTGACCAAGTGATCCTTCGAGTTGACTAGAACCCTTGAAAGATGGCTTTATATCGAAGGATATCCTTCGAAGAATCCAAAAATATCTGGCATCCTTCGATCCAGATCCTTAAAATATCTGGATCCTTCGAACCTTATATGGATCCTTCGAACAAAAGGGAATCCTTCGTGACAGCTGTCCATCCTTCGAACGGTTTGAGTCCTTCGAGACGGTTCAACTTTCAAGGTGGAATATAAATAGTTGTCTTTTTCATCACTCATCATTATCAGTTTTCAAAAACCTCAAAACCCTCTCGAAACTCTGCCAAAATTTCAAAAACACTTGTTTGATTTTCAGGATTTCATAACATTATCTTGGTAGGATGTTATGCTTTAATCTATTAACGAACAACAAATCAAAACTTCATAAACATATCACTGACTCTGATTCATTCTTTAATGTTCTTATTTTTATTCATGAAATTTTGAATGTTTAGCCTATGATTTAGTGTTTTTGTGTTTATGTAATGTTACTGTATATGTTGTGGATGTTATGAACATTGTTGTTTGAAGGCTGGTTTGAATGATCATAACAGGGGTTTTGAACCTTGATAAAACAGGGGAGGTTAGGGTTTGGGCAAAGTTTAAATGTTTGATTTATGTTCAGGATCCGGTTTTGTTTCAATATTGTTGATGTTTTGAAATGGTCATGAGTTTTGTTTTGTTTTGCTATAAACACTGATTTGAATTTCGATATAACTGTCGCCGGAAAAACAATTCAAATCACCGGAAAACTCACCTGAAAAATCGCCGATGAACAGTAACCGTTTGGGAAGATGATGAGTCATCACCTCGAGAGATGTGCCAAACAGCATCCTTCGAGGTGAAGCTCGAAAGATGGTGGATATCTCGAAAGATCATCTTTCGATGGATCAAGCCTTCGAATGATGAGGATATCTTTCAAAATATTCAATCATTCGAAAGATAATCCTTCGACAAGTTGACATCTTTCAAGATAAATAAAATCCTTCGAGCTGGATCAACATCCTTCGAACCATTCATCATCCTTCGAAATGATTATCATCCTTCGTGCCACATTTCATCCTTCGATGGACAGAATGTATCCTTCAATAGTTTCAACACTTAGGAAATTTTCTAGAAATTGAAAATTTTTCTAAGTGTGAAACTCATGTTGACTGCTTGACCCATGCTTATTACGTGCAATTGTGATGTGCAGAAATGGCACCAAAAATTAAGTTTGAGCGGGCCAAACCCACCAAGAAAGTGAAATCTGAACTGGAAGCTATGTCTGAATCTAGACATAATATGGTGGCGTACTTACAACCAGAAGGAGGCATTAGTCCTGAATTTGCTGGGATTATGGAATATCTTCATCGAGCGCGAATCAACTATGCTATCACCACACAGCATGTCGCCTATCAATCACATATCAAGGCATTCTGGAGTACAGCTGGGGTGGAAACAGTGGATAATCAGGAAGTAATCAGGGCAATCGTTGCAGAAAAGCCAGTAGTCATTACTGAGAATTCTATTAGAGAACGTCTTCAACTTGGTGATAATTCTGAAGATCCAACTTCAATAGATTTGCAGTGTCAAAGGGGGTTATTGTTAAGGCTCAAGTACAGCGACAACGTCCTTACAAATCAAATCAACAAGAAATATCTGCCGCTTAAGTACAAGTTCCTTCTGCACATTCTGATTCACTGCCTAAGCAACAAGCGCTCTGGGTACGACTTATCTCCTATAGATCTGACGGGATTGTTTACGGCGTTGATTCTGAACAAGCCGTTCAACATCTCTCGTTATATTTTCAACAATCTGAAGGAGAACTCTCAGAGGCCACTTCCGTCCGATAAGCAGCGAACTAACACCAAGTTTTGGTTATATCCTCGCTTTCTGCAAATGTTGATAGACAATCAGATTCCTGATCTTGCTAAAGCCGAGGCAGATGTATTTCCAGTGAATCCTATGAACGAGCGCACACTTCTAATTGTCAAGTCTATGGGGGTTTACACGGGAACGCATCCAGATAGGAAAATGATTGGTCATCTTGATGCTCCTGAGTATGAGCCTCCACAGAACAACAGATGGCGACGTGAAGGAAGTGTGTCTGACGATGAAGAACCAAGATTGATTGCTATGGCTGATGAGCAACTCACATCTAAGCATGGAATCAAAGCCACTAGAAGATCTGCTGGCAGTTCTGGTGCAGCAGCTAGTGCTAAGGTTGATGTGAATGTGACTGCTGAAGTGGCTCAGGACATGCCTGTTGATCCTGATGTTCCAGTTGTTTCTGGTGGTGATGTTGGTGCTGGTCAGTCGAGTGTTGCTGCGACTGACAAGGGAAAGGGCAAAGTGGATCAGCCGAGAACACTTGTCGATGAAAGCAGTTCATCTTCTGAAGATGAAGCAGGAGGTTCTGATGATGATGGTGGTTCTTCGTCTGATGATGATAATCCTCCTCCTCAAGGGTTGAAGAAAGTCTTTGACAAACGCGGGAATCCCCGGTTTGAAAAGATTAAGAAGACAGGAGATACTGGAGATTCTGATAAAGATGAAGATTATACGCTCACATCTCCAGGTTTCATCAGGAAAAGGAAGGCTCAACGACAGGGTGGTCGTGGATCAAAGAAATCTACTGCTGACACTTCTGTTCCAGTGTCAGCTCAGCCTTCATCTGATCCTGAGCAGCAGCTTCCTCCAATTGGCGATCAGTTAACTGCTTCTGAGACAATCGATCTTATGTCTTCTCCACAAAGGTCTTCGGGAGCACATCAGGTGTCTGTTGATCAACAGCCACCTGAAACTCCCACCACAGGTACACAACCTCGACCTATTCTTGTTATAACTGGTCCTTCAGGTGGTTCGGGTCAGGCAGGTCAATCTGGTTCATCGAGACCTGAGCCCTCTAGGCCATCTCTGGCAGAAACCTTGTCGGGTTTCTCTGAAGCTGATAAGGTACAGTTCTTGATTGAACAAATCAGTGAACTGGGTGATATAGTTGGCCGTCATACACGAACGATTGAAGAACATCGTGTACAACGAGTGAAGGATGCAGAGGCTCACAATCAGCTGTGTTCTATTGTAAATGCTCAAAGTATGAAGATCGAAGAACAAGCTGAAGAAATTGATAGATTAAAGAAGGCTAACTTGGCAAGAGATAGAGAGGTGGAGATCATGAAAAGACACAGCACTAATCTGGAAAATTCAGCAAAAGTGTTAAGGGAAACAGTTAGCGATCGTGATGAAAGACTGAAGAAAGCATTCCAACCTATGCATGAAAACTTTGGTAGGGTTCATAAACAGGTTGGGATATTATGGAGAGAGAGGTGCAATGCTCAAGGGATAGTACTCCCAAGACGTCAAGATGATCAGGATGATGATTCTGCTAATCCAGATCAGACAGCAGCCTCAGGCTCCGGTGCAGCTGCATCCGGTGCTGCAGGCGGATCTAGCACTGCTCAAGATACTCCAGCTCCTCCTACAGTCTCTACTGGTCCAACTGAACAGACTGAAACATTGGAAACGTCTGTAGATCCTTCTCAGATCAGTCTAGATCCAGAAAACTTTACTGAAGATCCTCCTGAACCGTCAAGTGCTCAAAAGTTTCATCCTATCACGGGTGAAGCACTAGAAGAGGGAGAGTTTGTATCTGAGATGACAGATGAACAGTTATCAAGGTTGTTTGAGTTGAATGATGTTGCTGAAGGTGTGATTGATGCGACTCCTCTGGTACAGGATCAGACTGATTTCTCAACAATTGATGAAATCTTCATCAGTTCTGATCCTGAACGTCCTGTCTATGTTCGAGAGGACGATGCTGAGCTGAATGTGCCTGATGATGAATTTATTGCTGCAAAGACTGCTGAGTTCGACAACACTTCTTCTGATTCTCCTACTGCACAAGAAAGCCGTGAGAAAACTATTAAAGAATGGCGAGCGGATTTCCTTGCTAGGAATCCTCCTCCGCTCGCCCCGTTGGAGCAGGCAAACTATATGGTTCTGGAGAAAAATCAGGCGCGGGGTCGAATCATCAGCTGGATGTTTGTGAAAGATCTGCATTGTATGGTTGTGAAGAGAGAATCTGGTCTTCAATACTTCGGGACTCTCCTGAGTATTCTCACACTTCCATATTATGATGTGGCAGTGTTGGCGCAGCTTGATGTGATCAATCGATCTAAAGAGCATATGGTAGATCTCTTTGCGAAGAAAATCAGGCTAGAAAGGCGTTTGGGGTGGAAGGATCCTCTGTACAAACCTCAATTTCCAAGATACGAGCAAATCAAGTTCACTCTTGATCCAGAAACTAACACTGCTCGTTATCGTCTGGTATATGATCCTCCTAGGTTGATGAAGAAGATTCCACTGTTGAAGATGAAAACTGACTTTCTTGAGAATTTCCGCTGCTGGGTTTATGATGCGGATACCGGTGAAGCTGTGATCTTGTTCAGAGACAATGCAGAGAACTTCAGGATAATCGATCCGATGTGGATTACAAACATGTCCAGATCGGATATCATTGTGTTGAAGGATCATGAAATCAATTACCTAGTTCAAGATCGAGATCAAGCCATGAAGTTTCAAAGGATGGCTCGCTACTGCTTCAACTTGTTGATCAATGCAGGAAGTGCATGGTCGGCGCATCATGTAGCCGTGGAAAGGGCGTTAGAGACTTAAGACTTGAAGACGAAGACAAAGCTACAGCCAAGGGGGAGTTTGTTGGTGCACTTTGTGTCTGTACTTTGTCTATATTTTGTAATGTATAAAACGATGTCTTTTGTCGTTGTATTTACGTCCTTTATGTGTGTTTATGTATTGTAATGTGTTGTTTGACCAAGTCAACCATCCTCCTGGTTTGACTTGGCCAAACTTGAACACTTAGTAGTTGAAAGATGATATGCCACGAAGGATGTCATCGAAGGATGTTTAGTATCCTTCGATGACTTCGAAAGATGTCCTTCGAAGTATCTCTGTGGACCTCGAAGGATGTACAATCCTTCGAGGTATGCTTAGATCCTTCGAGATCTTTCGAATGGCTTTCTGGTCGACAGATAATCCTTCGATCAGAATGTCTATCCTTCGTGCATGGGAATCTGTTTTGGGTATATATATCCATGAAGGGTTTCACTTTCACGGTAGTTCTGATAAGTTTCTGTCCAAAGTGTGTGTTCTTGATAGAGAGCTTTTGTGTGTGAAACCCAGGTCTTTGTTAGAGTGTATTTTCAGTTTGGTCAAGGTCTGTAACCGTGTCCACTGAAATACAAGAGAAAACTTTGATACTTGCTTGTCTACTCTTTCTCTTGTTCACTTTGCTTACATATAAACTCCGGTTTGCTTGCTAGCTTGGATTCCGCACTTGCTAGTGGGTTAAACATAACAAGGAATAGGTTAAACCTCAACCTCCGAGGGACCTACACATATCAAGGCTTACTACGAAGCCGTTCCGAGCGGCGATTTAAGCCACGAGGACCGGGTGGCGGTGGCGAACATTGAATTTCTAGGCAAGGAGCAAAAGGCGTTCGACAAGATCGCCCTTTATGAAATTTACCTAACGCTCTAGGTTTTTTATTTTGTAATTTTTAGGTATTATGTAATTTTTAGGATTATGTAATTTTTAAAAATCTAATGAAATTTTAGGTTTTTTTTATAAATGTTGTGTGAATTTTATAAATTTTTTGTAATTTTTTTTAATAATCTGCCAAGCGTGCACCCAACCCTAGCCCAACCCACGCCCCGCCATACCCCACGGACACGTCACTAGTGTGACAACCCTCACAATTACAGGTATCCGTACAATTAACTAATTATTAATTTGTGCTTAATGACTGTGCTTGATTACAACTGATGATTAAACTGCTTTCCGATTTCTGTTACATACATACATACATATGCATCACACTTCATGCTGTCACTCCATTTATTGCACACAAACCTTAGTGACAAACTTGATGCACAAAGCACAGTTAGCACAGTGAGCTAATAACTCAGAAACATGCTGACAATGCCAGCACATAGACAGACAATGTTTTTGAGGCCAGTATGAGCCATAGACGGGGTACTACACTAGTATGGAGTGTAGGGAAGTAAGGACCATAAAACTGCGTCACTAGGTGATAGTTTAGGTGCTGGAAAGTGCCTAAAACCCACTTAAAATGCAAAATTCTGCATCTATTAACAAAATTCAGCATTTAAATATGCTAGTCACTTGCAAAAATATGTCAAAATGGTCCTGTATGTTTTCCTTAGTGTCGGGAATTAAAAGGGTCACTAAAAGATACATAAAGGACACTTTACGATATCACTTAGTACTTTAACGGAACGGTATCAAATCGAACGACCGGACATTACCCGGGACACTAAAATATTATCAGAAGCATTGTTTATATTTTTCTGAACTAGCTATGGTCCCCGAACATCATAACACACTATATTATGGCATAACACTTAAACACCTAACAAGTTCACTTAACATCCAACCATTTAAACTAACTACCATTACATCACAACTAAACAACACCCCCCCTCCCTATGTGGTAATCGTCCCCATGGGACCCCCAGTACAAGATTTTTATAAATCTTGCTAATCCCCATATGATTACCTAGGAATTGTGAAGATCATGATTGTACTTACACTAAACACTAACCTTTACACATAACACCCCTACCAAATCACCTATTTACCAAATAACTTTCATTTAACCTGTCACGCCCCCAAAATCCACCTGCGGAGTATCACCGCTTGGGAGCGTGACTGATCAGGATCAAGCCACCAATCATATAGAACAATATATGTCAAAGTATTTTTGCCATTAAACCAAAACAAATCCATATGAAAGGTGTTCCAAAACCATAAGTAAGTTATCATTGTTTAGCGGAAGCGTATAATTAAAACCATCATAATAATGTATCAAATGTCATAAAGTGTCAAATAACGATCACGTTCCAATCCCACAACGACCAGCCTCTCCGTGTGCAAGCTCCATGTACCTAACGACCTGCAAGGCATGTAACAGAGGATCAACAACTAGTTGAGCGAGTTCACAGAAAGTAAATGCGTAATAGCAAGTTCGTATGTAACATGTGGCTCTACTGGGCCGATAGTACGTTCTATTGGTGGGGGCTTCCCATGTTATATATATATATCTACTAGACTATGCGTAACCATAAGTGTTCTTCACAACCGAGAACAGTAGCGCGTATGGGGTTTACGTAGGTTTTACGTAGGTTTTACGTAAGTATCCTTCACAACCGAGGATAGGAGTACGCGGGGGTTTACGTAGGCTTTACGTAAGTGCCTGACACAACCGAGGCAGTAGGGAGTATAAGTTCACGTAGGTTTTACGTGAGTATCCTGCACAACCGAGGATAGTGAGTAGCATAAGTATACGTAGGTTTTACGTATGCGTCCTGCACAACCGAGGACGATGGTATGGTAGTCTAGTAACAGTGTATCTAGTCAATCTCATTCCTTTAATCCCATTCCCAAGCCCTTGGGAATCCCATGCCTTAGTAAGGGTGTGAACTCACCTTGGTTTGCTCGGTATGCTATGCTCTAGGGTTTATCAAATGTCTAAGTCCGTCACACACGACCTAGGATATAACGCACAGGGTATAATGTAAGTGTTTGCATCCAATTAGGGTTTGCAAATCATTGACATTCAAGCAGCTGTGTCTGGTGTGTTTATTGTGGAATGTTCACGCATGTAGAATCATACAGTTGCATTCAGTATTAAACAATCATATGGAAAGTCATACAATTATTTGCAGTTATGAACAGTTGCATGCAATTATATACAGGCGCATACAGAAGGCTTTATCACTGGTGTTTACAAGTTCTTGCTGTTCAACAGTCACTCACAGAATCATGTCACACAACTTACAGAGTCATAACACACAGCTTACAGAATCATATCACACAGTAGCATGCGTTTACTGTATCATACAGCACACAGGGTTTGGGAGTTAGCATCAAAGCATCAACACAAGTCATGCCAAACATTATTGCAAAGGAATTCGGACAGGCATGCTCTAAGAAACTCGGACACACACCCACTTATCAAGTTCGGGCTTTACACGCTAACTAAAAGGTCAGACAATTGTTTGGGGTTGAAACTCGGACCACAAGATGTCACAAGGTCGGACTAGTGTCTCACTTATAAAACTCGGACCATATGGGCTTACAAGATCGGACCTTCATAACATTAAACAAAGTCGGACTCCCCATATCAAGGAAAGTCAGACCACCATATCTTAAACCAAACTCGGACATAAAGCCCAATTAAGAAAACTCGGATAATAAGCCCAATAAAGAACTCGGACATCAGCACACTAATCAAAAGTCGGACTAGGGTCCCTTATATATAACTCGGACATGTGACCCTCCTCAAACTCGGACCTCATTGTTACAAACAAAGCTCGGACATTACCAATACAAGCAAGAACTCGGACATGTTTAACATTTATAAAGATCGGACCTACATCATCATGAAACTCAGACCAGAACAACAATATAAAGGTCGGACAATATTTAAGACACAAAGCTCGGACCCCTATTTAGGTGTTTAAAGGTCGGACATTCATGCATGGTTAAAAAAGTCGGACCACTTAATGTTTATAAAGATCGGACAACAAATTAACATACGAATACTCTTGCTCCATGAGATTACATCAGTTACGTTTTCATTTCTTCTTTGATCGTGAAACCCTAATTACGAACATCATTCATCCAATTATCATTCAACAGTTATAGCATGCAAAGCATCTTGACATTAAGCATACGATTACACCACTGATCCATATTATTTCACAGTAATCATGATTCAATCAACATCCACAGAACTATCATATATGGAGAACTAGGGTTTTAACATGAATCACATAATCAAGGATCAAGAATTGATAATAAACAAGCAATCAATTAGGGTTTACAGGTATTACAATGATCAATAAACAATTACCTTGAATGATTCTAGAGTAAATGTGGAATCAAAGTGTTGAATGTCTTGTGTCAATGATGATGGTGGTGATGATTGCCAGAGAAAAGTACGTGCTTTGTTTTCTGTGCAAAATGATTAGTGAAAAGGGATTAGGGTTTAGTATCTCTAGAGTTTCACTAATTACCCTCTACCTCCCTAAGTATCATACTTTACACATGCACACCATCTCATAATAATTTCACAGTTTCACCACCAAGTCTGTATATTTGTCAAGTCTTTCAATATTTAACAAACAATCATGCACAATCACACAATACAATTAATTGCATCAAAGCGTATACAATTCCATAGCAACTAATTGTGCAAATAAACAGTTAAACAATACATGAACGTGCAATAAATGCGAAATAGAAATCTTGGAAATTCGGGTTGTCACATTATCCCCAACTTAAAAGAAATTTCGTCCCGAAATTTGGTACGCACTCACTGAGGAAGCTAGGTAAGTTGTAGTGTTCACTGGTTTTCCTGGGGTGTCACATCATCCCCCCGTTGATTTGGAATTTTGTCCCGAAATTCCGCAGTAGTAGCTTCAGTCTCAGTAGTGGTTGCATTGGTTCCGAATAACTGGGGGTACTTTTCTTTCATTTGGTCTTCGCGTTCCCAGGTGTACTCTGGGCCACGTCGAGAGTTCCAACGAATTCGAACAAGAGGGATTCTCTTGTGTTTGAGGACCTTCACATCCCGGTCCGTGATTTCTACAGGTTCCTCGACGAACTGCAACCGCTCGTCGATAGTGAGTTCCTTAAAAGGAACTATGAGGGTCTCATCTGCCAGGCACTTCTTCAGATTCGACACGTGAAATACGTTGTGAACTGCACCGAGTTCAGCTGGTAGGTTCAGTCTGTAGGCTACTGGGCCTATTCTTTCAGTGATTTCGAACGGTCCAACATACCGTGGATTGAGTTTGCCTCGTTTACCAAATCGAACCACACCCTTCCAGGGTGAGACTTTGAGTAGCACTCTATCCCCAACTTGGAATTCGAGCGGTTTTCTACGTTTCTTTGCGTAAGCTTTCTGACGGTCGCGTGCTGCCGCCATGCGTTGTCGTATCTGTGCAATCTTTTCTGTGGCGTCCACTACAATCTCTGGACCCGTGATCTGACTATCCCCCACCTCTGCCCAACAGAGAGGTGACCGGCATTTACGTCCGTACAATGCCTCGAATGGTGCGGCTTGTATGCTGGTGTGATAACTGTTATTGTATGAGAACTCCACCAAAGGGAGATGCTTTTCCCAGCCGTTGCCGAAATCGATGACACATGCCCGAAGCATGTCTTCAAGAGTCTGAATCGTTCGCTCAGACTGCCCATCCGTCTGAGGATGATACGCTGTGCTCATGTCTAACCTTGAGCCAAAAGATTTGTGCATCGCTTGCCATAGTTCTGACGTGAATCGTGCATCCCGATCCGAAATGATAGAGGTTGGCACTCCGTGCCTCGAAACAACTTCTTTCAAGTAGACGTCTGCTAAGGTAGAGAACTTATCGGTTTCCTTAATAGCCAGGAAATGAGCAGACTTTGTGAGTCGATCTACGATCACCCAGATAGTATCATTCCCACGCTGGGATCTAGGTAGGCCTGTAACAAAATCCATGGAAATTTCTTCCCATTTCCACTGTGGTATCCTGGGTTGCTGAAGTAAACCCGCTGGTTTTTGATACTCCACTTTGACTTTTGCACATGTCAAACACTTGCCAACGTAAGTCGCTATGTGGGCCTTCATGCTAGGCCACCAATATGTTGTTTTGAGATCGTGGTACATCTTATCCGAACCTGGATGTACCGAATAGCGAGACTTATGAGCTTCATCCATCACAAGTTCTCGTAAACCGCCATACAGTGGGACCCAAATACGCCCCGTTACATAGTAAGCGCCGTCTTCCTTTTGTTCCATTCGTTGCCTTGAGCCGCGTAAAGCTTCAGCTTTGACGTTTTCGGGTTTCAATGCTTCAATCTGAGCAGTTCGTATCTGTGCAGGAAGACTGGACTGGATAGTGAGCTGCAAGGCTCGTACGCGTCTAGGTAGAGTGTCTTTCCGGCTGAGAGCGTCAGCCACAACATTGGCCTTGCCTGGATGGTACTTGATAGCGCATTCGTAATCATTAAGTAACTCGACCCATCGTCGTTGACGCATATTCAATTCCTTCTGCTTGAAGATATGCTCGAGACTCCTGTGATCGGTGTAAATAGTGCACTTGGTACCGTACAGGTAGTGTCGCCATATCTTAAGTGCAAAAACAACAGCTCCCAGCTCTAAATCGTGCGTCGTGTAGTTCCGTTCATGAATCTTGAGTTGACGAGAGGCGTAGGCAATAACTTTATCCCGCTGCATCAATACACAACCAAGCCCCTGTATCGACGCGTCACAATAGACTACAAAATCATCCGTGCCCTCTGTCAATGAGAGAATAGGTGCGCTGCAAAGCCTATCCTTTAAGTACTGAAAAGCCGTTTCTTGTGTATTACCCCAACGATAGGTAACACCTTTCTGTGTCAACATAGTAAGCGGCTGTGCGATCTTCGAAAAGTCTTTAATAAATCGCCTGTAATACCCCGCCAAACCCAAGAATTGGCGTATTTCCGTTGGCGTACGCGGTGCAGGCCAGTTCCTGATCGAATCTACCTTGGATGGATCGACATGAATCCCATCCCTATTCACCACATGGCCTAAGAAGTGGACTTCACGAAGCCAGAAGTCGCATTTAGAAAACTTTGCGTACAGTTGCTCCTTTCGAAGAAGTTCCAAGATAAGACGTAAGTGCTGCTCGTGTTCCTCCCGACTCTTGGAATAGATCAAAATGTCGTCGATGAAGACAATGACGAACTTGTCAAGGTAAGGTTTGCACACCCTGTTCATAAGATCCATGAAGACTGCAGGCGCGTTCGTAAGCCCGAATGGCATGACCAGAAACTCGTAATGGCCGTAGCGAGTTCTGAATGCTGTCTTGGAGACGTCCTCATCCCGGACTCTCAGCTGATGATAACCAGACCTTAGATCAATTTTGGAATAGTAGCTCGACCCTTGAAACTGGTCGAATAAGTCGTCAATACGAGGAAGAGGATAGCGGTTCTTCACTGTGACCTTGTTCAGTTCGCGGTAGTCGATGCACATCCTGAAAGTGCCATCCTTCTTTTTCACAAATAGTACTGGAGCTCCCCAAGGCGAAGAGCTTGGACGAATGAAGCCCTTATCCAAGAGCTCTTGTAGTTGCTTCGAAAGTTCTTCCAGTTCAGTTGGAGCTAAACTGTCACACCCCGACCACGTAGAACATACAAAACGTGGCGGAAACGTCGGGGAGTGTTGTAACAGAATCAATTGTTTCAAATCCATGGCGAATGAAGTTTCGTTTTATAAATCAAACATGAAGGATTTCATTGTCTAAACAAGAATCAAAGTGTACATAACATTAACTAGTTCTTGTCTCGTTTTAAGTCACTAAGACACAGGTCCGCCTAAGTATGTCTTGATAAGTCCTATGCATCATCTCCTGAAAACACATGTGAAAATAGGTACGTCAGCATAAAAATGCCTGTGAGATACATTGGTTTTGTGAAAACGGAATTCATGACTTGAGTTTGAGAAAATGTTTAGTCATGAACCTCGTATTTTGCTTTGTCTTGTAAACCATTTGAAAAACGGTAAGATCAAATGATATGTATAAATAAGAGAACAATGCATGGTTAACTGAATAACCATGTAAAAAAAAGAGTTTGTATAACATTTGTTGTTTGTAAATCAATGTCTTGTGAAAAGCGTGTTATTTGTATAAAATGTTCTATGTCTCAAATTGAAATGATTCAAATAACGCTACGATATGTAATACCATACAAACACTTATATATAGGAAGTACTAGCGGCGTATCCACCATGCTTGTATCATATTACACATGCCTTGTTACTTAAATCACTTACTCAAACGAAACCATCAAGATGAAATGTTTAACAACGGTAGAAATGTTCATGTATAGTCAAATGTCTATTGTCAAATGTAATCCATGTCAACGGATACAACTGGTTTACACGGTTCAATGGTTACAGACGGTTCATGAAATCAAAGGGGTAAGACGGTTCACATAGTCAAATGGTTACAACGGTTCAAAATGTAGTGTAATGTGTTCATATGCTGGATGAGCATATGCAACAGAAATGCAATGTGAAACAATGTACTACGTATGCACACAATGGGCGTACGTAGCATGAAATGTATTGTAGAGTACAACGGTTCAAAATGTAGTATACTGTGTTCATATGCTGGATGAGCATATGCAACAGATATGCAATGTGAAACAATGTACTACGTATGCATACAATGGGCGTACGTAGCATGAAATGTATTGTAGAGTACAACGGTTCAAAATGTAGAATAATGTGTTCATATGCTGGATGAGCATATGCAACAAATATGCAATGTGAAACAATGTACTACGTATGCACACAATGGGCGTACGTAGCATGAAATGTGATGTAAAGCAATGTACTAAGTACGCACACAATGGGCATACATAGCATAAACACAATGAAATCATGTACTATATATGTACTACCGAACATAGCAGTGTATGACGTGAAAACCGGAAAGCATGAAAGTAGCAAGTAGGCACATGTGTTTCACCCCAAAACAGTTTGGAAAACAGTAAAAGAGGGGTTCAATGTACTCACCTGAGATTGCTTTGAGTTCCTTGTATAATAACCAGATAATGCTAAAGATCACGGGATATCAAACGGCACCTAATAGGTAGCTATGTTAATATACCGGACCAAATCGGAAGGATCGGACAGTACGCGGGTTCGAAAACCAAACGAGTATGGAGACTCGTGTAATATGGTTTAACAAAGCCTACATACTAAAATGAAACTTAACCTAAGTGCTTACGGTCCATCACGACCCGTTTAGGTAGCTTATGCTACCTTACGCGTCGTTCGCGTAGAACGCGTCTGGAACGCCTAACATCGTGACCACAAGGTATAACCCCGGAAGGTTATAGCTATGGTCACCTAATGTGTTTGGTCAGGTCCTAATGACCGACCAAATGGGTCAGGTTCGAAAGCATAAGCGATGGTTTAGATCGCTTACCTTACGACCCTATATAAGCACTAAACTAAAAGTGACGAGCTAAGCATGTTAGAACATGCTTAACTAAGTTTAGAAACAGGTTTGACATCAAAACAAACGGCTTTGATGCCCACGAGTAGTTTGGTTACAAAATATGCAAGAATGCACATTTTGGCCGAAACTACGACTCGTCACCGAGCCTAGATAACGTGGTGATCAGTAGGTATGGTCACTATGGACCATAACCATCGTGATCACGCTCACGTTATGAAGTTCCATGAACTTCGCATCGACCATAAGCTGGTCAATGCAGAAAGTCAACAAAACGTTGACTTTCGGACTCGAAAAGCGAATAAAAGAGCGAAAGAAGACTTACGGAGGGTCCCCGAGTGCAAATCAAGACCAAATAGCTCAGGTATGAAACAATGGTTTCAACTTAGAGCTTCAAGATCTGATTTTGTGGGTTTTTACTCAAATGGGGGGGGGGGTATTTATAGGAAAGGTGGAACCGTTAGGATCGTTTTATCGAATATCGTGCCTTGATCTCGTGCGTACATGTGTCCAGGGGTTAAATACACTGAACTTGGCCCTTGGCCCTTCATTTGGGTGAAAAGGCATCGCCTCTTGATCGAACGAAAGGCCAGATTCTGCATTAAATGCAAAATCTTCTGCCAGACATGTTCACGCGGCCCGCCTCATGTTTTGGGCAATCCTTACGCGGGCCTCCTGGACCCTCTGATCTGCACCACTTGCAGAATTTACACTTTTGGTCCCTGTTGCGTGTTTAAGCCATTTCCAGCCCTTCTAAGACCTGTAAAGCCATCTTTAAGGCCCTAAAATGATGCCTAAACATTGTGGACATGAAACATGCCCAAAAATATGTCGGATGTCGGTTCGTTTGGCCGTACGATCGCGATGTTCGCTTAATTACGACGGAATGCGCATAAGCGCGAAAGACGATCCAAATGATGCGACGAATGGATTTTTCTCATGCCAAACACTAAGGCATAATATGAGGATGCTTACATAAATTTTTGGATGTCCGGATGTACTCAGAACGTAAGTTATGTGCGAAAGTGCAAACTTGTGCACTTTTTGACACTTTTAGTCACTAAATGATCCAAAAGTTTGTTTTAGCATACCAAACACCTCAAAGCCTATTTCTAAGCTATGTAAAGGATATTTATGGTATGTTTAACTTATGGAAATGTTCCGGAATGTTCGTTACAGTTCAAATTGGCATACTTTCGCAGTTTGTCAAGTTTAGTCCCTGTAAGCGAATTAACTTGTTTTTGCTATACCAAAGCCTTCAAAACTTATTTCTAAGTTATGTAAAGGTTATTTAAGGTACGTTGAGTATATGTTGATGTTCCGGAGTATTTGTCTCATTAAACTGAGTACGTTTACGCACCAGTTTGCGTATAATGCTCTAGAAAGCGATGTAGAGTTTGAAATTGAACAATAATTGATATGTGCAAAACATACACATATTTATACAAGATCCCAAGTATGAAATACAATATTTCATCGACTTGGTATTTGTTTGATGGTCGCGGTGACACAGGTGTCACAGTCTCCCCTACTTTAGGAAATTTCGTCCCGAAATTTATTCGTAGGAGTCTATTTGTGAATTTGCCAAATAACCACCAATGATATGTAAGGCAATATCTTGTCATTTCCTTAACGGTCATTCTTCCGAAACGAAAATGAACAGACGGGTCATTTTCAATGGTTGCTTCATCAGAATTGGAAATGAAGGATTACACAACGGATATTCATTTCCTCAACGGAAAATCTTCAGAAACGAGAATGAACAAACGGGGTCATCTTCAACGGTTGCTTCCTCAGAGTTGGAAATGAAGTATTACACAACGGTTATTCATTTCCTCAACAGATAATCTTCAGAAACGAAAATGAACAAACGGGGTCATCTTCAACGGTTGCTTCCTCAGAGTTGGAAATGAAGTATTACACAACGGATATTCATTTCCTCAACGGATAATCTTCAGAAACGAAAATGAACTAACGGAGTCATCTTCAACGGTTGCTTCCTCAGAGTTGGAAATGAAGGATTACACAACGGATATTCATTTCCTCAACGGATAAATCTTCAGAAACGAAAATGAGCTAACGGAGTCATCTTCAACGGTTGCTTCCTCAGAGTTGGAAATGAAGGATTACACAACGGATATTCATTTCCTCAACGGATAATCTTCAGAAACGAAAATGAACAAACGGGGTCATCTTCAACGGGTATTCTTCAGATTTGGAAATGAAGGATAAACGGATATTCATTTCCTCAACGGATAAATCTTCAGAACGAAAATGAACAAACGGGGTCATTTTCCTCGACGGGTATTCTTCAGATTTGGAAATGAAGGATAAACGGATATTCATTTCCTCAACGGATAAATCTTCAGAACGAAAATGAACAAACGGGGTCATTTTCCTCGACGGGTATTCTTCAGATTTGGAAATGAAGGATAAACGGATATTCATTTCCCCAACGGATATTCTTCAGAAGCGAAAAATGAATAGCTAGTTCATTTTTCCTCAACGGATGCTTCATCAGAATTGGAAATGAATAGGGTTATCTCTAGACACATGACAGAACTTGCTGTGATTTCTGTGCACTAAATTCCATAATTATGTATGCATCCATAATTACGTAATCCCTTGCACGGTCCGCACAGTTTGTTTTGTAATGTTTTGGGGAAGGATATCAAACTTGTGACGAGGGTGACTAGACTTCCATCGGTTCCTTTTAATTAGATCGACAGGGGATCCTCTTGGTTAGGCCACCAAGGAGTCCTTTCAGCTATATCATCACATGATATCCCTAACCAGATGTTTGGATGAATCTGTTTAGCTAGACCACTCAAGGGGTCTAATTATGAAGTAGTACTTTATAATCCGAGGGATTTAACTATAACATAGAAGTCCATTGAGGATTTTAAGTAATACCTTTGGGCATCCTACTATGAATCTCTTGTACACGGATATGTAAGATTCTACGAAGATTTGGATAACATAATTTGGATCACACAACAATACATAAGGAAACACATAAGCACATAGTCACATAATTGTTTAATTTGATCATAATTTGTTATTAACTTGTTATCGATTGAATACGGATACGGAAACCTGTCGACGGATCTCAATGTTCACTGGAATCTATCTGAGAAGATAGAAAGATCTCCCAAAATTCGATTTTTTGATTACAAGGAATCACCACATTCGAATTAAGGTATATAATAATTAAAGACTTACGGGAAGTCCTTAGGTACCCTATTAAGGATTTATAGTGGTACCTTGGGTATTCGTCTTGTGTTGTAACCTGCGCCTTGTACTTCGTTTCCTTAGAATAAACGGGTACTTAGGAATTCCGTGGAAGACGCAAGCGATTATAGAATGGGAGAATTTTGGGGGTAGTTTGTTCTTCAAGGAATACGGTTCCTTGATTGTCGGTATTGCAAGGGATATGTCGTTTATACATGCAACCATCGAAATACATTGCAATGTAAATGAAAGATTTATTTATAAACAACGATATCAACTGTTCCTTGGATCTTGACAAGAAAAGAAACTTAATACATAAGACATGATTATTTCTAAACGATGTTGTCTTCTAGTCAGTCGGGTGATCATCCTTGTGCTGGATTTGCATTAGCAAGCTTTGGGCAATTTCTTCGGAAATGACCCATCTCGCCACAGTTGAAACAAGAACCTGGTAGGAAACGACCTTGAGCGGGATTGTTGCCAGCTTGGTTTGGTGCAGCTGCAGCTGGGCAGATTCTTGTTGTATGGCCTATGAGTCCACAAGTTTGGCATTTGCGGCACTGTACATTGGCGTGATGATGGAGGCTACATTGGTTGCACAAGGGTGCAGTTCCATTGTATGGTTTTCTAGCAGGGGGTTGAGCTGGTTGGTTAGGGACGGCTTGACCATTGTGAGCGACCACGGAGAAGTTCTGAGAAGCCTTTCGCTTCCTTGACTTCTTAGGAGATTCAGTCTGTTCATCCATGGTCTTTGATTCCTCGATTGGGTTCGATTCCCCGGCCGATTTCTTGTCACCTTTTCGAAAAAGTTTATGCTTTCTGATCTGCGATTCAGTCAAGGTTGCAGATAGCTCAATGGCCTGACGGAGTGTGGTAGGGTTGCTACCAGTGACAATGTCTTGTACCGAGTCAGGCAGGCCGTCGATGTACCTTTCGATAGCCTTGTCGAGTGGGGCGACCATAGTCGGGCAAAGTAGACTCAACTCCTCAAACCTATCAGTATATGCCCTGTGTTCGCCACTATCTTGTTTCAAATCATCAAACTCCTTCTCCAACGCTCGTTGTTCATGACGAGGACAAAACTCTCTCATCATAAGTGCTCTCAGTTCAGCCCATGTTTGTGCTAGGGCAACATCTGCACCACGGTCTCTCATTACCCCGTTCCACCATGTAAGAGCCCTCTTCTGAAACACACTCGAAGAAAACTCGACCTTGCGATTTTCCGGACACTGCACGTGGCGAAAGGTATTCTCGATGCTCTCGAACCATTGGAGAAGCCCAGTTGCTCCCTCAGAACCACTAAACTTGAGTGGTTTAGCCGAGTTAAAGTTCTTGAAATTGCATGTACCATTGTTGTTGTTGTTGGCTTGGTTCCATTGAGCAAAGAGATTTGGGAATTGAGCAGCCATCTGCTGCGCAATAATTTCTGCCAGCTCGGCAGTTGCTATCTGGTGTTCGCGTCGAGGAGGCATTCTAAAAGAGGAAAACATGAAAGGAAACAAATAAAATGGTATTGGGTAAGAATAGGATGTTACAATCACTGACCATAATCACGGTTGATGGTCACTTGTTTGAATCATGAAGCAAACAAACAACACCAGGGCTGAATCAAAGCAAATAGATCCTCATAGTGTATCGCGAAGACATGCTCGCCTATAAGTGGACACTCACCCCAAGAGTTCCCAGGTAAGAGTGACTGGTCCGATTATGCGGATTTGTACGAACACTCTAACCTTAGACAGAAAACCTAGGGTACAGGCATTCACCCTTCCAGTTCGCACGTGTTCACACTATTTAGGACCCAAAACTTTGACGGGAGTTTTGAAAATTCAAAGGGGTTCAAAACCTTATAACAAAGGGTTCAAAACCTTACAATTGAGGGTTCAAAACCTAGTAATCAATCATCCTAGAACAGATGATTAGCTTTCAAGGCGGTTTTGAAATTTATGTTCTTGTTGTGGTCGTCGCCTAAGGGTAGGTGACGGTATTGTTTTGTGACTAAACACAAGTAAACTCGCGTTAGGTTCCTAGGAAGGTTATAGACTAGGTCAAAGCATTACTAATAACCTAATTCCCTATAACCATTGGCTCTGATACCATCTTTTCTATCACACCCCGACCACGTAGAACATACAAAACGTGGCGGAAACGTCGGGGAGTGTTGTAACAGAATCAATTGTTTCAAATCCATGGCGAATGAAGTTTCGTTTTATAAATCAAACATGAAGGATTTCATTGTCTAAACAAGAATCAAAGTGTACATAACATAAATTAACTAGTTCTTGTCTCGTTTTAAGTCACTAAGACACAGGTCCGCCTAAGTATGTCTTGATAAGTCCTATGCATCATCTCCTGAAAACACATGTGAAAATAGGTACGTCAGCATAAAAATGCCTGTGAGATACATTGGTTTTGTGAAAATGGAATTCATGACTTGAGTTTGAGAAAATGTTTAGTCATGAACCTCGTATTTTGCTTTGTCTTGTAAACCATTTGAAAAACGGTAAGATCAAATGATATGTATAAATAAGAGAACAATGCATGGTTAACTGAATAACCATGTAAAAAAAAGAGTTTGTATAACATTTGTTGTTTGTAAATCAATGTCTTGTGAAAAGCGTGTTATTTGTATAAAATGTTCTATGTCTCAAATTGAAATGATTCAAATAACGCTACGATATGTAATACCATACAAACACTTATATATAGGAAGTACTAGCGGCGTATCCACCATGCTTGTATCATATTACACATGCCTCGTTACTTAAATCACTTACTCAAACCAAACCATCAAGATGAAATGTTTAACAACGGTAGAAATGTTCATGTATAGTCAAATGTCTATTGTCAAATGTAATCCATGTCAACGGATACAACTGGTTTACACGGTTCAATGGTTACAGACGGTTCATGAAATCAAAGGGGTAAGACGGTTCACATAGTCAAATGGTTACAACGGTTCAAAATGTAGTGTAATGTGTTCATATGCTGGATGAGCATATGCAACAGAAATGCAATGTGAAACAATGTACTACGTATGCACACAATGGGCGTACGTAGCATGAAATGTATTGTAGAGTACAACGGTTCAAAATGTAGTATACTGTGTTCATATGCTGGATGAGCATATGCAACAGATATGCAATGTGAAACAATGTACTACGTATGCATACAATGGGCGTACGTAGCATGAAATGTATTGTAGAGTACAACGGTTCAAAATGTAGAATAATGTGTTCATATGCTGGATGAGCATATGCAACAAATTTGCAATGTGAAACAATGTACTACGTATGCACACAATGGGCGTACGTAACATGAAATGTGATGTAAAGCAATGTACTAAGTACGCACACAATGGGCATACATAGCATAAACACAATGAAATCATGTACTATATATGTACTATCGAACATAGCAGTGTATGACGTGAAAACCGGAAAGCATGAAAGTAGCAAGTAGGCACATGTGTTTCACCCCAAAACAGTTTGGAAAACAGTAAAAGAGGGGTTCAATGTACTCACCTGAGATTGCTTTGAGTTCCTTGTATAATAACCAGATAATGCTAAAGATCACGGGATATCAAACGGCACCTAATAGGTAGCTATGTTAATATACCGGACCAAATCGGAAGGATCGGACAGTACGCGGGTTCGAAAACCAAACGAGTATGGAGACTCGTGTAATATGGTTTAACAAAGCCTACATACTAAAATGAAACTTAACCTAAGTGCTTACGGTCCATCACGACCCGTTTAGGTAGCTTATGCTACCTTACGCGTCGTTCGCGTAGAACGCGTCTGGAACGCCTAACATCGTGACCACAAGGTATAACCCCGGAAGGTTATAGCTATGGTCACCTAATGTGTTTGGTCAGGTCCTAATGACCGACCAAATGGGTCGGGTTCGAAAGCATAAGCGATGGTTTAGATCGCTTACCTTACGACCCTATATAAGCACTAAACTAAAAGTGACGAGCTAAGCATGTTAGAACATGCTTAACTAAGTTTAGAAACAGGTTTGACATCAAAACAAACGGCTTTGATGCCCACGAGTAGTTTGGTTACAAAATATGCAAGAATGCACATTTTGGCCGAAACTACGACTCGTCACCGAGCCTAGATAACGTGGTGATCAGTAGGTATGGTCACTATGGACCATAACCATCGTGATCACGCTCACGTTATTAAGTTCCATGAACTTCGCATCGACCATAAGCTGGTCAATGCAGAAAGTCAACAAAACGTTGACTTTCGGACTCGAAAAGCGAATAAAAGAGCGAAAGAAGACTTACGGAGGGTCCCCGAGTGCAAATCAAGACCAAATAGCTCAGGTATGAAACAATGGTTTCAACTTAGAGCTTCAAGATCTGATTTTGTGGGTTTTTACTCAAATGGGGGGGGGTATTTATAGGAAAGGTGGAACCGTTAGGATCGTTTTATCGAATATCGTGCCTTGATCTCGTGCGTACATGTGTCCAGGGGTTAAATATACTGAACTTGGCCCTTGGCCCTTCATTTGGGTGAAAAGGCATCGCCTCTTGATCGAACGAAAGGCCAGATTCTGCATTAAATGCAAAATCTTCTGTCAGACATGTTCACGCGGCCCGCCTCATGTTTTGGGCAATCCTTACGCGGGCCGCCTGGCCCCTCTGATCTGCACCACTTGCAGAATTTACACTTTTGGTCCCTGTTGCGTGTTTAAGCCATTTCCAGCCCTTCTAAGACCTGTAAAGCCATCTTTAAGGCCCTAAAATGATGCCTAAACATTGTGGACATGAAACATGCCCAAAAATATGTCGGATGTCGGTTCGTTTGGCCGTACGATCGCGATGTTCGCTTAATTACGACGGAATGCGCATAAGCGCGAAAGACGATCCAAATGATGCGACGAATGGATTTTTCTCATGCCAAACACTAAGGCATAATATGAGGATGCTTACATAAATTTTTGGATGTCCGGATGTACTCAGAACGTAAGTTATGTGCGAAAGTGCAAACTTGTGCACTTTTTGACACTTTTAGTCCCTGAATGATCCAAAAGTTTGTTTTAGCATACCAAACACCTCAAAGCCTATTTCTAAGCTATGTAAAGGATATTTATGGTATGTTTAACTTATGGAAATGTTCCGGAATGTTCGTTACAGTTCAAATTGGCATACTTTCGCAGTTTGTCAAGTTTAGTCCCTGTAAGCGAATTAACTTGTTTTTGCTATACCAAAGCCTTCAAAACTTATTTCTAAGTTATGTAAAGGTTATTTAAGGTACGTTGAGTATATGTTGATGTTCCGGAGTATTTGTCTCATTAAACTGAGTACGTTTACGCACCAGTTTGCGTATAATGCTCTAGAAAGCGATGTAGAGTTTGAAATTGAACAATAATTGATATGTGCAAAACATACACATATTTATACAAGATCCCAAGTATGAAATACAATATTTCATCGACTTGGTATTTGTTTGATGGTCGCGGTGACACAGGTGTCACATAAACGATACGGTGCGCGTGCTATTGGTGCTGCTCCAGGAGCTAGTTCAACTTGAAATTCGACCTGGCGATGAGGCGGTAGACCAGGTAAATCTTCTGGAAACACTTGAGGAAATTCTCGTACAACTGGAATATCCTCTACTCTTTTCTCTTTCGTCGCTGCATCAGTAACTAGTGCCAAAATGGCCGTATGACCCTTTCGCAAACATTTCTGAGCCTTCAGGAAAGAGATGATGCCAACCACAGCACCACTCTTGTCCCCTTGAACTTCGAGAGGTTCCTTTCCCATACGAGGAATACGAATGATCTTCTCCTTGCATAGGATCTCCGCCTGTTGCTTGGATAACCAATCCATGCCGATGACAATGTCGAAACTACCCAGAACTATTGGAATAAGATCAATCGAGAAGGTCTGACCCGCTAGAACGATGTTACAACCCTTGACTACATGCGTGGCTTCTACGCTTTTACCATTTGCTAGTTCTACGACGTGTTTGGTGTTTAGGGGTGTTGGTGTACGTTTTAACAATTTACTCATTTTCAAAGACATATAACTCGTATCCGCACCCGAATCAAACAAAACAGTAACATAAATATCATCGAGAAGAAACTTACCCATAACGACGTTGGGATCATTTCTGGCATCACCCTGCCCCAAAACAAACGCACGACCCCTTGCTTCATTGTCGTTGTTGTTCCCACCATTGTTGTTGTTGTTGCCATTACCCTGATTATTGTTATGATTGTTGTTGTTCGGATTCCTGTTCAGCTGAGGGCAGTGCCTTTTGAAGTGACCCTCTGCACTGCAATGATAACACCCTTTGTTGCCCTGCTGTTGATTCTGCTGTGCTGGCGGCTGCTGCTGATTCTGGTTCGCAGGTCGAGGGCTTCTACAATCCTTAGCCTCATGACCCGTCTTGAGGCACCTTTGACAGCGACCCTTGTTACACTGGCCACTGTGGTGTCTGTGGCAGGTGTTACACTTTGGAAGGTTCCCTCGATATCCACCCTGCCTGTGGCTACCTGAAGAGTGCTGACCGGGACTCTCATAACTGTCTGTCTTTCGCTGCTGAACTTGTGACTGCACTGAAGCTGGCCCCTTGCTAGAATCCCCATCCCATTTTCTCTTGTTTTCACTGGGAGTAGCAAGTGTAGTAGGAGCAGTAGCGGTAGCAGTAGTGCTGATACGCTTTGGCAGTCTGTTCTGATCCACTGCCTGATCTGTGATGCGGTGAGCGAGGCACTGAATAGCCTGAATGTTGTCGAGATTGGCCGATGTTACGTGGCTCTGGATTTCCGGCACCAAACCCTTGAGGTACAACTCGATGCGCTTGTATGGAGGGTCCACCATAGTTGGACATAGCACAGCCAACTCGTTCGACCTCTTGGTATAAGCCTCGATTTCTGACCCAGTCATCTTCAAATGATAAAACTCATCCTCCAGCTTGTGGATGTCTTCCCGAGTACAGTATTCACATTTAATCAGTTCCTTAAAATCATTCCAAGGGGTGGCGTTAGCAGCTGCCAACCCTAAGATCTGCACTTGCGCGTTCCACCAAGTTAACGCGATTCCTTCCAATGTACCAGTGGCATACTTAACCCTGCGAGCCTCAGGGCATTCACACATCTCGAACACAGACTCGAGCTTTTCAAACCAGTGGAGGAGTCCAACCGCTCCTTCAGTGCCACTGAACGTGCTAGGGAGACAATCCATGAAATTCTTGAAGGTACACACAGGTTGCTGAACGTGTTGACCTAATGTGTAAGAATAGAATGAGGTTAAACATAAGAGCTGATTAGGAACGTAGGATCTAAAGATCCTAGAATGAGTTACGACTGCAGGGTATACCTCCTGCGTTTGCAGCTGCAAGTGCCGCAGCCACTTGAGCTTGAACGAGAGCCTCCAGCTGGGCTTGTGTCATGTTGATGCGTCCGGCCATTGATCTTCACATCAAAGGCAACATAGGTGAGAGAGGTTCGCGAATAGTGCGATGACAGAAGAGTGTAAGCACATAGGTGTTCTTAAGCAATAACAAGTAGTGAGCAAAGTAATGTAAGCATACTACGAGCAAAGTTCTATGCAATTCTAGCATGTAGGCAATAAACATAAACCTTATTACCTAGGATGTCGAGTCTTGCACGTGGAGCGAAGCGTCGTTGTGGATCGTTGAGAGCACTGTTCTGGTTATAGTCTGGTTTTAATAAAAACGTTTTCCCATATTAAAACCAAGTTCTCTATAACCAATGGCTCTGATACCAATCTGTCACACCCCCAAAATCCACCTGCGGAGTATCACCGCTTGGGAGCGTGACTGACCAGGATCAAGCCACCAATCATATAGAACAATATATGTCAAAGTATTTTTGCCATTAAACCAAAACAAATCCATATGAAAGGTGTTCCAAAACCATAAGTAAGTTATCATTGTTTAGCGGAAGCGTATAATTAAAACCATCATAATAATGTATCAAATGTCATAAAGTGTCAAATAACGATCACGTTCCAATCCCACAACGACCAGCCTCTCCGTGTGCAAGCTCCATGTACCTAACGACCTGCAAGGCATGTAACAGAGGATCAACAACTAGTTGAGCGAGTTCACAGAAAGTAAATGCGTAATAGCAAGTTCGTATGTAACATGTGGCTCTACTGGGCCGATAGTACGTTCTAATGGTGGGGGCTTCCCATGTTATATATATATATATATCTACTAGACTATGCGTAACCATAAGTGTTCTTCACAACCGAGAACAGTAGCGCGTATGGGATTTACGTAGGTTTTACGTAAGTATCCTTCACAACCGAGGATAGGAGTACGCGGGGGTTTACGTAGGCTTTACGTAAGTGCCTGACACAACCGAGGCAGTAGGGAGAATAAGTTCACGTAGGTTTTACGTGAGTATCCTGCACAACCGAGGATAGTGAGTAGCATAAGTATACGTAGGTTTTACGTATGCGTCCTGCACAACCGAGGACGATGGTATGGTAGTCTAGTAACAGTGTATCTAGTCAATCTCATTCCTTTAATCCCATTCCCAAGCCCTTGGGAATCCCATGCCTTAGTAAGGGTGTGAACTCACCTTGGTTTGCTCGGTATGCTATGCTCTAGGGTTTATCAAATGTCTAAGTCCGTCACACACGACCTATGATATAACGCACATGGTATAATGTAAGTGTTTGCATCCAATTAGGGTTTGCAAATCATTGACATTCAAGCAGCTGTGTCTTGTGTGTTTATTGTGGAATGTTCACGCATGTATAATCATACAGTTGCATTCAGTATTAAACAATCATATGGAAAGTCATACAATTATTTGCAGTTATGAACAGTTGCATGCAATTATATACAGGCGCATACAGAAGGCTTTATCACTGGTGTTTACAAGTTCTTGTTGTTCAACAGTCACTCACAGAATCATGTCACACAACTTACAGAGTCATAACACACAGCTTATAGAATCATATCACACACTAGCATGCGTTTACTGTATCATACAGCACACAGGGTTTGGGAGTTAGCATCAAAGCATCAACACAAGTCATGCCAAACATTATTGCAAAGGAATTCGGACAGGCATGCTCTAAGAAACTCGGACACACACCCACTTATCAAGTTCGGGCTTTACACGCTAACTAAAAGGTCAGACAATTGTTTGGGGTTGAAACTCGGACCACAAGATGTCACAAGGTCGGACTAGTGTCTCACTTATAAAACTCGGACCATATGGGCTTACAAGATCGGACCTTCATAACATTAAACAAAGTCGGACTCCCCATATCAAGGAAAGTCGGACCACCATATCTTAAACCAAACTCGGACATAAAGCCCAATTAAGAAAACTCGGATAACAAGCCCAATAAAGAACTCGGACATCAGCACACTAATCAAAAGTCGGACTAGGGTCCCTTATATATAACTCGGACATGTGACCCTCCTCAAACTCGGACCTCATTGTTACAAACAAAGCTTGGACATTACCAATACAAGCAAGAACTCGGACATGTTTAACATTTATAAAGATCGGACCTACATCATCATGAAACTCGGACCAGAACAACAATATAAAGGTCGGACAACATTTAAGACACAAAGCTCGGACCCCTATTTAGGTGTTTAAAGGTCGGACATTCATGCATGGTTAAAAAAGTCGGACCACTTAATGTTTATAAAGATCGGACAACAAATTAACATACGAATACTCTTGCTCCATGAGATTACATCAGTTACCTTTTCATTTCTTCTTTGATCGTGAAACCCTAATTACGAACATCATTCATCCAATTATCATTCAACAGTTATAGCATGCAAAGCATCTTGACATTAAGCATACGATTACACCACTGATCCATATTATTTCACAGTAATCATGATTCAATCAACATCCACAGAACTATCATATATGGAGAACTAGGGTTTTAACATGAATCACATAATCAAGGATCAAGAATTGATAATAAACAAGCAATCAATTAGGGTTTACAAGTATTACAATGATCAATAAACAATTACCTTGAATGATTCTAGAGTAAATGTGGAATCAAAGTGTTGAATGTCTTGTGTCAATGATGATGGTGGTGATGATTGCCAGAGAAAAGTACGTGCTTTGTTTTGTGTGCAAAATGATTAGTGAAAAGGGATTAGGGTTTAGTATCTCTAGAGTTTCACTAATTACCATCTACCTCCCTAAGTATCATACTTTACACATGCACACCATCTCATAATAATTTCACAGTTTCACCACCAAGTCTGTATATTTGTCAAGTCTTTCAATATTTAACAAACAATCATGCACAATCACACAATACAATTAATTGCATCAAAGCGTATACAATTCCATAGCAACTAATTGTGCAAATAAACAGTTAAACAATACATGAACATGCAATAAATGCGAAATAGAAATCTTGGAAATTCGGGTTGTCACATTATCCCCAACTTAAAAGAAATTTCGTCCCGAAATTTGGTACGCACTCACTGAGGAAGCTAGGTAAGTTGTAGCGTTCACTGGTTTTCCTGGGGTGTCACATAACCCCCCCCCCCTGTGTGTAACCGTCCCCAAGGGACCCCACCCCACAAGATTTGAGTTAAAACTTCAAATCCTTCTCTAATCTTTCCTTGGAACTAGTGAGATTATGATGTGATTATGTATGTACTTTTGAGAGCATAAGAACCAATGGATAAAGGAATTTGAATTACAAATAACCACCACCATTTTCACTAATCACCCACACAAAACACTCTCTTCTTTCTTCCCCACATAGCTTCGGCCGAACACTCCCATCATCACCACTATATTTTTGTTTCAAGCCTCATCCATTTCAAGTGCATTACAAGGTGCACCAAGGTGAATCACGAAGTGTGGAGCTCACGGATCGTCAAGGACCTCTCTAGTTTGCCTTTATCCACTCATTTTCCAAGCTTGATCTTCCCTAGCTAAAAAGCTAATAGTAAGCTTCTTTGATCCTCATTTACTTCATATTTATGCTGGTTAATAGTTAGATTATGATGAAAATACAAGAACACTAAAAGATCATAAACCTAAGTCTTGAACATAAAGCTAATATGATGATGAAATAAGATGAAATCTTGATGAAATGAAGTTGTTTTGTCATGTTGTTGATTACTTGATGTTTATTTGATGATTACTAGTAATAGGATGTTTAACATCATGGTTGAACTTGTTAGAGTAAGATTAAAAACTTAAGTTAACAAGTTCGGAGGTGATTAGTGATCTACATAAAAGAATCACCTCCATGTTTCAACATAAACTTGGTAACAAAGTGATTTCTTGAAAAATAAGTGAACTAAGTGAGTAGATGGTCGTATGGACCCGAGGTCTACAAAAGATTTTCCTAGACAAACCAAGTTAAAAGACGGATTTTTGAAAAGTCATGATTCTTACACTATTTTTGGAAGGAAATAAGTTTATGAATACTAGTAAGACAAGAAAATGGTGTAAACGGATATTTTTGTAAAATAAATTCACAAGTTGTGAACATCTAAACATCCCGAGAACGAGATTTTAACAAAAATAAACACACTTTGGAGGGTAACTAAACCCACTAAACACCCCACTAAGTTACTATGCGTTTTTATGAAAAACCAAGTTTATGTTGTTATGTAAAGTGCATTGTTTTTGCACTTGACTAGTGTAATGTTGTTTGGTAACTTGTTTTTGATTGATTGAATGATTTCCGAAAAGAAAATGATATGCTAATAAGCATGGACACCTCCATTTACAAAGGAAACTCTGGCGAAATTTTCTAAAATTTCAACACTTAGAAAATATTTTCTAAACAAGTGTTACAAATATATTTTTAACTTTGTTTTCAAAATAAACTTCGCCAAAGGTTTTGTTACAAATATAAAAAGTATCGGAGGTTGGTTTTTGAAAATAAAAATGGGTAAATATATAATTAGAGTATATATTTTATGCTAAGACACTTGTGTGAATGATTATATAATTTGTGAACTAGTTATATTATTTTAGGGCAAAATAATATAACTTAACAAAACACCTTGACACTTACAACTCCAAAATATTATTTTGGAAACTAAAGAAGTGAAAATATATTATTTTCGGGTAAAAATACATGTATTTGGAAATATGTTATTCTTGGACAAATAAGTTAAATATATTTTTCCTAAATGGGACTTAAAATATATTTTTCGAAACTACAAATATACATGTATAAAATACCCCCATCCTTGGGAAGGAAATGCGCATATAAAATACTTGAGAAGTATGGATACGAAATAGTTGCCTAACTATTATTCCTAAACCCTATAAACAAAACTTAAGTTAAAATAAATATTATTATTATTTTAACAAAGAGTTATAACTTGGAATAATATCAAAATAACGTAACTCAAACCCGTAAATACAAAAGCAAGGCACGGCCTGTTCGTCTAATAGACATAGTATGGTGTAGGTTATCGTGTAGCTGACAAGGTTGAGTACGAGCACAGGAGACGCACTACAGTGAGTTCATGTCCCCCTTTTCTCTTAACTGTTTTCAGTTTTATACTTCGGGGTTGGAATACATGTTACAAATTATTACACACATTTTATATATGGTATGGTTAGCTTAAGGAGGGTATACTATTTAGATCATGTGAATGGTGGGTACAACACTTAAGGCCATTAATCCTCGTCGTAGGACCGAGTGACATGAGTGATAGATCTATTTGGGTGTAGCGAGCCCACACCCATGAGGCCAGGGTGGCCCATAGTGGTGACTATGTCTTCCAGTCGGAAGCCCGGTGCAACTCCGCTAGGTTTGAGTTTTCCTGCATCACTTCACACATACCAGTGGCTTTGCAACCCATTAGTGATCTCTTTTCCCTTATTGCTACATACCAGGGACTTTATACATACAGACATACTTTAAAGGTTTATACATACTCACATACATATGAACTCGCTCAACTTTTGTTGATTTTTCAAACTACATGTATTTCAGGAAACTAAGGGATCTGGCAAGTGTCTGCATACATGTCAAGCTGCGTTGAATAAAGATGTCATCTAGGGTAGTAGGTTTAGGAGGTGTAACTCTTACCTGGACGGGTTACATGTCTTTAAACCACGTTTTATTTAAAGTCTTTTGTTGTGTCTTATGAACACGTTTTAAGCAAGTATGGTTTGTAACTTATCTTAAGTGTCGACATTTTCAAACAATGATGTTGTGGTATTATTAAACTGAATGAATGGATGAACATCTTGTGTTTTATTTTCATATAGCATTGTTATGATTGTTGTTATGGTATTAAGAAGTCACACCAAATAATCCACGCTTCCACAAAAGCCAGGGTGTGACATCATGGTATCAGAGCCTCGATCATAGCGAACTAGGATTCTTCTCAAGTCTAGACTATGATCACTAGGGCTCTCACGAAAACATTTTTACATTGCATACACAAGCCTCCAGATCCAGGGTACAAACATTTTTACAAACAAAAGGCACAAATACACATTTCAAAATTTATATTTATATTCAGTCTTAGAGACTGAGGGAGTTCAGCCTTAAAGGCTGAGGAAGTTCAGTCTTAGAGACTGAGGGAGGTTCATTCTTAGAGACTAAGGGGTTCAATCTTAGAGATTGGGGAGGTTTAGTCCTAGAGACTGGGAATTGGTCTTAGAGGCCAGGGAGATAGTCTGAGAGACTAGGGAGTTCAGTCTAAGAGACTGGGTGGGATAGACTGGGGAAGACTAGGATGATTACTCGCATACATTGATGTGACTTACGTGCTTATTTGATTACATGTTGATATATGTGCATATGTGTGGTTGTGTTACAGACAGCATGTCATCTTCGGATACTGGAGTATCAGACACGCTGGATCCTATGGCGATAGTCTCGAACGACGAGATTCTATCTGAGAGCAAGGTTCATACGTCGGATACTACGAGCACTGATGAGGAAGACTTCCAGTCTTTTGCCCTACCAGACTTTGGGGATGATATGCCTCTAGCTGATGGTCCTTTAGTTGGGGATCTACCTCTTATTCAGGTCCCTGCTCCTCTCCCACTCGCTGCAGTTCCTGTCGAGGATCTGCCTCATGACGAGTTCGCTGACGATGACATCGACTTATTCATTGAGGGTCCCCCGGAGGGTGACCAGGATGGTGTGGCCCTTATGGATGATGATGTCCCTCTTGCTGATGTTCCCGTGCTGACCCTGTTGTTCCTGTCGAGGCTCCTGTTGAGGAGGCCTTATCCGATCCGTCTGGTCCAGACTCGTTTGAGTCTGTAGCGTCCGCTTCACTTCACGCCCAGGGCATGCAGCACTACTCCTCCGACTCTGACTCGGACATGGCGATGTCTGTTGCGCCCATCGTTCCTCATGACGTCGACCCAGATCCTGAGGCCGAGTTTGCACCTGCTGAGCCTGTTCCATTTGGCCCAGAGCCTGTCATTGCTCATGACCCTATTGATATCCCAGCTGATGCACTTTTGCTTGATCCTTTACCAGAGTCGATCACGTTGACATACCAGTCTTGGCACCACCCATTGTTGATGCACCAGTTGTCGTACCACCGGTTTCTGATGTCCCTATTGTTGACGCACCACTGCCTGATCCTGTGCTGGTGTTTGTTGACCGTGCACCTTTTGCCACACATGTCGATCCGAGATATGCTGACACCCGTAATGGGTGGATCGAGGACGACGATTATCCATCTTTTGTTGTACCAGTCACGCCCCCTGTTGAACCTGCTTTTGCACCGCTTGAGGTTCCCCAGTATCATCCGCACATATCTGACGTCCACTGCACGGACTTACCCATCACCTTTCTACAGGATATCCCTCCTCCCCGTCCAGGGGAAGGACCTTCCACACAGCGGCCCAATCATATGCCCCATTCGACAGCAGCTTTTTCATTTATGCCCTCTTTTACACCTGCCCCACGCACTGCTTTTCCTGCTTCAGCACCTATGGGCGAGCCATTTTTGTGGTCATTGCCCAATGTTATGCCTCTGTCAGACCCATATCACCCGTTTCATGTCGGATATACCACAGATGACATACGTATATCCCTGCAGTTACAGCAGGACGCTTCGAGCCGTCGAGTCCAGGAGCTGGAGAGGACTCCGCATCCTCCCCCTTGTCATTATCAGTCTCCTTTTGCTACACCACCAGCTCCTCTTCCACTACCCCCTGATTCTGATGTTCGTTTCCTTACTCCTGAGCAGCAGATTGCTTACCTACTGCGCGTTATCCATGCACTTGAGGAGGATTGGGTGCGTTTGCGCTGTTTGATTTTCTTCCCTCCTCCTCCTCCTCCTCCTCCCCCATCAGCATGAGGATTTTTGGTCTGTTGCAGGTAGTGTTACTTTTGGTAAGAAGACAGCGATTGAGCCGACTACGCAACATTTTGAAGACCACAGGATGACATGATGACTTTTGATATCTGATTTTTGGTTGTTGTATATGACTAGATAGTTCAGACAAGGGCGATGTGGCCCTTAGTCGCTTTTGATGTACGATACCGTTATAAAACTTGTAAACATTGTATTGTGGTCTTGATTTTATGATAGCTAAATCGCAGTGTTCTCATTATATGCGTTGTTGAATTATTTGTTTTATATTATAGCATGGGATGTTATGTGTTATTGTGTTGATGAATGTTATTACATACGCTTATTACTTACTTACTTACTTACTTTCTATGACATGACCAATATGATCTTCTTTTAGAAGATGCCTCCACGTCGAGACACACGTTTGCCTAAAACTGAGGCTGAACTACAGGATCGAATTTCCGCAGCAATAGCACAGTATGAGGCCTCCCGCGCAGAGACTAGCGGAGGTTCCTCAAGAAACAACAACAACAACCCACCCAATGGTAATGTCTAAGTCGCTTGAGACACATTACGATACATTTGGATATTTCTTACTCATCCGCTAACACTTTCTGTAAATGATATCGCCTGTACAGGCTGCACCTACAAACAATTTCTGGATTGCAAGCCCTTAAGTTACGATGACACTGGAGGTGCTGTTGCATTCGTCAGATTGGCAGAAAAGACGGACTCTATTTTAAGGATGAGCAAGTGTGCTCACGAACAACAAGTTACATACATCTCAGGGCTCTTTCTTGATGGTGCTCTATCATGGTGGAATCTGCAAGTACAGACCCTGGGAGAGGCAGCGGCGTATGCATTAACATGGACTGAGCTGAAGGAGCTCATGAGGAAGAAATACTATTCACGGGCCAAAATACAAAAGCTGGAAACGGAATTCTGGAACCTAAAGATGGACGGCCCAAAAATCGCCGAGTATGTTCAGAGGTTTCATGATTTGTCCCATGTGGTGCCATACATGGTCACGCCTGAATTCAAACGCGTGGAGCATTTCATATGGGGATTAACACCCCAGATCATGAGCATGGTAACGACGTCGAAGCCTCCAACAATTACCGAAGCTATTGATCTCAGCGTGGAGCTTACACAAGAAGCCATTCGGTTAAACAAGTTTTCAATTTCTGAACCAAAGAAAAAGGAGACACATGTCGAATCCTCGGGGAAAACAAGGGGAAATTCTCCAAATTCAAAAAGTGTACTGGCAGGGCCAACAAGAGGAAGGAAGTGAACCCACCAACGGGGGCTAAGGGTGGTGATGAAGACAAAGGGTATATGGGCACTCTGCCCAAATGTGAAATATGTCAGTTTCATCATGCTGGCCAGTGCAGAGTTAGAAAATGTGAATCTTATGGGAAGGTTGGCCATTTAAAAGAAACGTGTTGGGTGGTACTGGCCGTGGTGGCCAAAGGGGATTCGGTAACAACAACCGTGGAGGTAACGGAAATGGGAACCGCAACAGCGGAAATGGTAATCGCGGTAACTTCAGGAATCAAGCAGGAAATGGTAACCACAATCAAAACAACAATCAAGGCGGTAATGGAGATGGTAACGGTCGAGGACCGGGATGCTTTAACTACGGAGACATCGGGCATTTCAAGCGTGAATGCCCAAAACTCAATCAAGCTCGTGGGAGGGTATTCAACATTGGAGCAAGGGAAGCTCACCAGGACCCAAATGTTGTCACTAGTACATTCCCTATAAACCAACACTTTGCATCTGTGCTATTTGACACTGGTGCCGACTATAGTTTTGTATCACTAGAATTTAAGAATATGCTTGGGTTAACTACTAGTAAGTTAGACGTTTCGTACTTAATTGAACTGGCTAATGGAAAGCTAGTTAAAACAAATGAAGTCATCAGAGGATGCGTGATAGAGCTGGGAGAACACGAGTTTACACTGGATCTACTGCCAGTCGAGTTGGGAAGCTTCGATGTGGTAGTAGGGATGGATTGGTTGTCAAGCAACAAAGCCGAGATTGTTTGTCACGAGAAGACCATTCGCATCCCAATGGCGGATGGAGAAACGATCGTAGTACACGGAGAGAAGCATGATACGCCTCTGAGGATCATTAGTTGTCTAAAAGTTCGAAAGTGTTTGAAGAAGGGATGTGTTGCCTTCTTGGCACACATCGTTGATAAAGAAGCCGCTGAACCGAAGATAGAAAATATTCCAGTCGTGAAGGAGTATCCTGAAGTCTTTCCAGAAGACTTGCCAGGATTGCCACCGCAAAGGCAAGTCGAGTTTGATATTGACTTAGTTCCAGGCGTCGCGCCTGTAGCTAAGGCACCTTATCGACTTGCACCCTCAGAGATGCAACAGCTGTCAATGCAACTCCAGGAGTTACTGGATAAGGGATTTATCAGTCCAAGCTTCTCGCCTTGGGGAGCTCCGGTTTTGTTTGTTAAGAAGAAGGATGGTAGTTTTCGCATGTGTATCGACTACCGAGAGCTGAACAAGTTGACAATCAAGAATAGATATCCTTTGCCAAGGATTGATGACCTGTTCGATCAGTTACAAGGTTCAAGTTTTTACTCAAAGATCGATCTTCGATCGGGTTATCACCAGCTGCGTATTCAGGAGGAAAGTATTCCCAAGACTGCTTTCAGAACTCGATATGGGCATTACGAGTTCCTGGTTATGCCTTTTTGTTTGACGAACGTGCCAACTGTATTCATGGATTTGATGAACAGAGTTTGTAAGCCGTACCTCGATAAGTTTGTGATTGTGTTCATCAATGACATTTTGATCTACTCGAAGACGAAAGAAGAGCATGAGCAATATTTAAGAGCTATTTTAGAGCTACTTAAAAAGGAGAAGTTGTACGCAAAGTTCTCGAAGTGCAAGTCTGGTTACGCGAAGTCCAGTTTCTTGGTCATGTGGTTAATGGAAACGGAATTCATGTGGATCCCACAAAGATCAAGGCGATCAAGAACTGGGAAACTCCTAAGACACCAACCAAGATTCGACAGTTCCTAGGTTTGGCTGGTTCCTATCGCAGGTTCATTGAGGACTTCTCGAAAATCGCTCAACCTTTGACCTCTCTTACCCAAAAAGACAAGAAGTTTGATTAGGGAGACAAACAGGAAGAAGCATTCCAGTTGTTGAAAAACAAGCTCTGCGACGCGACAATCTTATCTCTGCCCGAAGGCACGGACGATTTCGTGGTATATTGCGATGCCTCGCGTCAGGGCTTATGCTGCGTACTAATGCAGCGGCAGAAAGTTATAGCCTATGCTTCTCGCCAGTTGAAGGTCCACGAGAAAAATTATAGCACGCATGATTTGGAATTGGGCGCGGTGGTATTTGCATTGAAGATTTGGCGACATTACTTATATGGCACGCGATGTACAATCTATATTGATCACAAGAGTCTACAGCACATATTTGATCAAAGAGAGCTTAACATGAGACAAAGACGCTGGGTTGAGCTGTTGAATGATTATGATTGCGAAATCAATTATCAACCAGGGAAGGCGAATGTGGTCGCCGATGCCCTGAGTCGAAAGGAAAGGATTAAGCCCATAAGGGTTAGGGCTTTGGAAATGATTGTTCAAACGGACCTCTCATTGCGCATTCGTGCCGCGCAGAGAGAAGCACTCAAGGAAAGGAATATTGAGAACGAGTATCTCCGTGGGATGGAGAAGCAGTTGGTACCAAACGGGGAAGGGACGTTGTGCTTCATGAAACGAATTTGGGTTCCCTTGTTTGGTGGTTTGAGAAATGTTATTTTCGATGAAGCCCACAAGTCACAGTACTCGATTCATCCAGGAGCGGATAAGATGTACCAAGATCTTAAGGATTTCTATTAGCGGCTAAGGATGAAAGGCGATGTTGCGGTATATGTTGGCAAATGTTTAACTTGCACCGACGTAAAGGTCGAATACCAGAAGCCTTCAGGTCTTCTGCAGCAACAGGAAATACCCCAATGGAAATGGGAACAGATTTTGATGGACTTCTTTACGAAATTGCCAAGGACGCCCAAGGGCCATGATAAGATTTGAGTAATTATAGACCGTTTAACGAAATCTACACACTTTTTTCCCATCAAGGAAAAAGATAGCACGAGTAAACTAGCTGAGCTATATATGAGAGAGATTGTTGCACGACATGGAGTGCCTCTCTCAATTATCTCTGATAGAGATGGAAGATTCGTGTCAAGGATTTGGCAATCCTTTCAAGAAGCATTTGGTTCTCAGTTAAATCTGAGTACTGCGTTTCACCCGCAGACAGACGAACAGAGCGAACGAACGATTCAAACATTAGAAGACATGTTGCGAGCTTGCGTAATGGATTTAGGTGGGAGTTGGGACACTCACCTACCATTGGTTGAATTTTCATACAATAACAGTTATCATGCAAGTATCCAAGTCGCACCGTTCGAAGCTCTCTATGGACGCAAATGTCGATCACCGATTTGTTAGGCTGACGCGGGTGATAGATAACTAGTTGGTCCGGAATTGGTCCAGGAAACGACCGACAAGATTGCACAGATTCGAGAGCGCATCAAAGTGGTTCGTGATCGACAAAAGAGTTATGCGGACCGAAGAAGGAACCTCTGGAGTTTGAGGTCGGAGATATGGTTTTGTTGAAAGTTTCACCCTGGAAGGGTGTGGCACGCTTTGAGGTCAGAGACCTCTTGGTTGCGACTCGAGACCGCATGATCTCGAGTCGAGACCACCTAGTCTCGATTGGGCTGTTTGACTCAGTTATTGGGCCACCATATGTGGCAAGGTGTTTGTGGGCTTTGTATCGGTGCTAACTGTTGCTATGTGCTGTTATGATCAACTGTTTAAGAATTAGAACAGGCCCAATAACTTTGTGGATAATTATATGTCATGCATGCTATGTGCTAACTGTTACTGCTTAATCTAGAATCAGCCCAACAATAGGAATGCTAGTATAATATGCATGTTATGTGTTAGAAACGTGTAAGATATACGTGACTTGTTTGTATCCGAGCTTGACCCAAACTGGTAACCATGTTAGGACGTGGTGACCAGCGTGCTTGACCAAGTAAACTAATCTGCCGAGCAACCCAAGGTGAGTTCACAACTCCTAAAGCATGTGTTCCCGGTGGTTTGGGAAACGGAACTTATAACAACGCTATCCCTTTGTAAGGGATACAAACCTACTTCTCTTCCCTTTATATGGGACCTTTAGTTAATTACTATTTATATTGGATGCAACAAGCAATACTAAATGAAACTCTATCACTCAAGTCCTCACTACTTAATACCAATTAATCGCCGGGGCCTGGCGAACGGGTTATTAGTTGATAGCGCTATTTAGGTCTTACCAGCCTCACACCGTGCCCGTGTATGGGATCGGGAGTGAACTAATAGACTCTGGCAATCCGTCAATGATGATAGAACATTGACAAACGGGGCACTTTAAGGAAACATACGGTCGCATAGTATTTGGTATTGTAAAACCAGTTTAGTAGCTTACTTAAGGGGTAGCTCCCCTTGGCATGGTATAAATTAGTAAATTAACTGTTGAAACAAGTTTTTGGAATTAAAAACTGAACAAACTCATGAACTCGCCAACATTATGTTGATACCCTACTGCATGCTTTGCAGGTACCCAGTGACTCAGGAGCTTGCAGCTTGGGGATGTGTAGTGGTCGTCTTAACCCGTGTGTTGGGTTCGTTAATAAACTTAAACTATGAACTTTGTTTGAACTGTTTTACCTATGCTTCCGCTACTCGCCTAAACTACTATTTGAACTTAGAATTTATGAACTTTAACTATGATATCTACTAACCCTGTGGTTGGTGAATATTACTTCTGTTATTAATTAAATTGCTTAGTATAATTGGTGGCTGGATCCTGGTCAGTCATACGCCTCGTGTTAGTACTCCGCATGTGGTTTTGAGGGTGTGACAGATTGGTATCAGAGCCATTGGTTATAGTGAACTTGGTTTTAAAAAGAAAGTCTTTTTGAGAAAAACCAGACTATAACCCGTGACTCGTGACGACACTATACTCCAAGTGCAAGACTCAACGTATTAGACCTCACAACTCGGACTTGTGTTTACTTGCTTGTTTATTTTATATCTATGCTCTACTATACGTACTAGTATGCCTAGTTAGATAGATACACTTCCCTCGTTTTATCTCATCCTTGCTACACTGCAACATCGCACTCATGTTATGTTTTCTGGTTATGAAGACAATGAGTGGACGCGGAAGAGGAAACATTAACATGACTCAGGCTCAATTCACTAACCTGCTTAACATGGTGGCTGTAGCTTTCGCAGCTCACCCTGGAGGTAAACTCGCTATTTTAGGATGTTTAGATCCTACCGCCGCATCGTCTTTTCACCCATAAACCTATTCGCTTCGCTTCTCACAACAGGTCAGCATGCGCATGCGCAACCACGTGTTTGTACTTTCAAAACTTTCATGGATTGCAAGCCTCTCCCTTTCAATGGCACTGAGGGTGCCATAGGCCTTCTGCACTGGATCGAGAAGGCCGAAGCTGTCTTTGCTGTCTGCGAGTGTCCCCCTGCTAATTGGGTGAAGTTTACTACTGGTACGCTTGAAGGAAACGCGCTTTCGTGGTGGAAGGCGCAGATTCAGATGCTAGGTTTGGAAACTGCTAATGCTACTGCGTGGGAAGATTTCAAGAGCATGATCAAAGAAGAGTACTGTCACAGGGATGACATCCACAAACTCGAAAAGGAGTACTTTGAGCTTAAGATGGTTGGATCAGAGATTGAGACCTACACCAAGCTGTCCAATGACTATGCTGCTCTCTGCCCAAACATGACTCGACCTGCTTACCGAAGAATTGAACTCTACCTCAAGGGTCTAGTTCCAGAAATCCAAAGCCATGTGACCTCAGCCCACCTCACTACGATTCAGCAAGTCGTCCGACTTGCTCACAAACTCACTGATCAGGCTGTGGAACAGGGCAAGTTGCCCAAAAGGATCAGTGCTACTGCTGGAACTTCTAGTGATAACAAGCGTAAGTGGGAAGGAAATCAAAGCAAGGATGCTAACCCCACTCAGGCCCAAACTCAGCAAAGGACAACTGAAAACAACAAGGGCTCTCAGTAACAGGGTGGCTATCGAGGGAACCACCCCAAGTGTAACAAGTGTAACCGACACCACAGTGGGCCATGTGGCAAAAGTCAGTGTCAGCGATGCAACAAGATGGGGCATGAAGCCAAAGACTGCAGGAGCCAGCTTCCAGTTAGGCAGAATCAGCAACAACCACAACAGCAGCAAGGAAACAACCGTGGATGCTACAAATGCGGAGCAACAGGGTATATGTGAAGGGATTGCCCTGAACTGAACCAGAACCGCAACAACAACCAGGGAGCCGGAAACAACGATCAAAACAACAATGCTGGGAATGGTGCAAGAGGAAGGGCTTTTGTGATTGGAGCTGGAGAAGCTAGGAATGATCCAATGTCGTGGCGGGTAAGTTCCTACTCGATGATTGTTATATTTTTGTATTATTTGATTCGGGAGCCGATGCTAGCTATGTATCCCCACGTATTAGTAAGAAGCTTAAGTGTACGCCTACGATATTAAGTTCTAAGCATACCGTTGAGTTAGCAAATGGTAGAAACATCGAGGCCTCACACGTCATCAGTAACTGCAAACTAGTATTGTCTGGTCAGACCTTTAGCATCGATCTTTTCCCTATCGTTCTTGGAAGCTTCGACGTCGTCATTGGTATGGATTGGTTATCCAAACATTGCGCTGAAATCCTCTGTCAAGAGAAAATGGTCCGCATTCCCCACTGTTCTGGCAAACCCCACATCGTTCAAGGTGACAAAGGCGGAGAAGTCACAGACATCATCTCATTCTTAAAGGCCCAGAAGTGTTTACGAAAGGGGCACACCGCTATCTTAGCACTTGTCACCGACACACGGGAAAAGGAAAAGAGGATTGAAGATTTTCCAGTGGTACGCGACTACCCCGAGGTATTTCCTGAAGAACTACCTGGACTCCCTCCTCATCGTCAGGTCGAATTTCAAATCGAGCTAACTCCCGGAGAGGCACCTATAGCTCGAGCACCTTATCGATTAGCCCCTGCAGAACTGAAGGAACTTTCTACGCAACTACAAGAACTGTTGGACAAAGGATTTATCCGTCCTAGTTCGTCACCTTGGGGAGCACCAGTGCTCTTTGTCAAGAAGAAAGATGGCACATTCCAAATGTGCATCGACTATCGTGAGCTGAATAAGGTCACCATCAAGAATCGTTACCCTCTCCCATGCATCGACAACCTATTTGATCAGTTGCAAGGATCGAGCTACTACTCTAAGATTGACCTGCGATTAGGTTATCATCAACTGAGAGTCCGTAATGAAGACATCTCCAAAACTGCGTTCAGAACTCGTTATGGTCATTACGAGTTCCTCGTCATGCCCTTTGGAATGACTAACGCGCCTACGGTTTTCATGGATCTCATGAACCGAGTGTGCAAGCCTTACCTCGACAAGTTCGTAATTATGTTTATCGACGACATCCTGATCTACTCGAAAAGTCAAGAGGAGCATGAACAACACCTGTGTCTTATTCTCGAACTCCTTCGCAATGAACAACTGTACGCCAAATTCTCGAAATGTGACTTCTGGCTTCGAGAAGTCCATTTCCTCGGGCACGTGGTCAATAGGGACGGAATTCACGTCAACCCAGCTAAGATCGACTCTATAAAGAATTGACCTACACCTAAGACTCCGACTGAAGTTCGCTAATTCTTGGGATTGGCAGGATACTATCGTAGATTCATTAAGGGATTTTCGAAGATTGCTCAACCCCTCACAACTCTAACCCAGAAGGGTATCGCTTACAAATGGAATGATGCTTAGGAGTCCGCTTTTCAGAAACTAAAGGATAACCTTTGTAGTGCTCCTATTCTCTCATTGCCTGAAGGCACAGACGATTTTGTGGTTTACTGCGACGCATCTATTCATGGGCTCGGTTGCGTGTTGATGCAACGCGAGAAAGTTATCGCTTACGCTTCTCGACAACTCAAGATTCATGAGAGGAACTACACTACGCACGACTTGGAATTGGGAGCAGTGGTTTTTGCTCTTAAGATATGGAGACATTACCTGTACGGTACCAGGTGCACCATTTACACCGATCACAGGAGTCTCGAGCATATCTTCAAGCAAAAGGAGTTAAACATGCGACAACGTCGATGGGTCGAACTCTTGAATGATTACGAATGCGCAATCAAGTACCATCCGGGCAAAGCCAATGTCGTGGCAGACGCCCTCAGTCGAAAAGACACTACACCTAAGCACGTGCGAGCGCTACAACTTACCAACCAGTCTAACCTCCCTACTCAGATACGAGGTGCTCAGGTCGAAGCATTGAAACCAGAGAACATCAGGGCTGAGTCCCTACGAGGATCGAGAAAACGTTTAGAACAAAAAGATGACGGCGCTTACTTTGTGACAGGGCGCATTTGGGTTCCACTCTATGGAGATCTACGTGAACTTGTGATGGACGAAGCACATAAGACTCGTTACTCAGTACATCCTGGTTCGAATAAGATTTACCACAATCTCAAAACTACGTATTGGTGGCCTGGTATGAAAGCCAGCATAACCACCTACGTTAGCAAGTGCTTGACCTGGGCTAGAGTCAAGGTCGAATACCAGAAGCCGTCGGGCTTGTTGCAACAACCGGAACTGCCAAAATGGAAATGGGAGAAAATTTCCATGGATTTTGTCACAGGCTTACCAAGATCTCAAAGCGGGAACGATGCCATTTGGGTCATCGTAGACCGCCTAACCAAATCTGCACACTTCCTCGCGATCAAGGAAACAGATAAGTATTCAAAGCTCGCTGCCATCTACTTGAAGGAAATAGTTGCTAGACACGGAGTGCCAACCTCTATCATATCCGATCGTGGCCAACGCTTTACATCCGAATTATGGCAAACTACGCATAGATCTTTTGGCTCACGTTTGGATATGAGCACTGCTTACCACCCACAGACCGATGGTCAAACGGACGTACCATCTAAATGCTTGAAGACATGCTGAGAGCGTGTGTTATTGATTTTGGAAATGGGTGGGAGCGACACTTACCGTTGGTAGAGTTTTCCTATAACAACAGCTACCACACCAGCATTCAGGCAGCACCCTTTGAGGCATTGTACGGTCGTAAATGTCAATCACCTCTATGTTGGGCGGAAGTTGGTGAAAGCCAAATTACTGGCCCGAAACTCGTAGTCGAGACTACGGAAAGGATTGCCCAGATCAGACAACGCATGGCGGCAGCTCATGACCGTCAGAAAAGTTACGCTGACAAGCGTAGGAAACCGCTAGAATTCCAGGTCGGCAACCGTGTTCTACTTAAAGTCTCACCCTGGAAGGGTATGGTCCGTTTTGGTAAACGGGGCAAGCTTAATCCGCGATATGTCGGACCATTTGAAATTACCGAGAAGATTGGTAAGGTTGCTTATAGATTGAATCTGCCTGAAGAACTGAGTGCGGTGCGCAACGTCTTTTACGTGTCTAATCTGAAGAAGTGTCTGTCAGATGAAACACTCATAATTCCTTTTAAGGAACTCACTTTTGACGAACAGCTACACTTTGTTGAGGAACCGATTGAGATCACGGATCGAGAGATCAAAACCCTCAAACGTAGCCAAATACCTATTGTATGAGTTCGTTGGAACTCGCGTCGTGGCCCAGAGTTTACCTGGGAGCGGGAAGACCAGATGAAGCGCAAATATCCCCAGTTATTCCCAAACGAAACTCCCAGCACTGAAGCTACAACATAATTTCAGGACGAAATTCCAAACTAAAGGGGGGATGATGTGACACCCCGTTGAAACGTTCTCACTTATACTAGCTTGACAGTGGCTGCCTTAACTTTCGGGACGAAAGTTCTTAAAACTTGGGGATAATGTGACACTCTAGGTTTTCCCGAATAACTATCTTGTATTGGCATTGTAATATGTGTGCATATATTATTAAATGAAAGTTGTGTTTTATTTGGATGTGCTACGTGATTCTTGTATTAAGTTATGTGTATGAAGTATAAATATATATGTGTATTAGTGAGCCGAGACCACTAGGACACGACCCGAGACCGTCCAGTCTCGAGTGACCCATAACAGTTGGGCCACATACACACTTGAGCCCACTCAGAACCCATTAGGGTGCACCGACTTAGAGCGAGTATAAAACCCCCACATAAGCCAAAATCTCCCCATTTTGGACACTCCATCATTAGCTCAAATCCCCAAACATTCCCTCACACTCACTCCCACATTCTCCTTCATTCTCTCTCACTAAAACCCTAACAATCAAGCATCACCTCCTCCCCTTCTCTCAGACTCAACCGGCAGCATCAAGACCCTCGGATCAGCTTGTGATCATCACTTGGGGACTTCCTTCATCATTTCACACACACACTCAAAAGGGTTCGGTTAGTATCCCATCTCATTTGTTTAGTGATAAAATGCATTATGACTATTGTTTATATATGATAAAGGTGTTTGTTTGATTAGTGGTGCACATGTTATGCATATCTCTATACGAATAGGAGGGTTGAAGTGATCTAACAGTTGTAGTAATAGCTTGATAGTAGGATGAGTATTAAATGATTCAAAAATGGATGAATGTTGATTAATAATCTTATGCAAGCATGCTGTTGAAATTGATTATGCTAGATTTAGGAGCCGATGATGATATTGTCGTGTGTTCATGCTAGGATAGATTTGTTTGAATAAGCATGTTGTTATGATAAACCCTAAGTGATGAACCGTATGATCAGGTGATGAATAGATGATGAATGTGCTTTGAATATTTGAAATGTTGTGTTTTGATCTGTTTAATTTAGAATTTAGACAAGAAAACATGTTTGTGCGATTTAATTGGATAGTACACCAAATCATGAAAATGAAATTCTATTGGATAGTACGATGCTGGCAGATGTTCTAGAATCAGCAGGTATGCGAGTCGAGTCCCCCGGTTTCGACTCGAGACCATAAAGCTACAACTCGAGACCGTAGTGATTGCGACTCGAGACCATCTAGTGACAACTCGAGACAAACTTCCGTGACTCGACATCAGCAAGGTCTCGACTCGAGATCTCATGATCTCGACTCGAGACTGAACTCGAGACCTCAGAGATTTCGACCCATATAGGTACCACTCGAGACCTTCAGTTGGCAACCCGAGACTCTTGGTTGCGACTCGAGACCGCATGATCTCGAGTCGAGACCACCTAGTCTCGATTAGGTTGTCTGACTCAGTTATTGGGCCACCATATGTGACAACGTGTTTGTAGGCTTTGTATCGGTGCTAACTATTGCTATGTGCTGTTATGATCAACTATTTAAGAATTAGAACAGGCCCAATAACTTTGTGGATAATTATAAGTCATGCATGCTATGTGCTAACTGTTACTGCTTAATCTAGAATCAGCCCAACAGTAGGAATGCTAGTATAATATGCATGTTATGTGTTAGAAACGTGTAAGATATACGTGACTTGTTTGTATCCGAGCTTGACCCAAACTGGTAACCATGTTAGGATGTTGTGACCAGCGTGCTTGACCAAGTAAACTAATCTGCCGAGCAACCCAAGGTGAGTTCACAACTCCTAAAGCATGCGTTCCCGGTGGTTTGGGAAACGGAACTTATAACAACGCTATCCCTTTGTAAGGGATACAAACCTACTTCTCTTCCATTTATATGGGACCTTTAGTTAATTACTATTTATATTGGATGCAACAAGCAATACTAAACAAAACTCTATCACTCAAGTCCTCACTACTTAATAACGATTAATCGCCGGGGCCTGGCGAACGGGTTATTAGTTGATAGCGCTATTTAGGTCTTACCAGCCTCAGACCGTGCCCGTGTATGGGATCGGGAGTGAACTAATAGACTCTGGTAATCCGTCAATGATGATAGAACATTGACAAACGGGGCACTTTACGGAAACTTACGGTCGCATAGTATTCGGTATTGTAAAACCAGTTTAGTAGCTTACTTAAGGGGTAGCTCCCCTTGGCATGGTATAAATGAGTAAACTAACTGTTGAAACAAGTTTTTGGAATTAAAACTGAATAAACTCGTGAACTCGCCAACATTATGTTGATACCCTACTGCATGCTTTGCAGGTACCTAGTGACTCAGGAGCTTGCAGCTTGGGGATGTGTAGTGGTCGTCTTAACCCGTGTGTTGGGTTCTTTAATAAACTTAAACTATGAACTTTGTTTGAATTGTTTTGCCTATGCTTCCGCTACTCGCCTAAACTACTATTTGAACTTAAAATTTATGAACTTTAACTATGATATCTACTAACCCTGTGGTTGGTGAATATTACTTCTGTTATTAATTAAATTGCTCAGTATAATTGGTGGCTGGATCCTAGTCAGTCACACGCCTCGCAGTAGTACTCCGCATGTGGTTTTGAGGGTGTGACACAGAATTCTAAAGAGGGTTGGTTTGGTAGCATACAAGTTGAACCTACCTGCTGAACTTAATGGCGTTCATGATACATTTCATGTATCCAATCTGAAAAAGAGTCCAACTCAAGAGACAGTGGTCATTCCTGCCGACGAATTTCATATCGACGACACACTCCACTTTACTGAAGAACCCGTTGAAGTTACTCATTGGAAAGTTAACAAGACACGCCGGAGTACTGTCAACTCGTCAAAGTTCGATGGAATGCACGACACGGGCCAGAATTCACGTGGGAACGTGAGGACCGTATGAAAGAGAAGTACCCACATTGTTCCCCCAGACCCCTGCAGCTAGTAGCAGAACCTAAAATTTCGGGACGAAATTTTCTTAACGGAGGGAGAATGTGACAACCCTCACAATTACAGGTATCCGTACAATTAACTAATTATTAATTTGTGCTTAATGACTGTGCTTGATTACAACTGATGATTAAACTGCTTTCTGATTTCTGTTACATACATACATATGCATCACACTTCATGTTGTCACTCCATTTATTGCACACAAACCTTAGTGACAAACTTGATGCACAAAGCACAGTTAGCATAGTGAGCGGATAACTCAGAAACATGCTGACAATGCCAGCACATAGACAGACAATGTTTTTGAGGCCACTATGAGCCAGAGACGGAGTACTACACTAGTACGGAGTGTAGGGAAGTAAGGACCATAAAACTGCATCACTAGGTGATAGTTTAGGTGCCGGAAAGTGCCTAAAACCCACTTAAAATGCAAAATTCTGCATCTATTAACAAAATTCAGCATTTAAATATGCTAGTCACTTGCAAAAATATGGCAAAATGGTCCTATATGCTTTCCTAAGTGTCGGGAATTAAAAGGGTCACTAAAAGATACATAAAGGACACTTTACGATATCACTTAGCACTTTAACAGAACAGTATCAAACCGAACAACCGGACATTACCCGGGACACTAAAATATTATGAGAAGCATTGTTTATATTTTTCTGAACTAGTTATGGTCCCCGAACATCATAACACACTATATTATGGCAAAACACTTAAACACCTAACAAGTTCACTTAACATCCAACCATTTAAACTAACTACCATTACATCACAACTAAACAACACCCCCCCCCCCCCTATGTGGTAACCGTCCCCATGGGGCCCTCACTACAAGATTTTTATAAATCTTGCTAATCCCTATATGATTACCTAGGAATTGTGAAGATCATGATAGTAATTACACTAAACACTAACCTTTACACATAACACCCCTAACTAATCACCTATTTACCAAATAACTTTCATTTAACCCCCCCCCCTTGTGTGTAACCGTCCCCAAGGGACCCTACCCCACAAGATTTGAGTTAAAACTTCAAATCCTTCTCTAATCTTTCCTTGGAACTAGTGAGATTATGATGTGATTATGTATGTACTTTTGAGAGCATAAGAACCAATGGATAAATGAATTTGAATTACAAATAACCACCACCATTTTCACTAATCACCCACATAAAACACTCTCTTCTTTCATCCCCACATAGCTTCGGCCGAACACTCCCATCATCACCACTATATTTTTGTATCAAGCTTCATCCATTTCAAGTGCATTACAAGGTGCACCAAGGTGAATCACGAAGTGTGGAGCTCACGAATCGTCAAGGACCTCTCTAGTTTGCCTTTATCCACTCATTTTCCAAGCTTGATCTTCCCTAGCTTAAAAGCTAGTAGTAAGCTTCTTTGATCCTCATTTACTTCATATTTATGGTCGTTAATAGTTGGATTATGATGAAAATACAAGAACACAAAAAGATCATAAACCTAAGTCTTGAACATAAAGCTAATATGATGATGAAATAAGATGAAATCTTGATGAAATGAAGTTGTTTTGTCATGTTGTTGATTACTTGATGTTTATTTGACGATTACTAGTAATAGGATGTTTAACATCATGGTTGAACTTGTTAGAGTAAGATTAAAAACTTAAGTTAACAAGTTCGGAGGTGATTAGTGATCTACATAAAGAATCACCTCCATGTTTCAACATAAACATAAACTTGGTAACAAAGTGATTTCTTGAAAAATAAGTGAACTAAGTGAGTAGATGGTCGTATGGACCCGAGGTCTACAAATGATTTTCCTAGACAAACCAAGTTAAAAGATGGATGTTTGAAAAGTCATGATTCTTACACTATTTTTGGAAGGAAATAAGTTTATGAATACTAGTAAGACAAGAAAATGGTGTAAATGCATATTTTTGTAAAATAAGTTCACAAGTTGTGAACATCTAAAAATCCCGAGAACGAGATTTTAACAAAAATGAACACACTTTGGAGGGTAACTAAACCCACTAAACACCCCCACTAAGTTATTAAGAGTTTTTATGAAAAACCAAGTTTATGTTGTTATGTAAAGTGCATTGTTTTTGCAATTGACTAGTGTAATGTTGTTTGGTAACTTGTTGTTGATTGATTGAATGATTTCAGAAAAGAAAATGATATGCTAATAAGCATGGACACAAACATTTACAAAGGAAACTCTGGCGAAATTTTCTAAAATTTCAACACTTAGAAATTATTTTCTAAACAAGTGTTACAAATATATTTTTAACTTTGTTTTCAAAATAAACTTCGCCAAAGGTTTTGTTACAAATATAAAAAGTATCGGAGGTTGGTTTTTGAAAATAAAAATGGGTAAATATATAATTAGAGTATATATTTTATGCTAAGACACTTGTGTGAATGATTGTATAATTTGTGAACTAGTTATATTATTTTAGGGCAAAATAATATAACTTAACAAAACACCTTGACATTTACAACTCCAAAATATTATTTTGGAAACTAAAGAAGTGAAAATATATTATTTTCGGGAAAAATACATGTATTTGGAAATATGTTATTCTTGGACAAATAAGTTAAATATATTTTTCCTAAACGGGACTTAAAATATATTTTTCGAAAGTACAAATATACATGTATAAAATACCCCCATCCTTGGGAAGGAAATGCGCATATAAAATAGTTGAGAAGTATGGATACGAAATAGTTGCCTAACTATTATTCCTAAACCCTAAAAACAAAACTTAACTTAAAGTAATTATTATTATTTTAACAAAGAGTTATAACTTGGAATAATATCAAAGTAATGTGTTAGGATCTGGGGCCATCATGATTGTGTTTGTTTGTATAAATTGAACAGTAAGAACATATGAAATGATGTAAAGTGCAGCGGAAATGGATACAAACTTTGTAAACACAATCAAAGAAGAGAATAGTGTGATAAACAATTGCTTTTCATTAAGTTGAAAGATTGAAATACAAAGCAAATGATTACAGCATGTTTACAGAACTAAGCTCCCCCTCAGCCTAATGCCCAAGGTTGGTTGCACAAGATGAAAGGATTGGACTGGAGAAGAAGAATCCACTTAGTCAATCAAATGTAACAGTACAGAGTACTGTTCAGAGTACTGTTCCATTTATAGGCAATCCAATCCACTGACGCATCTCAGCTGACGTCACCATAAAAATGACATCTAACAACCTAACAAACTCTATCTACTGATCTATACAACTACTGCTTTGCTAACTACTGATATTATATTGTATTACATGAGATAAATATAAACTGCTGCTGCATCCTTCCACTACTGTGAACCCAGCAGTACTTGTCATGATCAGTAATGCTTGAACCAAAGCAGTAGATTGAGCAGCAGAGCTATTAGTCTTCATCACTCCTTGTGTAGAATCAGCAGTTGTAGGTCAGCAGATGTTTATAGAAGCAGTACTTTGGAGCATATCAGATGTTTGAACCACATTCAAGGGGAAAGTTTAGAGTAAACCGCTGCTTATGATGAATCCACTGTTTTGAATCAGTTTTGGCTTTACATCATCTGTTCCTCTGTAGGGTTCAATCCCAACAATCTCCCCCTGGAACAGATGATGCCAAAACACTTCATTATTCAGGATCTTTATTTCTCATCAATAATTCCCTGACTTGTCCTTTGAATTGTAATTCAAAGTTCATGGAATCTGTGTCATCCTCATCCCTGCACAGTGTAAGCTCAAGGAGATCTTACAAATCTTCAACACCCAGGCCAAGTGTTGTTTCCCTTGATATATGCTTCACTTCACCATTGGACCTGAGCAAAGTCAATACATGGGTCTTTTGATCAGACATCCACTTTAGTATTTTTGAGTCCAGTGGGTTTCTTGGGAGAGGTTTATTTGAGTGATGAGTTTAGAGAATGCTGCCTAGTAATGACAACTTTGAGCAGTGTCTTGAGATTTTACTGTTTCTTGTAGTTCTGCTCTAAGTGTCTGAAGAACCATTTTTATGATATATTTCTCTGAAGCTTGGTCTTCTTTCGGTATTTCTGCATCCATCTGCTTTGTTTCCTTCTTTGATAAAGGATGGCCGCAGGTGGTGTTTGTGATGATGATGATGATGTTTTAGTAGGGATGGCAGTGGTTGTGGTGTGTGTTAATGGTGGAGGTGCAAGTGATTTTGTGGGAACAAGAGTTGTGGTTGAATTAGTAACTGGCTTAGTTTTAGAAGCTGTGGTGGTTGATTGCCTTGTTTTTCTAACAGGACTCTTCTTTAATGAAGTACCAACCTCTTCTTTTTCTTTTTGCAGAACTATCTTTTTCTCAACCAAAGCTCTGCTCTCGTCCCTTACCCTTTTTAATATCAGCAGTGGTTTTGAGACCAACTGAATTGACTTGACTTTGAACGATCCTTATTTGTGTATCTTCATCATCTGCTTGAAATTTCAGGGTTTCATCACCTCCCTTTTCCTTTTCTTTGACAGATGTTTCAACAAAAGTTACTGAGAGATTTTCCTCAGAGTCATTTTCTCCCCCTTTTTGGCATCATCAACTCTTTCGAAGATAAGTGCATGGGTTGAAATAAATTCCATAGCTCATTTGCAGCAGGTGCTTGTGGTGGAGCAAGTGCTTGAGTTGGAACAGCAGTGGGTTGCACCATTTGTACTTTCAACAACTGATGCAGCATTTCTTAGATTTCTGCAACAGAGGTATCCAGTTTCTCAATTCTATCCGTCAATTCTAGGTACCTTAAACCATCACCCAATTTAATGGGATCATCTGATTTCCCACTAACAGTGGTTTTATCAGTGGTTGAGGTAGGGAGTGTACTCCAAACATTAACCACTGATGCCCCTTTTTCTTGGTACTGGGGTCTTTTTCCTTCAACACTTGACAACCTTTTGATGTTGCCAGTGGTCAAAACAGATCCACTGGTGGATGTCAGAGGTGCTATAGAAGGAATTGCCTCCAAGGAAGCCTTATTGATGTAACCATTGTCCAAATGCAAACCAGTGGGTTCAGCACTTGTAGTGGTTGCTTCACTTGGATTACCACCAAGAGTTACTTGTAACTCAAGGGGTGTAACCTCCTCAGTTGTTGCTGGGATAGCAGAGGTATAAGCATCAGACTCAGTCACTTGTTGGAGTATACCCTCAGTGATAGGTGGTTGAGAGGAACTGATTTATGTCTGAGTTATATCCAAAGCATGCAACAAGGTCATTATTGATGGTGGTATTTTTGTGAAATGATGATGGGAGTTGAAAGTGAATTTGTCCCGGGCAGTGGACTGTGGATGATGAAATCAAGTGATTCCAGAGCATCATAATTTGGTGTCCCAGTTCTTACAACCTGTTCTTTTCGAGAAGAAGCAGGAGGAGTTTGAGGCACGGGTTGAGACCTTTCTACCATCTGCTGTGAGGAAGTAGCAGCAGTGGTTTCTAGTGACTTTTGTGTTGTCACTGGCAGTTGCTCTGGGATCTCATCTTCCAGAGTTGCCTTTATTGTAGGTTTGGGGGGCTTTTGAATTTTATTTAGTTTTGGTCTTTTGGTGGATTTAGGTGTGGGTTTCACAGCAGTTGTGTTACTGCTGTGATCACCGTGAGCAGTGGGCTCAACAGCAGATACCTGAGGAGCAGTGGTAGCTGCTGAAATCTGCTCAGGCACCCCTGCTTTTGTTTTGAAAATTTTTGATAGCCTTGTAAATGTTTTCAAGTGTAAGGCCATTTATTTGAAAAAATTATGATGGCATCTTATGCACACAACTGTTGAATAACATCTGTCCACGTGTAACCTCTGTTGTAAATCAGTGTTTCGCACAAGCAGAGGATACACTTTGGCAGTGGATAGATTTTACTATTTAACAGAGTTTTAATGCAATCAGTGCTTTGAACAGACTTTGAGGATTCATTGAAAAATTCAATTTTAAGCTATTTTTAAGGTTATTTTTTAAAAAAAAAACATTTTAATGCTATTTACACATGGAACACAAGAAATCTTGCTTTAATCCATGTTTAGCACTCCAACCATAGGGATCAAGTTTTTAACAGTAGATGGATCCAATTTTTAAGTTTGTACATCTACCAGCTGATCTTTAGGATGGACATGTTAAAGATGAAATCAAACCTTTTATAGCAATCCCTCACAAAGTGATGTCTGATAATGAATGATGGTGAATCAATGAGATATTGAACTTTTGATGATATATTTCAGCTACTTGACTGCCCTGCATAAAAACAATCTTTTGAGCAACTATACCAAAATTCAATAACATATTTTGAAGTTACAAACAGTTGGACTTTTCAGCAACAGCAGCAGCATCATAATACTCTTTAATCAGTGGTTGTGGAAACATCTGCTGCATGTGTACAGTCAAAACACTAAGCTTATTGCCTAGGAATTGATATCCCCCTGATGTAGTCTTTTCACACTTTTGGTGCCTGCTTGTTTAAATATGATAAATCTTGACAATCATGCTCCTAGCATATGCAATGTTCTTTGAGGACCCACTTTTTGCCGAAAGGATTCTCAACCTTTGGCTGTGGCACAAGTTTTACAAGCTTGTTCTCACTGAACTGCTGAAGCTCTTCTTAGAATACAACTACCCAACTTTTTGTCTTTCAATGCTTTATGGCATTTTGACTTGTTGATGGAGTGGTAGAGAGTCAGGAAGAAGACACATGTTTTTAGGATAGCCTTTTTGAAAGAAACCTTTTCATTGATGTTTGCCAAGAAAATGGTGAAATGGTTGAGTTTTAAAGAGGATTTATGTTTTTAACAGGTGGAGCTGCAGATGTAAATCATCTAAGCTAACCACTGCTGGTGACTTTGATGATCCAGCAGTGACTTAAAATGGATGTGAAAGGATTTGAAAGAGGAGTTTGGCACACTGATAATTTTTATCCATTTTTGATGAATATTTATCAACAGTGGTTTGGTGAAGTAGTTGTAGAGAATTAGAAAGCAATTTTGATCAAACACTGTTTGTACATCAGTGGATGAGCTTTAACAGCTGTTTTGTACATCTGCTGCTCTGATGATGGAAATGATTTAGGTATCATGTCCAAGATCTGTTGATGATGAATGTGGGTCACCTGCAGAACCAAATACTTGACAAACACATTTTAAATGCAAGTTTATCAAAATTAATCATAACAGCAGGGTTTACAGGGATTTTTAATGCAGAGAATTCACTTGTTTCAGTCATTCAAGGTTTTACCACATATTTATTACAAGTTTTGAAGCTTTTATAGATTCTTGACAGTGGTTTAGTACCCCAGATGATGGAAACCTTTTTACTATGGCTACTCATTTTGTGTCATAATATTTGAATTAGAACATGAGCATCCAAGTATTTTAAGGTCTGTTAGCAAACAATCTTTGATCAGTGTTAAAACAAACTTGAGTTTGACATGACCTTGACACTTGCACCATTTCCTTTTGATCTATTTTCAAGGATATTATCACCAAAAAAAATAAGGGTCTGTATCCTGACAGGTGTTTGAACTTTTGCTATAAAAAACAAGTAAAAGTACAAAATATATCATTCTTAAGGAAAAATAAAGAATAATATATCCTGTTTTATTTAGAGAAAACTTTACAAAGAAAAAGAGTAAAAGTTTTCTGATAATAAAATCAATTAGATCTGGTGTGTCTCAAGAGTTAAAATAACTTTGAATAAGGTCAAGATCACTTCATTCTCAAGCTTAGGACAATGGTCAGTGGTTTGAACCAAAGTCCTGTAACCACTGTTTGGTACTATTTCCTTGTCAGTTGATTGTTACCATGAGGAGCCTGTTCACAAAGGTTTTGAAAGTTCTTTGTGAACCTTATTACCGTGTGAATAATTTCTAAGAAATTTGGCCTATTCCTCTTTATTGAAAATTATTTGAAGATACTTTTGTTACCTGAACTTCCCTGAAACAATGATTGTGCATGGTTGATTGATGACATTATGTTTGACCAAAAATGCAGATCTAATTTTGGTTTTCCTTTTGTAGGATTAACCTGTGGACTCTTAAGTGTTTTGGGTTTATACTCTTTTCTTTTGAATTCAAAAGTTTTGAGATAAACACACTTTTGAGTTTTTGTAATTTTTCTTCTTTCCCTTTTTACCCTTTCCATAGAAGAGTATTGAAACTTTTACTGGAAGGTTTTTCAAGGAAAGAATACTCAATCCAAAATCATTTTCAGCAATGTTTTGAGAGATTTGGACATTTTTGCACTAGCTTATGCCAAATTCCACATTACTCATGATCTGGATATTTTGACTGCTGATTTTCTTAATGTATTTTTAACATAGTTGATTTTTGGTCCTTTTTAGAGGATTTTCAACCTGTTTTTCAATACGTAAGATCTAAATAGCTAAAGTTTTAGTTTTCCTCTTTTTATGTTAACAAAGACACTAGTGCTTTTATCCGCACATAGGCTTTTGTCAACCATGAGGTGAACACCTAGGCTGCAGTTATGATGAAAACAACACAAGCTTCATAATAACAATTGAAATCAATTTTGTAAAAAAAATAATCAGACCAAAGTCACCAGACGAGTTTCCAGATCTGAAACTATTGGTAATTTATGCATGACATCACTTGTTATGTGAAGTTTGTGTGTCTTATGACATCTTGGTTGTTTTACAGAGTTTTTGAGTAATCATTTTGAACATGATTTCTCGTTACTCTGTTTTTCAACTGAAATACGACCAACCTTAGTATCAATGAATTGTGAGCTGAACTGTCATGTCAAATTGATTTGTTAGATCGAATTTGACTGTCCAAGCTCTGATACCAATTGTTAGGATCTGGGGCCATCATGATTGTGTTTGTTTGTATAAATTGAACAGTAAGAACATATGAAATGATGTAAAGTGCAGCGGAAATGGATACAAACTTTGTAAACACAATCAAAGAAGAGAATAGTGTGATAAACAATTGCTTTTCATTAAGTTGAAAGATTGAAATACAAAGCAAATGATTACAGCATGTTTACAGAACTAAGCTCCCCCTCAGCCTGATGCCCAAGGTTGGTTGCACAAGATGAAAGGATTGGACTGGAGAAGAAGAATCCACTCAGTCAATCAAATGTAACAGTACAGAGTACTGTTCCATTTATAGGCAATCCAATCCACTGACGCATCTCAGCTGACGTCACCATGAAAATGACATCTAACAACCTAACAAACTCTATCTACTAATCTATACAACTATTGCTTTTCTAACTACTGCTATTATATTGTATTACATGAGATAAATATAAACTGCTGCTGCATCCTTCCACTGCTGTGAACCCAGCAGTACTTGTCATGATCAGCAGTGCTTGAACCAACGCAGTAGATTGAGCAGCAGAGCTATTAGTCTTCATCACTCCTTGTGTAGAATCAGCAGTTGTAGGTCAGCAGATGTTTATAGAAGCAGTACTTTGGAGCATATCAGATGTTTGAGCCACATTCAAGGGGAAAGTTTAGAGTAAACCGCTGCTTATGATGAATCCACTGTTTTGAATCAGTTTTGGCTTTACATCATCTGTTCCTCTGTAGGGTTCAATCCCAACATAACGTAACTCAAACCCGTAAATACAAAAGCAAGGCACGGCCCGTTCGTTTAATAGACATTAGTACGGTGTAGGTTATCGTGTAGGTGACAAGGTTGAGTACGAGCACAGAAGACGCACTACAGTGAGTTCATGTCCCCCTTTTCTCTTAACTATTTTTAGTTTTATACTTCGGGGGTTGAATACATGTTACAAATTATTACAGACATTTTATATATGGTATGGTTAGCTTAAGGAGGGTATACTACTTAGATCATGTGAGTGGTGGGTACAACACTTAAGGCCATTAATCCTCGTCGTAGGACCGAGGGACATGAGTGATAGATCTATTTGGGTATAGCGAGCCCACACCCATGAGGCCAGGGTGGCCCATAGTGGTGACTATGTCTTCTAGCCGGAAGCCCGGTGCAACTCCGCTAGGTTTGAGTTTTCCTGCATCACTTCACACATACCAGTGGCTTTGCAACCCATTGGTGATCTCTTTTTCCTTATTGCTACATACCAGGGACTTTTATACATACAGACATACTTTAAAGTTTTATACATACTCACATACACATGAACTCGCTCAACTTTTGTTGATTTTTCAAACTACATGTATTTCAGGAAACTAAGGGATCTGGCAAGTGTCTGCATACGTGTCAAGCTGCGTTGAATAAAGATGTCATCCAGGGTAGTAGGTTTAGGAGGTGTAACCCTTACCTGGACGGGTTACATGTCTTTAAACCACGTTTTATTTAAAGTCTTTTGTTGTGTCTTATGAACACGTTTTAAGCAAGTATGGTTTCTAACTTATCTTAAGTGTCGACATTTTCAAACAATGATGTTGTGGTATTATTAAACTGAATGAATGGATGAACATCTTGTGTTTTATTTTCATATAGCATTGTTATGATTGTTACTATGGTATTAAGAAGTCACACCAAATAATCCACGCTTCCGCAAAAGCCAGGGTGTGACAACTAGGCGGTAGGGGGGCTCCAATTCCAGGTGTCAACTAATGCCCCAACCCAAGCCCAACCCAAGCCCCATCATACCCCACGGTCTTATATGGATACCAGTCTTGTCATCCAGGAATTTATTTCCTCCGCCTCTGCACCACCAATAACCCTAACCTAGCGTCATTATTCCTAATACAAATTTTTCTTATTTGAAATAGCTTTTTTATTTCATTCCAATTATCAGGGCAAATTACATAAGGATAGCGGGTAGACGAGCAACAAACTGCGCCGCCATCTCTTTCTGAATAGAAAACCCTAATCTACTAAAAACAAAGCCTCGCCCCTGAGGGGTCGAAAAGTTGCTGTGGACCACACGTTGAACTCTAGACAAGAACCGAACTGCCTCCGGCGCCAAGGAGCCGAACGTGTCGAACGCCAGGGGGACAAAGGCATGTTGATTATCCTCACAAGCTTTCGCGTGCTTTTCCACCTTCTTTGACTCTGCTTTCAATACCGCTTGCCTCGCCACAAACCCATTTTCCCGGAACCCGGCTAGTGGGGATACATCTGTGAGATCGACACAAGCATGTTTCCCGCCCTCCCAACCAAAAACTAGCACGTCAGCTGGGCGTAGGGTGGATCTCCCCTCTGACGGGTCTGTAAGAAAATTAACCGGTGCCTCTGACGGGTCTGTAACAAAATGAAAACCCGAAAAAGATCTCAAGAAAGCTTACCAACTTCTCATTGCTCATCAAATTGCAAATGGAAAAAGGTAATATGAATCTGTTCATAGATTTCAATATATGTTTATTCAATTGGTAATTCAGGGCGATGCGCAACAGGCTTCCTTAGTCAAAATTAGGTCAAACTTTTTTTGAGAAATCATGAAATTGAGTTAAAAATGATACAAATGAGCAAATTTCCAGCCAGATTCCTGCGATTTGGAGATTCCGACGTGTCTACGGCGACTTTCGGGCGAGTCTCCGGCGAAAACGAAATAGTTGATGAAAAAACACTATTTTGTGTATATAATCAATTGCGCTTTTATTTTTTGAGTCCCACTCTTTTTTTGCGCCTATCGCCTAGGCCCTAGGCAGAGCTAATCGCCTTGAGTGTGCCTCGCGCCTTTGATAACTGTTTATTCAATTGGTATCAAATTGGTTTTTTTTTCCCTGGGGTAGATGGATAATTCGGAATGGTGTCCATGAACAATTATTGACACTATTAGCCAAGGTGCGCGATGAAGAAGAAGTGTCTATGGGGACAGATACCAATAACGCATTTTATAAAAATTTGCTGCAAGACTTTCAGCCGATCTAGCTATTCCTATATCAGATGATGATGTTGCCGACCGTGTGCGTCATCATAGAGTTGTTTTTAAAAGTTATAGGGTGAGTTTTTATCTAAGTCAAGCTTAAAAGTGTCAATATTTGATAGGAAAAACTGGTTGCTAAAAATGTACATCTTTTGTGATTTGCAGGCTAATCCGGCTAAATTCCAGCATACTCATATTGGCAGTTCTGAATACGGACAGTTGCTTATAAGATGCTTCGGTATTGAGAAGAAGAACATAAGAGTCCCGCGAAATCTGGGAAGCAGGCAATCTCGCAGTTTCGATAGCACTTCCTCTGTAGCTCGAACTGCAGCTGCGGTAGCCACCGACCCCAAAATAACATTGGAGGACGAGCTTGCCCGTGTTCTTTCACACCTACATAGCCAACATGGGCTGGATGCCAACAGATTAACGCTCTTTTCATCTTTCTGTGAGCGAAAACAGTTGGTCAGTCGAGTGTTTTTGAACTTGGAAGGGCATGCCGAGAGGTTCAATTTTATAAATGATCTTGATCTGAGTGGTTATACCAGTAAGCTTATTCGCTTTTTAAGCCCCTCATATGGTATTATTTGTTTATGTGATTTAAATTATATTTGTATATTGCTAGAATGCGATTAAGAGCTGAAATAGATACGTTGATTGGTTTTAATAAGCTTGATTAGAAATTAAATAAACCAAAATAAACCATTTGGCATGTATCAAAAGTATCTGTTTGGTGAATGGGCTAAGTTTGACTCAAACGGGTCAAAGAAGTCATAATGTGCAAAATGACCTCAACATACTTCATGAACGTATAATTGCTTGATTAGAAATTAAATAAAGCATTTGGCATGTATCAAAAGTATCCGTTTGGTGAATGGGCTAAATTTGACTCAAACGGGCCAAAGAAGTCATAATGTGCAAAATGACCTCAACATGCTTCATGAACGTCTAATTGCTTGATTAGAAATTAAATAAACTATTTGGCATGTATCAAAAGTATCTGTTTGGTAAATGGGCTAAGTTTGACTCAAACGGGCCAAAGAAGTCATAATGTGCAAAATGACCTCAAGATACTTCATGAACGTCTAATTGATTGATTAGAAATTAAATAAACTATTTGGCATGTATCAAAAGTATCCGTTTGGTGAGTGGGCTAAGTTTGACTCAAACGGGCCAAAGAAGTCATAATGTGCAAAATGACCTCAACATACTTCATGAACGTCTAATTGCTTGATTAGAAATTAAGTAAACTATTTGGCATGTATCAAAAGTATCCGTTTGGTGAATGGGCTAAGTTTGACTCAAACAGGCCAAAGAAGTCATAATGTGCAAATTGGCCTCAGTTTCCTTGACATAATCTTGACATGAAAGAGTCGTTTTATGAGTTTGTTATTAGATAGTGTCCGTCCGTAGTCTTTAAATTTCGGTATCTTTGTATCGTTTGCAAATTAAAAGAGCTGTGGGGGACTGGGACTCTTGCTGTTGTCTTCCTCTTCAAGGTTCAAGCTTATTTCAAATGGTGTTAAGACAATTTCTAAATTTTTAAGACAATTTTTAATGTTTTTAGCTGTATGTTTTAAGACAATTATTTTTAATGTTTAAGTCGTCAGCGAAATATCCCCTTCTAAGGTTGACGAAAGCCCCGCATCATTTCCACACAGACCGGTATTTGAATGTAAAAGTCGATAAATACCGGTACCTGTAGTTACGGTGTCGAACCGGTACCTGTAGGTACGGTACCAGGATTAAGGATACCCCTTAAGGTTTCATTGGAAACCAAAAAGTGGGAACAAGGTCTTCATTAAGGATCCCTCTTAAGGTTTCATTTAAAAAATAGAGATATACACTATTTAGATAGAGGGCTGTTTGGCAACATCTGAATGGTTAAGTACTGAACCAGTAAGAGGTCTGAGCCATTAAGTGATTAAGTGCTGAACCAGTAAGAGGTCTGAACCATTAAGAGCATATATAATGCTTAATGGTTCAGATGCAAATGTCTGACCAATTCAGATTGGAGGTCTTAACCATTCAGACTCTGTATAAATCTTAACCATTCAGAGGCAAATGTCTGAACCATTCAGACATTTGCTCGTGAAACAAACAGTCTGAACCATTAAGTGTTTAACCAGTAAGAGGTCTGAACCATTAAAAGCCTCACTATCACTAAGAGGTAAACAAACAGCACCAGCCCCAGAGAAAGATAAAGATAGACAGAAATCGAAAGAGAGATTCAGCGAGAGATAGAGGGAGACAGGGGAGGCCGAGAAAGAGGCTGGGTAGTAACCTAGCTGCGATTGGCGGCAATACCACTGTTTCAAGTGGTCGTGGTGACCGGAGGCGGAAATCACGGTGGCCAGTGGTGGCCATGGAGGTTGGAGTTGACTCGTGGTGGTTAGAAGATGATGCAGCAACCTTAAAACACTTCCATCTTCCTCAAGTTGGACAGAAAATTGAAGGTAACTACTTTAACCTAAATAAATGTAAATTTCTTTTAGGTTTGTTGGTTGCATGTTTGAACTAAAATTGGAGAGGAGGATTGAAAATCTAGAATAGCCAAGTGCATGTTGCAACTAGTTGGAGTCCATTAGATATACCATTGTGTTAATTGGATTTATAAAGATGATCAAAAGCATGTAAATTGACTCCTAATATTTTTGACAGCTTTGACTTTTTCTGTCAAAGTCAAACGATGGGTTAAAATGGAAATTAGTAGGAATATCTTTGATATATGATGAAATTTAATTTGCATTCATGAAGTACAAGTAGTAAGGAGTTAGAAACGCCAAAAAACATGCAAATGAAGCTATTTAAATTGGTGTAATCATTTAGCCTAAAAGAGGGACAAAAATGACTTTTAGTAGAAGTCTAATTTAACAAGAATTAACCACTGGGTGACAGCCCAGTGGCCACCGACACCCGCCTTAAAACCGGAACGAGGGCCCAAGAGGTCTCGGGTTCGATACATGTGTCGGACCCCTCGTTGATGGTTATGGGGATTTACAGCCAGGAAGCCTTGTCGGGTGGTGACCTGGGAGGGGAGATCCCCTCCGCGGTCGGGGGTACCGTGCAATTATCTTTTTTTTTTAATTTAACAAGAATTGGAATTTCTTGTGTATGGTCAAGAAACAAGTTGTAGTTGGTTACTTGGAACAAGAACCTGTTTATATATGATAATCTTAAAGCTCAAACAAGTTGATTAAGGAAAGAGTGGAATGGAATCACGAATTCCATCTTTTAATAAAGAGGGTAAAAATGAGATTTTTGGAGATTTCTTCAAAGAATGGTCAAAATGGATCAAGTAATGATCCAATACACTTAGAATAATAATTATAAAGTGTTGTGAACATTTTCATAGAAATTTGATAGTAAAATATCAAGTTTTTAATTTTTATAACGGTTTTCATTTTTAGAAACTTTATCGATTTATAAAGCTAAAAATGGCATAAAAAAAGGATCCAATGAGATATGTTTTGAAATCTAAGCATTAGTAATGACTTATAAACAGGTTTGGACCAGAAAGTCATTAAATTAACATGCTAAATCCCGAGAAATCACGTTTGGGCAAAGTAGGATGCCTAAATGAGAGAAAATGGTCACGTTTGGGTAATATTTTCGTGTCTTAACAATGAGATATATTTTCGAGTGTTCGTCATGCTTATCAGTTTAAGCTTCGTTTTGATGTTATTTGACTGAATCACTTGTTTCGTACTTTCGTGTGTAATTTTGAGCTTTCGTTGTGCTTGATCTGGAACATATGGTGAGATTAGACCTTGCTATAACTTGTATAATGATGTTGACAAGTTATTTATGGTTGTTTGAATAGTCTGTACTGTATTAGATGATAAACTGTGACTTTTTTTTATGATTTTCGTCTAGTTACGTGCGTTTTCTGGCAGAAAAAGTAAACGGCGCACTCAATTTCGTCAACTGAAGATATTTTTTGGTGCGAAATTGTTAGAGGATTTAGGTTTAAAATTCAGCATTGAAACTATCGTGATATACTTTTCTTAATTCATCGTTCTGCTAAAATAATTGTGTTCTACTGTTGATTCGGGTATGAAATAGGAATGAATTTAAGCGTAATTTTGATGTACCAAATGAATTTTGATTCGGGTACGGTTCGGTACCGGTACCCGGTACCAAATGAAGTTCATTGTCGGCAAACATATAATATTGGTGGTATGAGATGCCGGATGTTACAAAATCAGTTTAATTTGTGAGTTTTCTTGCTGAATGTTATTGGTAAATCAATTTAGTTATTGACCCTTTCAACATCTTTACTCTGTTTGTGATTTGCCTTTACATAATCAGTTGATAAATCAAGCTAGTGGGTTATTTATTTTATTTTTTGGGGATTTTTATGGAAATAACAGTTAATCTGCAATGACAAGTGAAGTAGAATCACTGACCCAATTGAGAAAAATCTTAATTTATCATTTATCTTGTTGATTCATAGTTATAATCTTGTGTTGCAGGTTGTTTATGACAAAGGCAGTGGAAGAAGCAGGGGGTTCGGCTTTGTAACCATGTCAACCGTCGAAGAAGTTGAGGCGGCTACACGACAATGATTGGAATGGCAGGAACTCGACGGGAGGCAATTGAGGGTGAACTCCGGGCCACCACCAAGCAAAGGAGACTCTTTCTCTAGAGGGCAAAGAGACGGTGGTCGTGGCGGCTACAACAGTGTTGTAGGTGGTGGAGGGAGAAGTTATGCAGCACAAATAAGGTTTATGTTGGAAACCTTGCTTGTAGTGTGGACAATCTGGCTCTTGAAACCTTGTTTCAAGAGCAAGGAAATGTCATGGAAGTTCGGGTGGTTTATGATAGGGGCAGCGGTCGGTCAAAGGGTTTTGGTTTCGTGACGTATGGTTCGATGGATGAGGTTAATAAAGCTATTGATTCAATGGATGGCCTTGTAAGTATTGTTTTATATAAGCATTTGATATATTCATATGTTTGTTTCTTACATTTAAATTTTTCGTACAATAGTGTTAGTTTTGTGATCTTTGATGTTATAGGGTTGGTTCACCATTTATTATATTTATACATTTCTTTTATGTTTATGTTGTATTGGTTTATATATATATATATATATATATAGGTAGAGGATCCTGTAAAAAAAATTTAGGAAACTCTGGAAACTCAAAGCTCCCGACTTTTTTTTTTTTTTTAATAACACATGTAATATACATGTTTTTAAGAGTTTTGGGCCAAAAAAAAAAAGCGCCGAGTACTTGTTTTTAAAAAAAATAAACAAGTTCCAAAAACTTCGTTGACTAACATGTGTTAGACAAAAAATGCTGAAAGTTGCTGATTGTTTTTTTTTTTTAAAAAAAACCCTTCGGCGCTTTTTTGATTTTTTTGGCCCAAAACTCTTAAAAACATGTATATTACATGTGTTATTTTTTTCAAAAAAAAAAAAAGTCGGGAGCTTTGAGTTTCCCGGGTTTCTTAAATATTTAGGGTTTTCTATATAGACCAACCCTATATATATATATATATATATATATATATATATATATGTATATTTGCTATATTTTGTGTGTCACGACCCCCGACCCCATCCTGGCCGGAATCGGTGCCGTGAACAGTCCAGTGGTACCGGTGGTTATTTTTGAAAAACGTTGCAGCGGAATTTTCATCAGCACCGTGAGTTAGGAAAAATATCAGAGTTTATAAAACACCGGATTTGATTTAAATGGGATAAACCCCTGTTTTACAATGGTAGCTTTAACAAAGATAAATTTTATTTTATAAAACAATATTTCTTAATTTGATTAAAATAAACCACTTCTTGATGCCTTTCAGTGCCGTATCTAGCCTTTATTCCAATCTATGGTAATTACCTGAAATATGTTTGAAAAAGGTTTTGTCAGTGGAAAATACTGAGTGAGATCATTCCATTTTTATAAAATATATTGTTATACCTTACAGTATTAAGGTTTTTATATTTATTTGTATTTACTCCACTCAATCAGTATTTTGTCACATGATGGCAGTTCCAATATAACAGCAATAATATCACTCATTGGCTTACTTTCGTCCAATAGTGAATTTATCAAATAACTATACTATTATTCAATTTATCTGTCATTAGGCGATTCCTGTGACGGGGTCATATCACTGTTGATCATTCTTTCAACTAGTGACTCTGGTTATATCACTGTTGATTATTCTTTCAACTAGTGATTCTAATTATAACACTGTTGATCATTCTCTCAACTAGTGTCTTTGGTCATATCACTGTTGATCATTCTTTCAACTAGTGACGCTGGACATGATGATGTCCTATGACATTACTTTGTCAAATATATTATTTATGTCATAAAAGCATGTAATCCAGAATAATGACATTTTATGTCAACTATTATAACTTATCCAATATGTCAATTCACTAATTGTAATATCATGATATAGTAACCTGACTACAAATAGAATACATTATACTTGACTTTATTATGGTATCCACCATTTAGATTTATTCTTAAACATACATTAAATTTATTAACAATTTAATGTTAAGATAATATTAGTTATAGTTGTGGTCATGTTATTATTAGCTAACTTTCTGGCTAATCGTAAAGAGGATCAAATAATGTATAAAACTTCCCATACCAGCAGTTATTATAAAATATAATAATTTAATCACTGTAAGTATAACTGGTAACCATTTAGGATTTTTAGAAAGCATTTGTAATATAATTGTATCACAAAAAAGGTGATAAAAATGTGATAAAAGAGTATGGACTCACAAACGGTGAGAAAAGAGAAATGAACTCACATTGCAGATTTCTACGGGCAAAGTTTAGTCTATAGGTAATCCTTGATATATTGCAGATTTAATTTGAGCAGAGTCTGGCCTACTGAATTGCCTTGATTAACCTAATAACAATTCACACAAACGGGGTTGTAACTAATACAGCAGTTACGACAATTCACGAGATTAAACCCTCACAATGATTAACAAGTGCAATACTTAACAATTCAATCGGATTCGCAACGAATAACAGAGCATAGTCCGAATTCGAATAGCACTCAAATATTCAAGTCGAAATCACGATGAATAACAAAGTATAAGCTCAATTTGAGCAGCACCCGGACAATCGTTGGATAGTTACAATCGATCGAACGTTGAATCGTAATAGCGATCGAGTTATTACCCTGATTGCGGCAGCGTTTCGAGGTGTGTGTGTTTGGGTAGTAGAAGAAGTATAACTCGACGTTAATTTGGAATTTGAGCGTCGTTTTTGTGCCCAAAAGCAAGTCCCGAAGCCTGCTATTTATACACGAATTTGCTCCTGCTTACGGACCGTAAGCCTGAGCCCTTACGGTCCGTAAGGGACACCTATAATTCTTTGGCTTGCCCCCCACGGGACTAGCCCTGATGAGTCAATAGTTTTGGCCAATAGAATTCAAACAACGATTTATTAAGATAATCATTAACTAGGTTTTACCCCCCTTGAGTTTTAGGGGTCCTGATCCTGATTCCGATTGTTCTGAAACTTTCAGGGTTTGTGTAGAATTACTTGGGTGTCTTAATTAGGTTTTCCTATTGAATAAAATAATATAATAAATAGTGATTTTGACGAGGGTTGTTACATCCTCCCCACCTTAATAAAAATCTCGTCCTCGAGATTTGGGTTATGATATTTCTGTTAGATTTATGTCATAATTTTAGTCAACAAATGACACGGAAGTAAATATCAAATTTTGTGAATACAAGTTATACAATAAATAGGACTCAATGGGTCAGAGGAATTGGTTTAAGAAATTGATGTCAAATGGATGAGATGAAATGATATAATTTCCAATGTGATTTGATTGGCAACGGAGGAAGACTCGGAGTTAATAAGTTCAAAATAGAAGTACGAAAATGATTGTCAACTATCGAACCATAACCAGAGAAAAATCAATGTGTTGACATTGCAAGGATACACTGGAATGCAATAAAGTTTAGTGTATCATTGTCTTAATACATAATTGTATCAAGACTATTTTCAAATGATGAGTCAAACGAAAGATATACGTGGGTTTTGAATGATTCGTATGTTTATGATAAGCTACAAGTTTATAACGACTCCGCAAGGTGTCGTAATGATTGGAATAATTTCAATAATTACGGTGCTCGAACAATTTCACCGTATAATCAAATGAAAGTTTAAATGAAGAAAACTTGGATATTCATTTCAAAATAGGAGTTTCATTTTATAATGAAAAGACCAAATGAAATATTATAGAATTTTCGAAAAATGATGAAAGAAACGTTTAAGAAGTACACCGGAATATGATACGAATTTGTGTACTGTTATCTTAACACATAGTTGTATTAAGACTGATTAAGAATATGAACCAAAAATTAAAATTCGTATATTAGGAGTGTTTTTGGAAATAGCTCAAGCTTCAAGGTAAAGAAAATGCCACCACAAGGTGTCGTAGTAATTGAAATAGTAGTGGTGAATGAGAATGAGTTTCACCATCAAAATGAAGTAAATCCGAATGTTTCAAATAAATCTAGTAGGATTTTTGAATTGAAATGGAAATAATGAAATAATATTTTTCGATCAAAGATGATAAAGCAATAAAGATTACGAAACGCTCGATTGCTGATATAAAAATCATTAAGAGATACACTGAAATATGAAATGAATTTGTGTATCATTATCTTAGCACACGATTGTGTTAAGATTGCTTTTGATAAGATAAACTATCAAAGCGGATTTAATATAAATAATAATTAAACCCGTATGTAAGAGGTGCAATGAGATTAGCACAAGCTTCGAATTTGTGAAAACGTCACTATGAGGTGATCGTAACCAAATAAATGATTCAGTGGAAGTGAAAACCAAACAAGTTTGTTATGGATCTGAAATGGATGAAATATTTGACGGAATATATTTATTTATGAACTTTTATTTGTACTAGGGTCAAATAATAACTTAACTTAGATATTATATATCAGTGACTACGTCTGGAATCATCTCTGCTTCTTGTGTAGTAAGTACGTATGCTCGCGCGTTCTTCTTAGCTCCGTCTGTTGTTCTAGCCTTGTTGTCAGATGCTTTGGTTAGTTTCGGGCAATATGGTTTGATGTGTCCGGTTTCCCCGCAATTGTAACAGACGTTATTTTTCCTTCTACACTCTTCCTCTATATGCCCGGTCATCTTGCAGAAGTCACAGTAAGGTGTTTTCCTAAAACGACATTGTCCTGAATGCGTTTTGTTACAGTTTCCGCAGATAGGTTGCTCCAATGACGGTTCAGTTTCTTTCTTCTTGAATTCTTGGAAAATTTTTTGGGCTAACTCTTTTTTCTTGTTTTCTTCTCTTGTGCGGATTAGTCCATCTGTCAGCATGTTAGCTAGTTCAACTGCTTCCTCAATAGTCTGTGGTCTAACGGCTTTGACTATGTCTCGGATTTCGCTAACTAATCCCCAAATATAACGAGAAATTAGTACGGGTTCTGGCGAAGCCAGAGTTGGTACCATTCTAGCATATTCGAAGAATGTTGTCGTATATTCACGACAATTCACATCTATCATTTTATGATTTAAGAACTTGTTAGTTATTCTTTCCTTTTCATAAGGAGGACAGAATTTTCTTTCTACCATTTCCTTGAATTTTTCCCAGTTTATGGCATAAGCCATGGCCCTTCCTTTTGCCTGAAGAATTGTATTCCACTATTCTAAGGCTTCTTCCTTAAAGAGATTAGATGCATACATCACCTTATCTTCTTCGGCACACTTGCTGATTGTAAGAACAGCTTCTGTCTTTTCCAACCATCGTAGAGCAGCCGTGGCACTTTCACTGCCCGCGAACTCGGTTGGTTTACATGCTAGAAATTCTTTGTAGGTACACCCGAGAGTCATGGCCTTCTTTCTCTTGGGGAATGGGGTTTTGGTAATATCATTATTACCACTATTGTCACTATGGTTAAAACTATCGTCACGGGTATGTTTGCTACTCGTAACTTTGGTGGGTTCTAGGGGATTTTTAACAGCTTTAATTATTAAAGGTAAAGCATTAGTTATTCCTTGAGCTATTAGATTTTCTATAGCATTTTTATCCAAAGGATTTTCATTATTAGTATGAGCTTCTGGATTATGTGATACTTCATTCGACATCTGGATTGCAAATATTTTCACTTATTAATATCACAGAATAATTAAAACAAAATAATACCTCCAGGATATTATATGTGCATATTGACATATACATATTCATGTACAACACATAAGTTAATTTGTATTAGTTTCCTAAGTTTATTGTTTAGGTATTAAAGAACACCTAAATAGTTTAAACAAGTGGCTTAACTTATACTAAGGCATCTTTTCTTATTCAACCTTTGAATGTTATCAGATGTGCTACCAGTTAATAGCAATCTCCTAACTCTGTTATTTAAGTTTAAATATTATTATCACAACACTTATAGGCTCAAAGTAGTGGCTTAGCTCTGATACCACCTTCTGTCACGACCCCCGACCCCATCCTGGCCGGAATCGGTGCCGTGAACAGTCCAGTGGTACCGGTGGTTATTTTTGAAAAACGTTGCAGCGGAATTTTCATCAGGACCGTGAGTTAGGAAAAATATCAGAGTTTATAAAACACCGGATTTGATTTAAATGGGATAAACCCCTATTTTACAATGGTAGCTTTAATAAAGATAAATTTTATTTTATAAAACAATATTTCTTAATTTGATTAAAATAAACCACTTCTTGATGCCTTTCAGTGCTGATGCGTGCTAGCGTGTATATATTTTAGATGTATATTTAAGCCCCTTTTTTTACACTTTTAGCCAAGTTTTAAATTTATAAAACACGATATTTACTAACACTAAACACACATATGGGCAAGTGCACCCATCGTGGACGTAGTATAGTGTTGGTAAGATACCGAGGTCGTCCAAGGACACAAGAGCTTTTAATACCGGTTTATCCTCAACGTCTAATCAAATCAAAAAGTGAAAAAATGTTTTAAACTAAGAAAAATAAAAACTAACTAAATGCTGAAAAATAAGATAAAATAAAAACAGATAGACAAGATGAATCACTTGGATCCGACTCGTGTGTTAGTATAACCTTTGATTATTTTCGCACTTTTGCACTTGTTTAAGAGATTATCTTAGTTATTGTAGTAGGCCCCTCTTTTGAAGGCGACGTTACCCTCAACCCAGTAGTTTGAGTCAGCAAGGATACAATCCTAAAGGGTCGGATTATTGAAAGATAATGAATTAAGTTATTAATGCAAATTGTGGTAGGCCCCGCTTTTGGCGGTGACGTTACCCTCGGCTAAGTAGTCTGAGTCAGCAGGGATACAGTCCTAAATAGCCGGGTTATAGTATTAATAGTAGTTAACTTATGAGGGGGTCAAAGAGTTTGGATCCCCGCCATCCAATACCTATGGGCATTGAAGGAGACCCTACTAAATTTGACCCAGGTCCCAAGCAGGACCTCTAAACGCTGAACAAGGGCAAGACCCTTACCAAACCGTTCCCTTAACCCCTGACCAGGTAGCCAACATACCTCCATATAGACCGTGGAGATATGAATGGTGAAAATCTTTTATTTTATATAGACAGTAAAATAATGCCAAGACACCACGGACAAACGATAAGGAAAGATCACCTTCAACATAAGTAACTAGTTATTAAAGTCATTAATACAAAACCAAATAAAAAGTGCAAAAGATTTAAAAATAAAAAGTATTATACTAAACACTTGTCTTCACCAAGTGATGTAAGAGACTTAGGCAAACATGGCCTTGATTGTCAAGACCTCTTACGATCAATCTTGGATCCCGAGATGACTCACACACTCTACGATGGACAATGGATGATGGTGGTGGATGATGGTGTTATGGTGGTGGTGGGTGGTGGATGGAGTGTGAGAGAGGTGGTGTGCCAAGGGATGAGATGGAATGAAACCAAGCACCCCTATTTATAGGCTGAACAGAAGGCTGGGCACGGCCCCGTGTCTGCTGGACACGCCCCCGTGCCCGTCTGACATTCTCTCTCTTCATTAATTGTAATTCACAATTACAATTAATGTGCCTGCTGTACTTTCACCACGCCCCCGTGCCCGCTGGACACGGCCCCGTGGTGGGCAATGGAAGCTTCTACTGGTTTGTCTTTTCTGCTGCTTCTTGGGCACGGCCCCGTGTTCGCTGGACACGGGGCGTGTTCAGTCTTCTGTTTTCTCTTCTTTGCCTTGGGAGGTGCCGTTGAGGGTCCGGGCAGTCTACTTTTATTCCTTTTCTTGTATTTATGCTAGAATTAGTTGTCTTTTTGCTTCTTTTGTGATTTTGAGCTCATTTCATCTTGAAAATACAAAAGAAAGACAAAAACACTCTTTTTCCAACATTAGTACTTAAAAAGGGTTAGTTTTATGCCTTAATTGATGTGATTTATATGTTGCATTTTACACACATCAAATACCCCCACACTTGAACTTTTGCTTGTCCTCAAGCAAAACTCTTTAAATGTGGCTTACACTCCCAAATGGAATAGGTAGAAGAGAAAGTTTTTAGCTTGTCCTAGAGTGTCGGGAATCCAAGGTCTTTGTAAGTTTTATTTTTATTTATTTACAATCCTATTCGTTATGATTTATTTTGAACGTTTCATAAGATAAATTACTTATTCGGGCATAGCATGCCTTCCATTTATATACAAGTTCACATACCTCACGGGAGATCACTCAACACTCGGCCGAAGGTGTAATTTTTAGTGAATCACTCGAGAGCGGCATGGAGCTTACGCCTTCCATAGGCTTGCCAAGCAATCAATCCTCCTCCTTTTTAACTTTTTACCTTTGTAAATATCAAGAGGACTTTTTGGGTGAAGGGTTAGGCTTGGGTTAAAGGTGGGTGGTTTGGGTTAGTTGTTAGTAAAAGGGCGAAAATCGTAAAAAGCGTCGGTTTTCGTGACATACCTTGTTTTTAGTGACTTTTTATTTTGAAGTATTTCTCCAAACAAGCTTTTATATAGCTTTTGTTTGTTTTTGACTTCATCAAAATTTATTATTATTTTTTTTTCATCACATAAAAAGGCGAGTTTACGAAAAACCGAGCTTGTTACTAAAATAAAGGGTGAAAAATGAAAAGGGTTTTTTGGTGGGTAAAAAGGGTTTTGGGGTAATGAAATGAAAGGTTTAGGCTCAAAGGGGCTATCTAGGGGGATTTTGGGTAGGTGGTAAAAAAAAATTGAAAAATAATGGTTTAGAAAGAAAAATATGGTTAGTCCTAATGCCTCCATCACTTACTTACTTGGGTTTAAGTTGGTAAGGACCGGGAATGTATCGTCGTGGCAAGTTCTAGAGTTGTAAGAACCAAGCGGCTATTCACACAAGAAACGAAAAATGAGCATTTAGTCTAAATATGTATATATTTATGCTCAATAAAGGCTCAAAACTCACTTTTGTGGGAATGGGTTTTTAATGTGATCAAGTATATATAATCGAATTTTTAACTAGACTTGTTATGCCGTTTCGTAATTTTCTTATGTTGGTTCTTTGTTATCACGACGCTATCGGTTGTAAATTTGTAAAAATATAACCTTTTTAGAACTTGTTATTCCCAACTTAAACTAAGACAAGTAAATGATAAAAAAAATGAAAAGTTTTTGAAAAAAATTTGGGGTGTTTAGCGGTTCCAATAGAGTTTTGTGTAAGGCTTTGTATTTAGGATTTGCAAAGTTCAAGGTTTTAGCATCCCCCCCACACTTAAATTACACATTGTCCTCAATGTGTCCAAACATAAGGTTTTTGGTTGATTAGAATGTGTAAAAGTAGGTTAAAAAGCAAAGATTTATGTTACTGGCATCCTGGACACGGCCCCGTGTCCATTGGACAGGGCCCCGTGACGAACTGCCAGTAATGAATACTTACAGAAAATGAACACGGGGGCGTGTCGGTTGGACACGGCCTCGTGTCTGGCAAATAATTGCAGGTCAGTAAACAAACAGCAGGTCTGGGAGATGAACACGGGGGCGTGTCGGCTGGACACGTCCCCGTGTGGACAGTCTGTGAGCCTGAAAAACAAGTTTTGTCTCCTGGTTTCTCCATTTTGGGGCTGCAAGTGCTAATGTTTAGCACTCTAACCCTTGTATTGCACCTGTTTTAATCACTCAATACCAAACCAAACAAACATAAACCATCCTAAATTACCAACGTTAATTGTCTCCACGCATAAAGTAAAAATAAAACAAAGATAAAAGAAATAGTTAAAGAAAGTAAATTGTTCAACAAGCGGCACGCAGGCCGTAAATTGTTTGATAGAGAAGGGTACTTAAACCTGTGGGCTTATCACCAACCTGCCCCTTGTTCCTTCAAGCCTCCTACTCCATGTCTTCATCGCTACCATCACCTCCACCCCCATGCCTCGCCATGTACTCCCGGATGCTACTGATATCATCTTGTATATCGTTAATGTTGCGCTCGATAGCTCCAACCCGGTGGTATGTGTTGTTGGCGAGATTGTAGGTGTTCCTGGTGCACATGAGGTTTTCCTGCAAAAGATCATGTAAACTTTGAAAGTTAGGAAAACCGCCTCCTTGAGAGGAGGATTGACCCGGATCGCCCTGGGGTTGGTACTGATAATGGGGAGGTGGTGCATGAAGAACTAGAGCCTCCTGCGGGTTCCATGCATAGCCTTGTGTCCTTTGAAAGCTCACCGTCCCGTCTTCTGCCTCATAAAGTAAGTTCATGGCTCGGCAAATGTGGTAGTCAACTCGTCCCGACCATGGACTCCTTTCAAAGGACCTTGGGATATTCGTGAAATGCTTGAAAAGACGGTACACCCATCCCCCGAAGAAGATAGGTGTAGGAGCGTGAGCAAGGCGATTTAGGTGCATGTTTCGTAACAAGAGATAAGGAACATCGAGAGGCTTCTGGTTGTGGATGCAGTGAAGGACAACCAAATCTTTCAACCCTACAACGCCACTACTGTCGTGACGCTGGTTCAGCGAGTAGGTGAGGAGCCTGTGAATGTAGTGGTAAAGCGGGTCCCTCAGTTTGGTACTCTTGGTGCTGCTAGGGTTGTAGATTCCTTCACCGATCTGAGCCCATGCGGCTTGACGTTCAGTTGCATCCAAGTCTCGTAACCCTCCAGTATTCTCTTCATTCCCCGATTCCTCTTCACTATATAACCCTATGATAGATCCAAACTGTGCCATGGAGGTTGTGAACGTGGTCCCTCCACATCGGAATGTGACCGCCTCATGGTCAAACGGTTCACACCTTGAGTTGAAAATGAAAGTACTGTAAAACTCCATTGTGCATTGATGCACCGACCTAAGCCGAGTGTTCAATGCAACTGCCAGTGGACCTCTCACGATGTTGTTGAATCGGTCAAGTTGATTCACCATGGTTAACAAGTCGGTACATGCCCGCCTAGGGTACTCCTCCGGCCTTGTTTGTAGTATCTCGTACCGTGCCCTAGCGTCAAGTTCGCTTGCGTTGAACCTCGTGAATTTTGACATCTGAAAGAATACATCAAAAGTTAGTACGAAACAAGGATAATTGTAATGAAACTGCAAACAGTGGGCTGGACACGGCCCCGTGTTCAGCGGACACGGCCCCGTGTCCAGGCGTCTGTAACCCAAAAAAATTCATTTTTCGTCCCGGTTTCGAAAACCTGAAAATTTTTAGCCCAATAGTAGCGGTTTCCCCCGAAAATGAAACCCTAAGTGTCGTTTTTCCCAAAACAAACCGTTTACCCTTTCAATTTCGTGTTTTTCGGTTCAAGAACAAGGGTTTGGGGTTTTAGTTGGAAATCAAATGAATCTATCAATAATACATGTTTATTTACTTCCTACTATACTAATCTAAACTACTACTAACAGATTTCATCAAAAATTTTGAGTTCGATCCGGATGAACATGAAGAACCCTAGATTTTTCCCCAATTTTTGATGTTTTAACTACATGCAAGTAACTAATCTAACTACTAATGATGATAGAATCATACCTTGATGTTGTTAAATTTGGTAGTGACGTCGGAAAACTGCGGAAAATCGCCTGGAACCAGAGCGTTTTCGGCTATACGGGGCGTGTGGAATGATGTAACTGATAGGAAAAGAGGGTTTTATCCCGACAGTTGCCTCGACACGGCCCCGTGTCCAGCGGACACGGCCCCGTGCCGAGCAAAGTTTTTGAAATTTTTTTTTTCGATGTGCTCGTGTGCATGCCCCTTATTTCCAAAAATGGCTAGAAGACTTACCGGTTTTGAAACGTACACTTACCTGTAACATGTCGGGTATGAGTTTATTCGTTAACCGTTTGAAGTGAGATCTCCTCTTCCTCATCCTCAATGGATCCTTGGTAGAGTTTTAGCCGTTGGCCATCGACTTTAAATGGTATCCCATTTTGAGTTTTAATTTCTACTGCACCGTGTGGAAAAACATGGGTGACGGAAAAAGGTCCTGACCACCTAGATTTTAGCTTACCAGGAAATAATCGAAGTCGTGAATTAAACAGTAGAACTTGATCTCCTACCCGAAATTCATTAGATCTAATATATTTATCGTGTAAATTTTTCATTCTTTCTTTATAAATTTCGGAGTTAGAATATGCATAATTCCTTAGCTCGTCTAATTCATTTATTTGACAAACTCGATTTTTACCGGCATTTTCTAAATCTAAGTTCACGTTTTTTATTGCCCAGTAGGCTTTGTGAGCTATTTCTACTGGCAAGTGACAACTTTTTCCATAGACAAGTTTATATGGGGTTGTGCCTATAGTGGTTTTATAAGCAGTTCGAAAAGCCCATAAAGCGTCGTCTAATTTGTCGGCCCATTCTTTTTTATTTATTCCTACGGTTTTTTCAAGTATTCGTTTTAAACCTCGATTAGTCACTTCGGCTTGCCCACTTGTTTGAGGGTGATATGCTGTTGAGACCCGGTGATAGACCCCATACCTTGTTAATATTTTTTCGAGTTGATGATTGCAAAAATGGGTACCTCTATCACTTATTAAAGCCTTTGGTGTCCCGAAACGAGAAAACAGTTTTTTCAAAAATTTTACCACTACCCTTCCATCATTTGTTGGAAGAGCCTCGGCCTCCGCCCATTTAGACAAGTAATCGACTGCCACAAGTATATATTTGTTTCCCTTTGAAGGTGGGAAGGGTCCCATGAAATCGAGTCCCCACACGTCAAAGATTTCACAGACGAGAATGCCATTTTGAGGCATTTCGTTTTTGGAAGAAATATTACCTGATCTCTGGCAGGCATCACATGTCTTTACAAGGTTTTGTGCATCCTTGTAAATGGTTGGCCAGTAAAATCCTGAATCAAATACCTTTCGTGCGGTACTTGCGGCACCATGATGTCCTCCGTATGGACCTTCATGACAATGACGGAGAATTCTTCGTGCTTCATTACCATGGACACACCTTCGGATGAGCTGGTCGGCACACATTTTGAAAAGATAGGGGTCTTCCCAAAAGTAATGCTTTACATCAGCAAAGAATTTCTTTCTTTGATGATGTGGCCATCCTTTGGTGACTATACCGCTAGCTAGGAAATTAGCGTAGTCGGCATACCATGGCTCTTGTCTACTTTCCATCATTTCCAAGGATTCAGTGGGAAATTTCTCGTTGATTTGCTCGTCTCTGGTTGTCTTCAAAGCTGGGTCTTCTAAGCGTGAGAGATGATCTGCAGCAGTGTTTTCTGCTCCTCTTTTGTCCTTGATTTTGATGTCGAATTCTTGGAGGAGTAGAATCCATCTGATCAAACGGGGTTTTGCGTCTTGTTTCTTGAAGAGGTACCTGATGCCTGCATGGTCTGTATAGACTACTGTTTTAGAAAGAACAAGATAAAAACGAAATTTATCAAAAGCAAATACCACTGCTAGTAATTCTTTTTCTGTAGTTGTATAATTTTCTTGTGCATCATTAAGAGTTTTACTAGCATAATAAATTGGGTGGAAATGCTTTTCTTTTCTTTGTCCCAAGACTGCTCCAACAGCAAAGTCACTTGCATCACACATGATTTCGAAAGGAAATTTCCAATCTGGCGCTATCATGATAGGTGCATTGACTAGCATTTCCTTGAGGGTTAGAAATGCTTGATTGCATTCCTTGTCAAAGATGAAGGGTGCATCTTTTTCAAGTAATTTTGTTAGAGGCCTTGAAATTTTTGAAAAGTCCTTGATAAACCTTCTATAAAATCCGGCATGTCCTAGGAAACTTCTGATTGCTCTTACGGAGGATGGAGGAGGTAATCGAGAAATAGTTTCTATTTTTGCTCGATCAACTTCCATTCCTTCGCTTGAGATTTTGTGACCGAGTACTATTCCCTCTGTTACCATGAAATGGCATTTTTCCCAGTTAAGGGCGAGGTTAGTTTCCTCACATCGGGATAGCATTCGTTCAAGATTATCGAGGCATTGGTCATTGATGTCTGTCGTTATGGACATGCAAAAACCTATTTAAACTATTAGTATAGAATAAGCAGGGTATCGAACCAAGGGAGGACTGTGGAAAGTGTCGTAATGAAAAGTTTCAATTAACTACTACAGAATTGGAAAATCAGTTTGTTTGATTGTGAGAAATAACTAAATTAACGAGTAAAAAGTGTGATGTAAATCAATAAGAGAAAAGATGGTTCCTCCAGATTTCAGGTTTTGCAGTTAACTTCAACTATGTGTTTAATCGCGACACCTACATAGACATAAGTGTTAATTTTGATTAACTAATTGTGATAATCAACGACTAAGTACTCCGGTCAATACATAACGGGAGGTTATCGAATGATTATCAATTACAATTTACAAACCCTAAACCCATGTCAAATATATCCCAATTACTAGAACTCTCGGGAACTGAATGCTTAGAAATTAAGGTTTAAATAAATGCAATTGGTTACAATCAAGAAATCAAATCAATAGTGAAAAGCATCGAATGCTTAGATCACCGAGTTATACGATTGTATCAACACATAATGTTCATTAACTTACAAAAACCCTCCATCCGGAGGCAACCACAAAAAGTTTAGCCGCTCATCTCGCACGAAGAATCTTCAAAAGCTTGAATTGATGAAGAAATCATGGTTGATTCGATGATCGGATGAAGAATCTTGATGGAATTGGGTGAAAGAAGCCTTGAAATTTGAGTATCTTGAAGCCTAGCATCGATTGTGTATGAATGATAATAATTCCCCACATTAGCCAACCCTAATATATCATAAAAACCCTTAAATTCGCGTTTTTCCGTAACCCAAACCGTAGGCTACGGTTTGGGAACCGTAGCTTACGGTTTCAGAATTCTGACCAACATCAGCACCCAACCGTAGCCTACGGTTGGTGAACCGTAGCTTACGGTCGGCAGATTCTTCCAAAACTGTTTTCTTCATAACTTCTTCGTTTTAGCTCCGTTTTACGCACCGTTTTCGCCCACGTCTTCGTAATTCAACCCTCTATCATGCTATCTTCTAATATCTTCATTTTCAATCCATTAACATTCCCCAAAACTCATCCAATCTTCGTATTTAACCTGCAAAACATCATTTTCTCATAGTTATCCAATTCCACACATATAAACAACCAAATATGCATAAGATTAGACATTAAACACATATAAATCACATTCCTAAACCCATCCATCACATCCCCACACTTACCTTTGCTTGTCCTCAAGAAAACCAACTAGAAGTAGTCACCACAGTAACAATACCTCTAAACTCCCTAACCGGTTAAACCTGTTCAGTCCCAAGTCATACCCATCCCATAGACTGACACAATCGAGATTGACAGTCTGACAAGTAAATGATACAATTTCAAAACTTAAGACTTGCCTATCTAAAACTAACATGTTTACAATTAATCACATGCTACACACCCCTCACAATGTACTCTCCTCTCGGGTTAATATCTGGACTAGCGTGTAATGTGCTAGTATATAAACACTCAATAAGCAAACATGAAATCCTGTAATCATAGGCTTGTATGACAATCACACCTCCACTGTATCATCTAACATGGCACACATCAAACGGACTTTCAGGTTTTGGGCTTAGGGTAAAGGTAGGAAATTATTTTTGAGTTTTTTTTTCTTTTCTAAATGGCTCACAAACAACAACCAAACCGTGATACTTTATTCAAACACAACTTATACTATTGGGTTGGTTTCTACCCAAGAACATAAACGACATTCACAATATTTCTATTTTTGTTTTTTCTTTTCTTTTTCTCATTTTTTTACATATTTTTCTATTTTTCATAGCAATATCATCACGGTCGGTTTTTCACGATAAACAATGGGTGAACAAACGAAAGGTAGATAGGCTCAACAGGGCTACTAAGGGAAATTTGGTGAATAACACAAAAGAAACACAAACACAATGGTGTAACGGGAAATCCTAATGCCTTTATCATCTATGCGCACATGTCAAACCCACAGTCTTAGCATGCATCAAATCACACAAGTTCTAACACAGAATAACACATAGCCTGCACTCAACAAATGAATTCATCATATAATGTATCCTATCCGTCTACAGGCTCAAGATCTCACCAAGAAAAGGTAAAAAGGTTGACGACATGTAGCATATGCAATAAAACATGTTACCCTTAGATAGACATCTCTTTTCACTCATTTTCTTTAAAACACTTGTCAAACCTACTCTCATGAAACTTAAAGGGACAACCATGACAAGTGACTAATCTAGCCTTGTACCGGTAAGAAGCCTATTAGTAATTGAAACTTCAGGTTTTCGTATCCAATTAGCTTGTTTAAGGCGATGAAAAATTTTCAAAATTTTCAATTTTTTCAATTTTCATCGATTTCAACCACTTTCAATCGCTTCAAAGCTTTATCCACGAATCCCTTCCCGGGCTCCCCCATCCCCACACTTGGGATACATTGTCCCCAATGTATGGTGATTTTAAAATGTACCCGGGAATCCAACCAAACAAACCAAACGGCTAACTCTTAAAACAAATAACTAAACACACTCCCATAACACACTAAAGTTTTAACACCACCAAAAACAAAAACAAACCGAAATAGGATAGCGAAACACATGCACCTGATCAGAAACAAGTGAGTGTCTGTAGCGGTGTAACTGCTGCGATCAAGACCGGAAAATACGCATTCAATATAGGATTTTATGTCTCATCGGGGATGTTGCAAAACATCCCCACACTTGAATCATTGCCTCCGCGAAGATAAATGCGTAGAAACCTGTCAAAACACAACACACCAAACGAACCAAAACGAAATACAATACTCTACATCCTCGGGCTGCCTCCCGAGAGCGCTAAGTTTTAGGTCTTTAGCCAGACCGTACCTGATGTACTCAGGGAGGTTCATTTGAACGCTTGCCTCCCCATTTCTCTCCATACATCATCGTCCAATCTTGTGGAAGGTTCGCAGCTCCACGCCAGTTGAGTTCAACCTCAGCCTTGTTGCCCCACTCACTCCCACCATCGGGTGGTTTTCCTGCAATTGCTCTTCCTCTCACAGCTGTCTTGTTCACCTGCCTTCCATCATTCGTTAACTCAGACCTGCCAAAATTACCTTCACTCGAACCAATCTCATTAGTAGCACCTGTGGGACTCACATCATTCAGAAGATCATAAGCAATAGATATTAAAAATACATTGAAATACAGCTTACGATTCTTGTAACTTAAAATTACCATCCCATTCCTGCAGTCGATTTGTGCATTTGCTGTATACAGAAACGGGCGACCCAAAATTACCTTCGGTTGTATGTAGGTCGGTGCGGGTGCATAATCAACCACCATAAAATCGAAAGAGTAATAGAACTCGCCGAGCTGAATCACCACATCCTTTACAACCCCTCGAGGTTGCTTTAAACTCGCATCCGCAAACATGGCCATTTGATCAATTGCGTGTAACGGACCAAAGTCGTACTGGTCATAAAGGCTACCAGGAAGAACACTCATCCCAGCTCCATAATCCAACAATGCCTTGTGGATTTTGAACTTTCCCACTCGAATCGGGACGACCGGCTCTCCTGCGTCACACCCATCTCCATCCTCATTTGCGCCACTTAAACCTGCAATCACATGGGGAACAGAAGAAGTTAAAAATTTATCATTCAAATTGTTTTTAGGAACGAAACTTACCCCGCTGACTGGTATATTCTTCCCGTGCTTGGGGTTCGTTTGAGTGTCACTGGGAAGCTTCCCGTTTTGCTGTTTCAACTCCTTCACATCGGTTGCAACTTGGGCCATTTGTGTGGTTAATGACTGAACGACTTTATCTCGCATCTCATCCTTTTGAGTAAGATTTTTCAATTCAAGCCTTTGATTTTGTAAATCAAGTTGAATTGCTTTCAACATCTCCATCATATCATTATTCACCTGACCATTACCTTGCTGGTAGTTCCTTTGATAACCGACGTTATTTTCCCTCTGATAGTTATTTTGATTTTAGGGCTGGTAATACTGATTGTTGCCTTGGGAACCCGAATACCTGTTCCCACTACTTTGCAGCATATTCACATCATCCTACTTACCAATTATATTAGGGCACTGATCAGCGATGTGCCCTATATCCCCACAATGACCACACAACGGGTATTGTCCACTAAAATCTGGTGGATTGTCCACCGCTCTCACTACCGATTGTCGTGTACTTCTAGAGGATTGAGCTTTGCGTTTTGACGCCCTTGCGGTTCTTTCCAAATATTCCCAATCATCTTCTTCGTAATTCATTCCAAAAGTACCATTGGATATTGAATTTACATCCCTGGCATCTTCATCTGTTAGGCCTTCGTGGAATGCATTAATAAGCTCCCATAAATATATCTCATGATGTGGACAGTTCTTGAGCATCATTTTGAAACGATTGAACGCTTCGTGAAATAACTCACCAGGCTGTTGTCGAAACCCTCGAATATCCTTCCTTGCATTGTTAGTACGCAAATGAGTATAGAACTCATCTAAAAATTGCTGCTGCATTTCGCCCCAGGTGAATATCGAAGCTGACGGTAGCGAATGAAACCATTGTTGTGCTTTGTCTTCAAGTGTGAATTGGAAAAGTACCAATTTCACATCATCAACTGAGAAACCTTGGCTGCTGATTGTGTTGCAACACGCATCATATGCAGCAATGTGTAAATATGGTTCTTCATGTGCGTGACCATGAAACTTAGGCAGACTGGATATTGATTGTGTTCGAACTTCGAATGACCGCCCTCCTTGTAATTGCGGGATCACAACCGGTGATGGGTTGTTAACTATAGCAGGCCTGAAGTGGCTCTCTATGCCCCGAACTGGACCTTGATTATTTCTTCGTGGAATTCCTTCCGGTAAAATCACCGGTCGGTGTAGGTTTCGTGGCAGCGGTCTTGCCTGACCCTGCATCTGAGGTACCGGCGGTGGTAATGGAATGTCCACCACCGGCCTTCTCGGAGCAGGCTGCTGATTGAGTGGGTCAGGTTGATGATATTGTTGTGGTATCTGTTGTTGTATTGGCGTTGGTTGCACATATTGTTGATACCCTGCATTCCCTTGATTGACTCTCTCTGCTGCACCCAATCCGACTGTTTGCCTCTCATAGCTACCCGTGTTAACCACTTGTCTCTCGTTTTGACCCACGTAGTTATCATATTCCTCATAGCCATCATCAAAATCACCTGAGTTATTTCCTTGATCATAGATGGTTGATCTATAAAGATTTGGCATTGGCTGACTTTGCTGTGAAATAACCGGTCGAGTGGCTTGCTGAATTGATGTTGCATTAGGTGCTTGAGTTTGAATCGGTGATGGAGTGTCATCAGGAATGATTCTAACGTAAGGAGACGACTGCTGTAAATTGACAGTCTGGGTTGTAGTTGGGTGTTGAAGAGATGTTGTTTGGGTGGAAGTTGGTTGATTGTTATCGAAGTTTGGGAAAAAGGTTGAGAATGATGGTACTGGAGATGTAGAGGTAGGTTGTTGTGGTGGAACTGGTATGGTAGTGTTTGGTGAAGGTTGGGTAGGTGTTGGCGAGAATTGTTGTGGTTCTATAGTTGCAGGTTGTTTCTCCGGTGTTGCTAAGTTCTCCATTGCTTTAGATGTCGGTATAGGTGATTGTAGAATCTTGTTCTCACGGTGTAATACTCGCTTTGTATGCTTTACTGTTCTCTCGATCTCTGGGTCGAACACTAATGGTGATGACTTCCCGGAATTTCGAGTATGATGCATACACTTACTAAATCACCTGCACAAACAAAAACAAGAAAACCTCGCGTAAATCCTAACAAAACAGAACAAACTGAAAAGACACTATTTTTTTTGGATTTTTGGATATTTAACTAAACTAGAACTTAACACTAAGCACTTTGCGCACGCCTCCCCGGCAACGGCGCCATTTTGATGTCTGTCATTATGGACATGCAAAAACCTATTTAAACTATTAGTATAGAATAAGCAGGGTATCGAACCAAGGGAGGACTGTGGAAAGTGTCGTAATGAAAAGTTTCAATTAACTACTACAGAATTGGAAAATCAGTTTGTTTGATTGTGAGAAATAACTAAATTAACGAGTAAAAAGTGTGATGTAAATCAATAAGAGAAAAGATGGTTCCTCCAGATTTCAGGTTTTGCAGTTAACTTCAACTATGTGTTTAATCGCGACACCTACATAGACATAAGTGTTAATTTTGATTAACTAATTGTGATAATCAACGACTAAGTACTCCGGTCAATAAATAACAGGAGGTTATCGAATGATTATCAATTACAATTTACAAACCCTAACCCCATGTCAAATATATCCCAATTACTAGAACTCTCGGGAACTGAATGCTTAGAAATTAAGGTTTAAATAAATGCAATTGGTTACAATCAAGAAATCAAATCAATAGTGAAAAGCATCGAATGCTTAGATCACCGAGTTATACGATTGTATCAACACATAATATTCATTAACTTACAAAAACCCTCCATCCGGAGGCAACCACAAAAAGTTTAGCCGCTCATCTCGCACGAAGAATCTTCAAAAGCTTGAATTGATGAAGAAATCATGGTTGATTCGATGATCGGATGAAGAATCTTGATGGAATTGGGTGAAAGAAGCCTTGAAATTTGAGTATCTTGAAGCCTAGGATCGATTGTGTATGAATGATAATGATTCCCCACATTAGCCAACCCTAATATATCATAAAACCCCTTAAATTCGCGTTTTTCCGTAACCCAAACCGTAGGCTACGGTTTGGGAACCGTAGCTTACGGTTTCAGAATTCTGACCAACATCAGCACCCAACCGTAGCCTACGGTTGGTGAACTGTAGCTTACGGTCGGCAGATTCTTCCAAAACTGTTTTCTTCATAACTTCTTCGTTTTAGCTCCGTTTTACGCACCGTTTTCGACCACGTCTTCGTAATTCAACCCTCTATCATGCTATCTTCTAATATCTTCATTTTCAATCCATTAACATTCCCCAAAACTCATCCAATCTTCGTATTTAACCTGCAAAACATCATTTCTCATAGTTATCCAATTCCACACATATAAACAACCAAATATGCATAAGATTAGACATTAAACACATATAAATCACATTCCTAAACCCATCCATCAGTCATATGAGTCTCCAAAGATGGAAAAGTCGTCCATGAAGACTTCCATTGTCTTTTCTATCATATCATGGAAAATGGCCACCATACAACGTTGGAATGTTGCAGGCGCATTACATAGACCGAATGGCGTGCGTCGATATGCGAAGGTTCCGTAGGGACATGTGAAAGTTGTTTTCTCTTGGTCTTCTGGTGCTATCGGTATTTGAAAGTAACCTGAAAAACCATCTAAGAAACAATAAAATTTATGACCGGACAATCTTTCTAACATTTGATCAATGAAGGGTAAAGGAAAGTGGTCTTTCCTTGTTGCCTCATTTAATCGCCTATAATCTATACAAACTCTCCATCCTGTGACGGTTCTTGTTGGTATTAATTCATTTTTCTCATTAGTTATTACCGTCATACCTCCTTTCTTTGGGACTACTTGAACGGGACTTACCCACGGGCTATCGGAGATAGGGTAGATTAGTCCAGTGTCAAGTAGTTTGATGACTTCATTCTTAACCACTTCTTGAACATTGGGATTCACTCTTCGTTGTGGTTGAATTACCGTTTTGTAGTCATCATTCATTAAAATTTTGTGCGTGCACATGGAAGGGCTTATTCCTTTAATATCTACAAGCTTCCAAGCGATCGCGTTTTTGTGTTTTTTAAGTAGGCTAATTAATTTCTCTTTTTCTACGTTACTTAATTTAGATGAAATAATCACCGGTAAACTACCATCTTTGCCTAGAAAAGCATATTCCAAACCTTTAGGAAGTTCTTTGAGCTCAAGGGATGGGTCTTTAGAAGACACCTTATTTTGTGGCTCATCTAGATTAAGAACCTTAAAGGTTTGTTCTATGGCTATCTCTTCTTCGACAAAGTGGTCTTCTTCGTTAGTCGTATCGGGTGGTTCAGCTTCATCTTCAATTAGGGGGTCATTATTACCAAAAGGATATTTCATTGAACGCTCAAGGTCTATGCTCCTTTTGAATGCCCCTAACTGAAGAGGTAGATTGTTGAATTTCCGGTTTTTCAAAGCTTTATGAGTTGGTACAAAAGGTTTTCCCAAGACTAGTGGGGCGTCATCGAGGATGACAAAGTCGGTTGGGATTATCAATTGATTTGTTTGAACAAAAACATCTTCAACTACACCGATTGATTTTATCACTTTTCGATCGGATAGAAAAATGGGAATTTGAAGTGGAGTAAAATCACTAATACTTAATTTTTCAAAAATGTAGTTAGGCATCATGTTAACACAAAGATCTTTATCAATGGTGATATTGCTAATAAATGAATTTTGAAAAAAACATGGAACCGGTGTAATGTTAATTTCAAAAGGGTCTTCTTTTATTAGCGAGGTTTGATCATTAGTTAACTTAATACTTACTAATTCTTTGATTTTAGCACTAGTGTTTAACTCTTTTAAAAACTTGGCATGAGGGGTTACTAAACAATGATTTTCGAAAGTAGGTGACAAGAGAATAATTTCTTCAAAATTAGACTCTTCATGAATTCTAACATTATCGGACTCACCTTTTTCATTGTTTAACTCATGTGTCGGTTTTTCACTTTCTTGTTCTTCCATTTTTACATTTTCAACTACTGCTACGTTATTATTACAATTTAATTCTTCTCTTGCGCGGGATTCCTCTTCCCTTGCGCGAGATTCTTTCATGTAACGTTCGATAGTTTTAATGTGTTCTAATATCCTATTGGTCACTTCGCTGAGAGAAAAAGAATTTGGATCCTCAAAGCTTGAATCCGGTTGTTCGATCCTTGGTTCCTCATAATACTCATATGAAGTAGATGGTTCACACCATTGTTCTTCATTGTAAGTATATGATGGATAAGGGTCCAAACTTTGTTCTTCATAGTACTCATATGAGGTGGGTTGTTCATGCCATGGTTCCTCATAATAAGAATATGAAGGTGGTGGCTCATATCTTGAGTCTTCAAAGTATGAGTATGAAGGCTCATACCTTGGTTCCTCAAAATATGAGTATGAGGGAGGAGGTTCATACCTTTGGTCTTCATAGGATGTGTATGAAGTTGATGGCTCGTACCTGGGCTCCTCATAGTAGTCGTATGAAGTGGATGGTTGATATGAGTTATTATATTGAACCGAGCGTGTGTTACGACAATTAGTGCAATAATTACCCCTATAATCATCCTCATCGTAGGTGTAGTTGTAACCTCTTGAGTATTGATCCATAAGAATCACTCAACAGACCACAACTGAGTCTCGGGACCAGAATACAAAAATAAGACGGAAACAGAAGCTGGACACGGCCCCGTGTTCAAGGACTGTATCTGGGCGTTTTAATTAAAGTTATTGGTCACGTTGAGCACGGGGGCGTGTTCAGTGAGCACGGCCCCGTGTTCAGACTCTGTATCTGGGTATCTAACTAAAAATATGCAGCACGGGGGCGTGTTCAGCGAGCACGGCCCCGTGTTCAGGCTACTGTAAATGCAAACTAAACTAAAATGCAGGAAAATGTGCGCGCGTTTTGAAAAGGTTTTGAAAAACTGATTAGGCCGTCGATTTTAAGCTTTCTTAAAATCCTTGTGTCCCCGGCAACGGCGCCAAAAACTTGATGCGTGCTAGCGTGTATATATTTTAGATGTATATTTAAGCCCCCTTTTTTTACACTTTTAGCCAAGTTTTAAATTTATAAAACACGATATTTACTAACACTAAACACACATATGGGCAAGTGCACCCATCGTGGACGTAGTATAGTGTTGGTAAGATACCGAGGTCGTCCAAGGACACAAGAGCTTTTAATACCGGTTTATCCTCAACGTCTAATCAAATCAAAAAGTGAAAAAATGTTTTAAACTAAGAAAAATAAAAACTAACTAAATGCTGAAAAATAAGATAAAATAAAAACAGATAGACAAGATGAATCACTTGGATCCGACTCGTGTGTTAGTATAACCTTTGATTATTTTCGCACTTTTGCACTTGTTTAAGAGATTATCTTAGTTATTGTAGTAGGCCCCTCTTTTGAAGGCGACGTTACCCTCAACCTAGTAGTTTGAGTCAGCAAGGATACAATCCTAAAGGGTCGGATTATTGAAAGATAATGAATTAAGTTATTAATGCAAATTGTGGTAGGCCCCGCTTTTGGCGGTGACGTTACCCTCGGCTAAGTAGTCTGAGTCAGCAGGGATACAGTCCTAAATAGCCGGGTTATAGTATTAATAGTAGTTAACTTATGAGGGGGTCAAAGAGTTTGGATCCCCGCCATCCAATACCTATGGGCATTGAAGGAGATCCTACTAAATTTGACCCAGGTCCCAAGCAGGACCTCTAAACGCTGAACAAGGGCAAGACCCTTACCAAACCGTTCCCTTAACCCCCGACCAGGTAGCCAACATACCTCCATATAGACCGTGGAGATATGAATGGTGAAAATCTTTTATTTTATATAGACAGTAAAATAATGCCAAGACACCACGGACAAACGATAAGGAAAGATCACCTTCAACATAAGTAACTAGTTATTAAAGTCATTAATACAAAACCAAATAAAAAGTGCAAAAGATTAAAAATAAAAAGTATTATACTAAACACTTGTCTTCACCAAGTGATGTAAGAGACTTAGGCAAACATGGCCTTGATTGTCAAGAACTATTACGATCAATCTTGGATCCCGAGACGACTCACACACTCTACGATGGACAATGGATGATGGTGGTGGATGATGGTGTTATGGTGGTGGTGGGTGGTGGATGGAGTGTGAGAGAGGTGGTGTGCCAAGGGATGAGATGGAATGAAACCAAGCACCCCTATTTATAGGCTGAACAGAAGGCTGGGCACGGCCCCGTGTCCGCTGGACACGCCCCCGTGCCCGTCTGACATTCTCTCTCTTCATTAATTGTAATTCGCAATTACAATTAATGCGCCTGCTGTACTTTCACCACGCCCCCGTGCCCGCTGGACACGGCCCCGTGGTGGGCAATGGAAGCTTCTACTGGTTTGTCTTTTCTGCTGCTTCTTGGGCACGGCCCCGTGTTCGCTGGACACGGGGCGTGTTCAGTCTTCTGTTTTCTCTTCTTTGCCTTGGGAGGTGTCGTTGAGGGTCCGGGCAGTCTACTTTTATTCCTTTTCTTGTATTTATGCTAGAATTAGTTGTCTTTTTGCTTCTTTTGTGATTTTGAGTTCATTTCATCCTGAAAATTCAAAAGAAAGACAAAAACACTCTTTTTCCAACATTAGTACTTAAAAAGGGTTAGTTTTATGCCTTAATTGATGTTATTTATATGTTGCATTTTACACACATCAGTGCCGTATCTAGCCTTTATTCCAATCTATGGTAATTACCTGAAACATGTTTGAAAAAGGTTTTGTCAGTGGAAAATACTGAGTGGGATCATTCCATTTTTATAAAATATATTGTTATACCTTACAGTATTAAGGTTTTTATATTTATTTGTATTTACTCCACTCAATCAGTATTTTGTCACATGATGGGGTAGTTCCAATATAACAGCAATAATATCACTCATTGGCTTACTTTCGTCCAATAGTGAATTTATCAAATAACTATACTTTACTATTATTCAATTTATCTGTCATTAGGCGATTCCTGTGACGGGGTCATATCACTGTTGATCATTCTTTCAACTAGTGACTCTAGTTATATCACTGTTGATCATTCTTTCAACTAGTGATTCTAATTATAACACTGTTGATCATTCTCTCAACTAGTGTCTTTGGTCATATCACTGTTGATCATTCTTTCAACTAGTGACGTGGACATGATGATGTCCTATGACATTACTTTGTCAAATATATTATTTATGGCATAAAAGCATGTAATCCAGAATAATGACATTTTATGTCAACTATTATAACTTATCCAATATATCAATTCACTAATTGTAATATCATGATATAGTAACCTGACTACGAATAGAATACATTGTACTTGACTTTATTATGGTATCCACCATTTAAATTTATTCTTAAACATACATTAAATTTATTAACAATTTAATGTTAAGATAATATTAGTTATAGTTGTGGTCATGTTATTATTAGCTAACTTTCTGGCTAATCGTAAAGAGGATCAAATAATGTATAAAACTTCCCATACCAGCAGTTATTATAAAATATAATAATTTAATCACTGTAAGTATAACTGGTAAACATTTAGGATTTTTAGAAAGCATTTGTAATATAATTGTATCACAAAAAGGTGATAAAAATGTGATAAAAGAGTATGGACTCACAAACGGTGAGAAAAGAGAAATGAACTCACATTGCAGATTTCTACGGGCAAAGTTTAGTCTATAGGTAATCCTTGATATATTGCAGATTTAATTTGAGCAGAGTCTGGCCTACTGAATTACCTTGATTAACCTAATAACAATTCACACAAACGGGGTTGTAACTAATACAGCAGTTACGACAATTCATGAGATTAAACCCTCACAATGATTAACAAGTGCAATACTTAACAATTCAATCGGGTTCGCAACGAATAACAGAGCATAGTCCGAATTCGAACAGCACTCAAATATTCAAGTCGAAATCACGATGAATAACAAAGTATAAGCTCAATTTGAGGAGCACCCGGACAATCGTTGGATAGTTACAATCGATCGGACGTTGAATCGTAATAGCGATCGACTTATTACCCTGATTGCGGCAGCGTTTCGAGGTGTGTGTGTTTGGGTAGTAGAAGAAGTATAACTCGACGTCAATTTGGAATTTGAGCGTCGTTTTTGTGCCCAGAAGCAAGTCCTGAAGCCTGCTATTTATACACGAATTTGCTCCTGCTTACGGACCGTAAGCCTGAGCCCTTATGGTCCGTAAGGGACACCTATAATTCTTTGGCTTGCCCCCCACGGGACTAGCTCTGATGAGTCAATAGTTTTGGCCAACAGAATTCAAACAACGATTTATTAAGATAATCGTCAACTAGGTTTTACCCCCCTTGAGTTTTAGGGGTCCTGATCCTGATTCCGATTGTTCTGAAACTTTCAGGGTTTGTGTAGAATTACTTGGGTGTCTTAATTAGGTTTTCCTATTGAATAAAATAATATAATAAATAGTGATTTTGACGAGGGTTGTTACATTGTGCTTGACTAATAAAATTAGGGCTTAAATTATCAGTATACATGGGTTATATCAACGAACGTGCTCAAAACTCAAAATGAAGGATCATGTGACCAGCCTAGGTTCAGATGTACCGTACCCTTTGATGGTCAGAACTACATGTCCACCCCTATATTTCCTAATAAGCGTGTCGCGGAGATGGATGTGGCTAAGACAGCGTATATTGCCATCACTGATCACTCAAAGACTCGAGCAAGAAAATATATACGAAAGGTTATTTCATGTCTACAAACTCTTGCACTTAGTTATTTTGCTTGTCAATGGCCTATTAACCTAGTGGTGGCCGTGGGAGAGGAGGAAGGGGGCGAGGTAGAGGTGGAAGGGGAAATGATTCTGACAATGAGTGATGGTGGAGGTTGGGGTGATGGTTCAAGCGGCGGAGGTGGTAGCGCTTGGGGGCAGAAGAACGACGATGCTTCTGGTTCAGATGGTGGATGTAGATAGTGGTGGGTGGGGTGGCGGAAACAAGAATACTGAAGCAGGGGGGAGTGGTGGCGGCGGCGGCGACTGTTGGGGGCAAAAGAAAAACGATGATGGCGTGGCGGAAACAAGAGTACTGAAACAGGGGGGAGTGGTGGATGGTCTGGTGGTGGTGGTGGCTGTTGGGGACAAAAAAATAACGATGATGATTTGGGCCAACAGAAACCCATTGCTGGGTTTATTAATTTGTCTAATTTGGGCCAATAGAAACCCACTGTTGGGTTTATTAATTTATTTAGTATTCATATATATATATATATATATATATATATACACATATATATATGCATACCATGTATATATGCATAGCATTTATGAGGAATAGTGTTTATTTTGTCTTTTATGGGTTTGTTATTTATTATTTTTTTTTTGTGAACTTTAATGTTTTTCATTATAAAACTTTAGACTTTTATAACTTTTTCACAAAAATTAAAATGAGTTAAGTTTTTTTTATTAGTTTTTCTTTAGGCTTTTTCTCGGATATGATGGTTGTCCAGTGGCTACTTAGTACGGTGTTTAGTGGTCACATTTGATTCGTCAGGTTTTTTACCCCTTGATTTTCTAATATGTGTCGTATAATTTCTACTTCGTCTATATGTGTCACATTACGTGAGTTACTTAGTGTTAGAATTCTTATTTTTATATTATGTTGATCGTCGTTCGATTGCTACTTATCGTTGTTTTACGCCACCTCTCTGCAATGATTTTACACCATATTCCGCAACGCAGGGGGCTATTGACTAGTTTACAACAATTTTTAAATACGTATTTCTTTGGCTCTGTTTAAGCTATGTTATTTAACTCTAGTTTATATAACATTTATATTTTTTTTAGAACACCACTTATCAATATATATAGGGCATAACTATTACTAGGTGTTACACCCGTGTGAAAACACAGTTTTCCTATAACCAATTTATACAAATAAGTTCTATCAAAGATATTAACGAGCGTCATAGAAAACATGTTTTTTTTAATATTTGATCATATTGAATGATCATTTACCATTTATCTGATAGTGACACATTAAGAGCTTTTGAGATTCGTAGAGATAATTAGAGATCCATAGACTTTGAAGCGGCTTGGAAATAAATCCCAATGTTTTCCCTTGAACGATAAATTAAACTTCCAAGCCGCTTCAGAAGTTGTAAAGCTTACAAACGCATACCCAACATTCAAACGTGCATGCATCAAATCCAAATCTTAAATAGTTACCTTCTAGCTAGTATTATAAGTATATATTCATTCATATGATCATTCATATGATCGATATAAAACAATAATATTGATCAAGATACAAAACTGAAATCAACTTGAAGGTACACAAATCATCTCTCAACCATTCTTACGTCACCCACTCGCCGGCTCCAGCCATGATCGGTATGCATATGCCGATCGTTTCCTTCACATATATGCATATAAGCCAAAAAACGGAGCAATAAGTGATTATCGCTTATTTAACACAATTTTTTACTCGAAGCAGAAAGATGTTCTATCACCCAAGGTTTTATCTTTCTTCCCATTTTGCTAGGCCTAAATTTATGATTATCATTTCTCCCACTCATGCTTGTGTGGTCCTTGTATTCCTTGAATAGGGAATTGCTGAAAATTCGTTCGACAACTTAAGAAAGTGGTGGCGTGGAGACAATATTTTTCAGAAAGAATATATTGTTATCCCAATTAATGAAAAGTAATTTTTTTTTTCTAAGATATTTACATTCAACGACAATTTGTTTTAAATCAGATATTTACATATTGTTAAATCAGATATAGATATATTGATTCAGCTTATTTTATTTTTTTCTAGTTCCTATTGGAGTGTGGTTATAGTTTGTATGCGTAACAAAACCCATAAATCAGAACCACTTATACTTCATTTGGATTCATTACGTGGTACCCATGATGCAACTCAAATTTTTGAAAATATTCGAAGGTGAGACAAAAATAAGCCAAATGATTATTATATGGTGTTGAAAAGATTAAAGTGTAACAAATTTAAATCTTTGTTTTTAGGTTCATGGAGGAAGAAGTGAATCATGGTAGCATAAAGAGTATTGTTAATGGAGTCGCTAAAGTTGAAGGAGTCAGCATCAAGGTCTAAAACCTAATACACAATTCAAATCTTTGTTTTAGTTTTTTAAACGGAAAAAATTAGGTTTTATGCCATTGATTTTTCCTGCCAGGTTCCACAACAACCAAATTATTCTGATTGTGGTGTCTATGTTCTTCTGTTTATTGAGCACTTATTAAACATGCCCCTAAGAGAACAAAAAAAAGAATTTGAAAAAATGGTACGTGTTGATTGTTGTCTTCCTCTGATATTTAAAACATTTTTTTATTCTGCTGGTCTTTTACTTAGTCAACATGTTTCAAATTTTCAGTTTAAGAATAAGTGCGTTGAAGATAAAGAAATTGATGGTTTGAGAAGTAGATTGAAAAGCTTATTCATGAAAGAAAGAGAGAAGCAGAAACAAATAAACCAAGAAAAAGAGGAGCAAGAGAAGCCGCAGCAAGTGAACTTACAGAAGGAAAGGAAAAAGAGGAGCAGGTGATGATACAATTGTGACACCAAAACAAAAGAGGAGGAAGTTAAATCAAGAAAACGAATTCCGCTGCCTTGATCACAATCCTGGATCAAATATTTCTAACCTTAGCAAGAAGGTCTTAAGATCTAAGAAATCAAATATAGTCGTGACTTGAAATCAGTATAGTCGGTTTTCCTGAAGGTATTTACACAGGCTGAAAACAATACAAGAAGAAGGAGAAAGCTCCGCCGCCGTCGTCTAAGCCGACGAAGGTCAATTCGTTATTTTTTTTTTTTTAATATTTTTTATGTTCTATATGTTTTAAAAAGCATTAGAGATAAGACGGAACGAATCCTGAAAACGTCATTTTTCAAATTATTAGAAGAAAAACAAAATAATTATTTTGTAACGTATCTACAAAAATTATGGTTAAACTTATCTACTAACCAGTGTTGGAGTAATCGCTAGTGTTAGTCTGGCGGGGCTAGCGAGTAATCGGGATTAACTAGGGATTAATTGGAATTAATTAGGATTAATCGGAATTAATTAGGATTAATCGGAATTAATTTTGAGTAATCGGGGTTTAATCGGTGCCTAGTCGGGATTTACTAACTAATCTGAAACATTCATTCATCGAAAATTAAACCTCAATGATTTGCTTCGCTGTTTTTCAGCATTTACAGCTCTAGTTCACACTCCTACACTATTTTAACGTTGGGTATTACTTATATGTTTTAAAAAGCATTAGAGATAAAGATGGAACAATTCCTGAAAACGTCATTTTTTATTGCGAAAGAGAAGAATATTAGAGATTTGACAGCGCTTAACGTGGTTACCATAAGTAAATACACAACTAAAACTAAAAGACTTGTGGATTGTTTGACAAGCATCCTTTTTTGAGGGGATCTCTAGCTGAAGACTTGGTTCCCACTTTTTGGTCCCTAGTCAAGACCTTAGAGAGGATCTCTGGCTGAATTGACTGGTACCTATCTTTCACAATTGACCTTAGAAGTTAGCTGACCACTCGAAGAGCATTCGCGTTTTGGAAAGAATACGGGACATATACCGAGGATGTTCCAAAGGGTGTTAGGAGTGGTGCGGTAAGCTGGTTCGGCAAGGGGGTTTGCCACGCGGTAACACCGCTGCCAACCCCCTTGCCAAACCCCCTTGCCACTCAGTGACTTGTGTGGATCGAGGATGGTATGATGATGCGGGGAAGGAGGATAGGAGAGAGAGAGGGGGTGTGTGGGGTGGGGTCCGTTCAAATCTCAACCAATCACACATTTTTCCTTTTAAAAAAGGGTGTTGTTAAATATACCCAAAAGTCAACATTTGAGAAGAGAGAATTGTGGCAGGAGAGAGAAAAAGATTGTCATTAATTACTTAAAACATTAATTATCTAATATTTCTATTTTATTTTTAAATTATTAATTAGAATCATTAGTTTTTAGCTTTTATATTATTTTTTAAGTCAACATAAAGTATTTTTTATACAATCAAACTTTTATGTAATGAAGTTATAACACACAACACAGACTTGACAAATGTTTTGAATAAATTATTCAACTTTAAAACAATCAAGTTGAATAGTAATAGAAAAGGTTTCTTTCACTTGATCGGTTTACTTTATTTCAACATGTAAAAAAGTTATTCCATTAAAAAAATTTACATGGCTAATTTAAAATGTAATTTACCTTGATACAAAAAGTTTGTTACGCCTACACTATTTTAACGTTGGGTTTTACTTATATGTTTTAAAAAGCAGTAGAGATAAAGATGGAACAATTCCTGAAAACGTCATTTTTTATTGCGAAAGGGAAGAATATTAGAGATTTGACAGCGCTTAACGTGGTTACCATAAGTAAATACACAACTAAAACTAAAAGACTTGTGGATTGTTTGACAAGCATCCTTTTTTGAGGGGATCTCTAGCTGAAGACTTGGTTCCCACTTTTTGGTCCCTAGTCAAGACCTTAGAGAGGATCTCTGGCTGAATTGACTGGTACCTATCTTTCACAATTGACCTTAGAAGTTAGCTGACCACTCGAAGAGCATTCCCGTTTTGGAAAGAATACGGGACATATACCGAGGATGTTCCAAAGGGTGTTAGGAGTGGTGCGGTAAGCTGGTTCGGCAAGGGGGTTTGCCACGCGGTAACACCGCCGCTAACCCCCCTTGCCACTCGGTGACTTGTGTGGATCGAGGATGGTATGACGATGCGGGAAGGGAGGATAGGAGAGAGAGAGGGGGTGTGTGGGGTGGGGTCCATTCAAATCTCAACCAATCACACATTTTTCCTTTTAAAAAAAAGGTGTTGTTAAATATACCCAAAAGTCAACATTTGAGGAGAGAGAATTGTGGCAGGAGAGAGAAAAAGATTGTCATTAATTACTTAAAACATTAATTATCTAATATTTCTATTTTATTTTGAAATTATTAATTAGAATCATTAGTTTTTAGCTTTTATATTATTTTTTAAGTCAACATAAAGTATTTTTTATACGATCAAACTTTTATGTAATGAAGTTATAACACACAACACAGACTTGACAAATGTTTTGAATAAATTATTCAACTTTAAAACAATCAAGTTGAATAGTAATAGAAAAGGTTTCTTTCACTTGATCGGTTTACTTTATTTCAACATGTAAAGAAGTTATTCCATTAAAAAAATTTACATGGCTAATTTAAAATGTAATTTACCTTTGACACAAAAAGTTTGTTACGCCTACACTATTTTAACGTTGGGTTTTACTTATATGTTTTAAAAAGCATTAGAGATAAAGATGGAACAATTCCTGAAAACGTTATTTTTTATTGCGAAAGGGAAGAATATTAGAGATTTGACAGCGCTTAACGTGGTTACCATAAGTAAATACACAACTAAAACTAAAAGACTTGTGGATTGTTTGACAAGCATCCTTTTTTGAGGGGATCTCTAGCTGAAGACTTGGTTCCCACTTTTTGGTCCCTAGTCAAGACCTTAGAGAGGATCTCTGGCTGAATTGACTGGTACCTATCTTTCACAATTGACCTTAGAAGTTAGCTGACCACTCGAAGAGCATTCGCGTTTTGGAAAGAATACGGGACATATACCGAGGATGTTCCAAAGGGTGTTAGGAGTGGTGCGGTAAGCTGGTTCGACAAGGGGGTTTGCCACGCGGTAACACCGCCGCCAACCCCCCTTGCCACTCGATGACTTGTGTGGATCGAGGATGGTATGACGATGCGGGAAGGCAGTATAGGAGAGAGAGAGGGGGTGTGTCGGGTGGGGTCCATTCAAATCTCAACCAATCACACATTTATCCTTTTAAAAAAAGGGTGTTGTTAAATATACTCAAAAGTCAACATTTGAGGAGAGAGAATTGTGGTAGGAGAGAGGATCAGATTGTCATTAATTACTTAAAACATTAATTATCTAATATTTCTATTTTATTTTTAAATTATTAATTAGAATCATTAGTTTTTAGCTTTTATATTATTTTTTAAGTCAACATAAAGTATTTTTTATACGATCAAACTTTTATGTAATGAAGTTATAACACACAACACAGACTTGACAAATGTTTTGAATAAATTATTCAACTTTAAAACAATCAAGTTGAATAGTAATAGAAAAGGTTTCTTTCACTTGATCGGTTTACTTTATTTCAACATGTAAAGAAGTTATTCCATTAAAAAAATTTACATGGCTAATTTAAAATGTAATTTACCTTGACACAAAAAGTTTGTTACGCCAACTCATATACACACACATATATAATCATCAGTTCATAATAATAATAATTAATAATAATAATAATAATTCATATAAATAAAAAGTATCGGGTTAACTCTTGAAGTTATATCAACAATTCATGTAGCAAAGTATAATATATATATATATATATATATATATCACAACTAGCATCAACAAATATACAGAAATAAGACAACACAAGTAAAAAAAAAGTCTAACTCTTTTAATAGTACGTAATTAAGTGATAGATATATACATTTATGTCAATAGAAATATTCACTACTATCTGAATCAAGTAACATCGGTTATGTAATACTTATTTTTTTTTACATGATATATAGTCTTGATCCCTATTTTTTTACAAAAGTATTATAAAATAAAATAAGATAAAAAGCATAATCATTATTTTTCACTTTATAATAAAACATAATTATTACTTTTTACTTTATAATAAAATAATATAAGAAAGTAGTTAATCATTACAAAGTCATTACTAAAATTGACTTTTGGCTATATTAATCCTAGTGATGGGTATATTTATTACATCCTTAAAAAAATAGTTTACCATTACAAAGTCATTACTAAAATTGACTTTTGGCTATATTGACTTTTGGCTATATTAATCCTAGTGATGGGTATATTGACTTTTGGTAAAATTATGGATGTTTAAAAATTATATAAAAGACATTTCATTAAATTTAAAAAAAATACATTCAAACTAGAAAAAAAACACATTGAAAGTAGAAAATAAAAAACACATTCAAAGTAGAAAATAAAAATTACATTAAAACTAGAAAATTAAAATTTTAGAAATCGCATGGCCACCCGTACTTGTTAGCGATTTCTCGCTTTCGGGCGAGGATAATCGGCAACATACTTGGCGGAACATCGTCGTGCGGCTTAAGGAAGGTTTTCATATCTCGATCGTAATTGTAGTTTTTCATCGTCTCGAGTTGTGCCGATATGAGCTCGCGAGCCTCCGACTCTCTTTTTTTCCTCAATTCGATCGCCTCCAATTCTACCGCATGCTTCGCTTCTTTCATGGCGGTGTACACTTTGAATTGTGCCGCCAACTCGGCCGAGCTTCCCTCGGACGATGTAGCTTGACGCTTGTCTCGCCGTTGTGCTCTTTGTGGCGAGGGATCTTCGTTCATATCCGGTATCGAAAAGTCCACGTCAACGGGCTTTCTTTTATGTGCCGAACCTTCACCTTCCTCACCCATCAATGGGACTTGGGCCCATTTCTCGTGTTTTCGAACGACCTCCCACGCCTCGATGTGTTGAAAACCGCTTGGAAATCTTTCTTTAAATTCTTTTAACGCGACTTTCATCACGTCCAGATCCTGACATCCGCTTGCTCGTGTGCGATCCTACATGTTATAAAATAAAAAAAATTAGAAAGTGTTAAAAAAGTATGAACTTAGAAAAAAAATTAAAAATATGCAATGTTAAAAAAAATATAATTTTTACCGCTTGTTGGTATAGGCCGTTGAAAAAGTTTATTTTCGCATGCATCGGGTTCCATTTAGACCGTACTTGATGAACGGTCCGGTTACTTCCACCGATAGTTTTGTTAAAGTGCTCTAAAATTTTACCCCAAAAACTTTCGCGACTTTGTTGATTGCCCTTTTTTTTGTTGGTAGAACAATGTACCCACGCCTTCGCCAACGCCTCTTCTTGTTCTTTTGTCCATTTTTCGCTCACCGTTTTCCCTTTTTTTTCTCGAGCCTCATCTTCTTCGTTGCCCGCGTCTTCGTCCACATTATATTCATCTTCCTCGTCGTCGTCGCCCAAATTTTGAGTTTCGGGCACTACCTCATCGTCCTCGTCGTCGTGAATAGGTAGAGGACGTTCGACATTTCCTCGTGTAGAAGGAACTTGTGGAGAACGATAAGCATATGGGTCGAAGGCGGGGGATTGAGGAGGAGCGTCCATTGATAACAAATTTTGAAAATAGCCGAAATTGGGTTGTTGGGTGTTGTAAAACGAGGGGTGTGTAGGTTGTTGGAAAAAAAACGGGGGTTGTGAAGTGTATCCGAAAGGGGGTTGTGGTTGAGCATTTGAACCGCTCGAACCATCTCGAGACGGTTTCGAGACCCGTCCCTTAGTTTTTTTCTTGGCCTCGCGGGGTCGGTTCTCCATTGCTCGGTGTATAAAAAATAAAAAGTGAAGGGGGTTTGGTTGGAGAGTATAAAAAATAAAAAGTGAAGTGGGTGTGGTTGGAGAGTTTAAAAAATAGAGAGAATGAGATGGTTTGAGTATAAAAAAATGATGAGAATGAGATGGTTATTTATATTAGTTTTAAAAAAGTGATTTTTTTTTTATTAAAAATATGACCGTTGAAGAGGACCGTTCCTCAAATCTCGTGCACATTCAATCGGTGAGGCCACGCCCAAATTACACCCCGAATCGGGACCCCGCTTTGATGGCGGCGGTGTTCCCGATCGGGGAAACCTATCACCGCGGGCACTCATCGAAGACGCCCCGTACACCCTAACACCCTAAGTTCAGTCATGACGTTTGGCTCAAATATAGTTGGTTCATCAGTGTTGTGCATTCAAAAGATGGTTTAAACTCAACTAGTTTTGTGGGAAGGAGAATATATGTCAGAGCTAAGTCAGTTATGCGATTTGATGGAGTAGCCTTCATTCCCTAGTTATGGTTCTTTTGACCAAGTAATTTGGTGGGTAGGTGAATTGTGGATGAAAATTTATTAGGTAATTTATTGATTCCCTATTTATGGTCTTTTTTTACTAAAGTACTTTTGTGGGTAGGTTAAGCCTATTCAAAATCTCGCGGTCCGAATTTCATTCGAAAAAAACTCGAAAAAAGCTTCTTGAAATTGGCTTGGTTTGTAAACGAGCCAAGCTTGAGCCAAGGTAAGCTCGACTCGTTGCTCACTCGATAGCTGGCTCGTTCTTCAGCTTGCTTGTTTGGCTCCTTTAAAAGTAAGCCTAAATAGTAATTTATATAAAATATATAACCCAAAATTATAACATATATTCGAAATTTAATTTCACTATTAGCTAATTATTCAAATATATCGTATTCGTTCGGTCATTTTGACACTTTTTTTATAAAAAAATATAAATATGGAAACGTAAGAATTAAATAACATCAAATTGACATTATAAAAATAAAATGAATTATAAAACCATTACTGGCATAGCAAAACATCCAGCTTATAAATAACTAAATAAGTAACCATGAATCATGAACCACTAACCAGTGTATAGAACGTTTCACTCAAGATTTGAACGTTCGATCATCAGCAAGAATGTTCACTCAGCTACATGAACAATGGAATATACTAATTATTAAATATGAAATACTCCGTATATAATAATAATCATAAAATAAAAATAGTGTTAAATATATATTTATATATACATATGTAAAAATTGAAAACATATAATTAATAAATAGGTAAATTTATTTCGGTTTTTTTGTGCTATTCGGTTTTGATTTCAATAACCAAGACCAATCCAAAGTATTAATTCGGTTTAAATCCAAACCGATCCAAATGTCCGTACCACTAATAGCAATTTTTAGTTAATGTTATCACTATTAGTTTTCAAGAGTTAAGTTCACGTGAAAATAAATTAAACGTACGAAGTGAAAGAAAAGTCAAAAAAGGGGCGGTGTCATTTTGGTAATTATCAACAACTTCAAAATTACTCTAGTAGAGTAATTTTGAGCCTATGTAGAGTAATTTTGTAAATGTTTAGATAGAGTAATTTTGGTCGTGTAGGGTAATTATCAAAATTGTAGGGTAATTATCAAAATTACACTAACCCCCCCCCCCCCACCCCCTAAAAACCTAAAAAAATCTAAACCATTGTAAATGTTCAGGTAGAGTAATTTTGGTCGTGTAGGGTAATTATCAAAATTGTAGGGTAATTATCAAAATCACACTAACCCCCCACCCCCCCCCCCACCCCTCAAAAACCTAAACCACCCCCCCCCCCACCCCCAAAAACCTAAAAAAACCTATCCCCCCCTCCCCCCAACTAAAAGCTAAAAACTAAACCATAAAGCTAAACCCCATAACTAAATGCTAACAAAATTACTACAAGACATTTTTCAAAATTACTCTACAGAAGTCAAAATTACTCTAGTAGAGTAATTTGATAATTACCCTGCATTTCCCAAAATTACTCTACAGATGCTCAAAATTACTCTACAGAAGTCAAAATTACTCTACTAGAGTAATTTGATAATTACCCCACATTTCCCAAAATTACTCTACAGATGCTCAAAATTACTCTACAAGACACATTTTGCTTTTCCCCAGTTATTTGGAAGTTGCTCATAATTACCAAAGTGACACCGCCACTTTTTGCTTTTTCCCTCAATGCGTACGTTTCGTACGTTAATTTTGTTTTTATTTGATCCTTTACCTAGTTTTCAATGTGAAAATATATATGATCTTGTCAAATAATTAGTCTGTATCATTGATCTATCATTTTAAACTCTGGGCCAAGTATGGTCGGACATTGAATGCCAATCCACCGGTATAGGGCCTAAAACTTGAATGCCAATCCACGGTATAGGGTCACCGGTCATGAGGCTTGGAGCCGATGTTGGCGACAGGTAAGCAATACTATTCGTTGTTATGCTTTTTCCTATTCCCCCTCTGCACAAAATCTTGTAGAATCCGCGTCTTCCCTATGATATCCGTTTCTGATTTAAGAGGAAGCCGATTTGATAGATAAGATTGTGAAATGGGCAAATTCAAGAGATAATAGTAGTTCCTTCCTCAAGAAACCTATTCTTCTTCGTCGTCAAACGTAAGAGTATGTAATTTCACCCATTTTTATTGACTTCATCTGCTTACTGCGATATCTCAAATTTAGTAATTTATTTTCTCTCTCCATCTCTATCCCCAAAATGGGTTCATATTTGACTAGGAAAAAAATCCTGGTCTCTATTTTTCATAACCCGTTCCTTTTTACAACCAGAGCCTTGACCTATGAAATATCTCTGTGTTTTAGGGGATGACCCAATTGGACCCGTTAGTTAAAAGACCCAAAACGATCCAAATCTATTAATTCGGGCCAGAATTGCCCCCCCCCCCCCCCCCCCTAGTATTTTGCATGGTTTATAGAGGTTTTAAATGGAACTTTACAAATATAGACAAAGTTTGACTTTCACTTTTCTAAAAAAGGCATTGTTTGCCGGATTCGGCTTAGCCAACGTTTTTTTAAACTTGGCCGGGATTTTTTCAACCCAAAAATTGCAAGCTTATCACACGTTTGAAAGTCATTGACTCTTTTATGTGTTCGTGTTAAGATATATATGTGTTCACGAAACCATAGAACCTTGTATTAAAAAAATAAAATAGTACTTAAGGTGTTATTTTCAATAAAACATAAGAAGTATCTGTATAATTAACACTTTTATAAAGTAACAAACTTGATTAGAAAGTATATGTTGTTGACAAAGCGTAAAAACAAAATATTTAAATAAATTTGAAGTGAGATTTTTGGAAAGATTTTAATGTATGTTACATATTTGAAGTGAGGTTAGTAAATATTTATTTACATTCTTCACAATATTCAACTTCAACTTTCATTTGTTTGTTTCTCAACTACACGCCAATTACTACTGGTGCAATTAGATTCCTACTCCACCAACTTAACTTATGCATAAATTGTTTTTACTCTACCCATTCAAATCACTCTCTGACAATGTGCATCCTTTTACTTATTATCAATGCATGTATTGAATTTTCCAGATCATCCATCAACGCATTCAAATGAAAGCTGCCAAAGTATCTACTAAAAACTATTCCACCCGTGACTGCATTCGAACCTACTGTCACACTTTAAATTCCTCCCCACCACATGACTTGCCATCCACAATAGCATCCCTCGTTGTTCAACCCGAACTATCACACTGATTGTTTTCTGATCTTCGTAACCACATACGGTTTTAGCGTTTGGACCGGCCTCGCAACCTACAAACCTATGCCATGAAAGTGTGTGTGCGCGGGAGCTTCTTTTGTTACAAGATTCCATGGCTGTTCTATCTTCCATTCATTGTTGGAATCGGTGATCTCGGAAATTCTTGGTAAAATCTCTTTCCCTTTATCCTAATCATAGTTCACTTATATTCTTTGTTATTGCTTTGTCATACCATTTATGAAGAGTAGCGTACATATCATCACTAAAACTCTTTTTGTTGTGTATACCCGTTATGTTTACATAGTCTTAAGTACCTAGCTGGATTTTCATTCTTCTATGATTTCAACCATATATAAAATGGATAGATATAACAATCTGAGAATGCGCGCCCAACATTAATCCAATTTTCGAACGAATTAAAAAAACTCTATAATCATGTCTTAGTTGACATGAATCATGTTTCTTAGTAGGGACTTGTCACCTGTGTTCAGTGGCGGATTTAGAGGGTTAGTCGGGTGGGCACAGGCCCACCATACACCTCGGCGGACGGTCCTCTACATTGTCCTTCATCGAGAGCCTTTTATAGAGGATGACCCTGCAATTGACCAGAGAACATTAAAGATACATTGTGTCATATGCGTTTTTTTTTTTCGTCATATACATTTTTCTGTTCTTGGGTGGATAAACAACAATGGTGAAAGAGGAAGAAGGAAAAGAAGATGACTTAGAAAATAGAAAAAGTAAAAAATATACCTATAGTTTAAACCTATTATTTTTTAGTTTTTTATGTCCTCTCTCTACTGACAAAGAACGGCAGTCCACACCAACATTCAAAAATAGTTTTACAGTTTAAAAAACCATAACAATTTCTCATGTCCTTCTTCAAGAAACCACAAACAGAATGATTAAAAAAACCCAATTTTTATTAGTTGATTGATAAATTAAAGCAAACCACCTCCCAAAATTAAAGCCATAAAATGAAATTAAAATATATAAGCAAGTTGAAATCCAACCAATGACTTGGAGAGTATAACTCAGTGACCAGAAAGCAATCCATACATAACAGCAAGCTCAAGTTCACGTTCAAGAGCAACCAAAGCTATACATTGACAACCAACGAACAAGCAAAATGTACTTATGTAGAACCCAATTCAAAACTATGACAAAATTTGATAAAACAAGAATCTCGATAGGCAAAATCTCAAGAAAAAAAAGCATATAATTTGCCTTAAATTACTTGAATTTAACATACAATTTTCAAACTTGGTACAATACTTTTGCTTTTCCTGTTTGCAAACAAGGTAGAAAAAATCGAAAAAAAATGGAGGAAAAGGGAAATCGGTTTTTCTTACCACTGGAAGGAGTAGGCGCTGGACGGAGGCTGGCACTGGAAGATGGAGGCGGCGTTGGACGGAGGCCAGACGTGGGAGGAGCTAGCGTCAGTCGGAGGTAGGAGGAGCCGGCGTCAGTCGGAGGTGAGAGGAGCAGGTGGCAGCAGGCAGGCGCATGGTGATCGATCGGAGATGGAGTAGGCGGGAGAAGGGGAAGGGGGAGGGTTGAATGGTCCGGTTGTTTTAGACCATTCAAACTATAACTGGTTGTTTACCGATTAGGAGCCCCAATGTAACACCCCGGAATATAATTATGTGTCTTCTCGTGCTCGGCTTTGACTTTCCTTCAAGTCAAACACCGCTCGACGTACCAAGCGACACTTTGCTTCATTCCTGGCCACCAATCATCATTATGAAGATCCCGATATATCTTCGTTTCCCTTGGGTGAATAGAGAAATTGGTTTTATGTGCCTAATCTAAAAGCGTCTGACGAGCTCCACCTGAATAAAGAAGCCTGCCCTCTAATATGCTCGTCGTACTGGTTCGAGTATCAGGTTGATCCGGACCGATTAATCAAAAACTCGATTAGTGCCGGATGAAGTGCTGGTTTGGTTGACGAAGAAGCACGTCACACGACTAGAACGGGACGGGTGATAAAAACGAGAGTTTTTTATAGTCCTGTAGGTCGACAGACAAAGAAGCCATCAAAACCAAAACGGAAGTGATTGGTTATGTGTCATTTGGCTAACATAAGTCACAACACCAGAATACTTTAGTGGTATTATTTTTATCAATAACCACAAATAGCATATGAAAAATACTCAAAGAAGATACTAGATGTGTTTGACGTTGAGTAACTATATCATATTTACCCACATAAGAGTAAATATGCAATTGAGACCATGGACATGCTGTGGGAGGATCCAGGTTGTTACATAAACTGTTTTAAGCTTGTTACATTATACATTTTAAGGTTGTTACGTTTTCTATATCTTTGTATTGTTTGCAGTTTAAGGAGATAGAGAGTTAGCTGCCATCCTTGTCATGGAAGTTGACGAGAAGCTAGTAGGAACAATTTCTCTTTTTAAAGTAGCGTTCGTTTAGCCATAATGGAATAGAACTAGGGGAATTGGAATTTGAATTATCTAAAGAATTAAGATGATGTTTAAATTTTGATCATTTTTCTTAGTAGGATTATACATTAGGATGATAGGGTAGGGTTCCAGCGTGAACCTAATCCCATGCGTGAACTGCGTGAACTGATCTGGACCATTGATTTCCTTTTTAGTTGTTAAGGGTATGATTGTAATTATATAAAAAATTATATTTAAATCATTATTTTAATAATTGAATGAAGTTACATCTTTCCTATTTTAAATTCATTATCCACATTATCTTTTATTTCATTTTTATTTTTTAGATTTCGCCACCAGAATTCGGATTATGATTTTTAAGATTCACATAACCTTCATATTTCAACGGTATACACATGTGTACTTTGATATGAATTGAACAGTACACATGTGTACTCAGCATGGTACATATGTGTAATTAGCTACATAATACATACATATAAACAAACAAAACTTGTAAACCTATTTTATATTAAGCAAATAACAATTTCCATAATGTTTGCCAAACCAAAAAAAAACATACAATTACAAGTTCCAGTTTCGTGAAAACAATAAACGCAACATAATCGGAAAAATAAAAAAGACATAGTCTTTTACAACTATTCGTCGCGTTGTATGCCGAATCATCCTTATCGACCAAGCAAACAAACATACGTGAATCATCCTTATCGACCTCATACGTGAATCATCCTTATCGACCTTCCATCTCCACTTTCCTCGTTTACGACGTCTCCTATGATAACACAAAAAACTCAGCAATTAGTACTTTGCATAATTCACAAGTGTACATCAACAACTTTACACATTCAATACACAAAAAAATGAGATATCACAAAAACAGACGCTATACACATGTGTACATCGCATTAAAAACATAGCAAAACCAGAATACACATGTGTACAACGCCTTAAAAACAGAGCAAAATCATAATACACATGTGTACAGCGCCTTAAAACCAGAGCAAAAATCAGATTACACATGTGTACAGCGCCTTAAAACCAGAGCAAAAATCAGAATACACATGTGTACAACGCCTTAAAAACAAGCAAAATCAGAATACACATGTGTACATCGCCTTAAAAATAGAGCAAAATCAAAGTATTGAACAAAAAAACTCAGCAACTTATACTTTGCATAATTTACAAGTGTACATCAACAACTTTATACATTCAATACACACAAAAAAAACTGAGATATTAAACAAACGCTATACACATGTGTACCTCTTGGAGATGGGCACCATTTTACACACCTAAATACCGTCGTTCCGCTAGGCCAAAAACCCTTTAATGTGAATTCTGTTTAAACCAAGAAATAAAGAAACCTAACCAAATCTGAATTTTGTTACCTCGGTTTGTAATCGTAACAATTTCGATTCTGAATTTGGTTTTACCCGAATATTAAACACCCCTACCCCTAGTTGGTTACAAAAGATCACGGCGAAATTCGTCCAGTTGTACTCGTAATGCAAAAAACCACATAAATCACTTTATAAAAAAAATAATATAATTTCTGTAATCAAACCATATATGTGGCACATTAATTAGTGATAAATATATATGGATCAAAAATGTTCTGGGCATGTTGCCACCTCTGCATAGAATCAAACCACACATTACCTGAATCCGTGCTTGTATTGAATTCCTCAAATTGACATTGCTTTTAGCATCAAAGAACAACCGTGAAATAAACAAATTACAGCATAAAGTTCCTTCATCACTAACCTGATTCTATCACAAAGATCATCAAAAACAGTGAAACCCAATATACAATCATGAAAAACCATTGAACATACCTGTGGTAGGCCGCGATTGTTGATCTCCAGAAGAACCAACGGCGGCGCTAGGGTTCCGGTAAAACATGAAGATGGTGGTGGCCGACGGTGATGAAGATGGAAGTGGCCGGCGGCGCTGATATGTCGGCGGCGCTAGGGTTCCGGTAAAACATGTCTGTGCGGCGTATGTGTGTGTTTGTTGAATATATCCACGTCCCACGTTGTGCCGTCGCCGGACCACCATCCAGTGTAAGCTCTCGCCGGACCACCATCCACGGTGGTCGGCCGCCGTGCCGTCACCGGCTCTGCTGCCGTCGTCTGGGGGATATGTGTGTGTGCGGTGTATGTGTGTGTTTGTTAGAATATATTAAAACTGATATAGGGATTTTAGGGGATTACAATTTAATTAGTTTCCATATCTTTAATATGAAAGTTCCCTATTTTACCCTTTTGATTAAAATTTAAATTAAATTTATTAAACCTTTAGTTACAATTCTGCCATTGATCTAAGACCTATCATCTACAAAATCAAGGGCCCAGATAAGTTCACACAGTTCACGCTGGAGAAAATGTTCACGTTTGAACCTAATCCTAGGATGATATTTTATTAAAAACATATATTTTTTTCATTTTACATATAAAATCCGAAAATCGAACAACCCGACCCGAACTAACCCAAAGCCGAATAACCCGAACCCGACCAACCCGAACTTTAAATGGTTCGGTTATCGGGTCACTTTTCTCCTGCTAAAAACCCGAACAACCCAACCCGAAAAACCCGAAAAACACCCCTAGTAAGGGACTGTTTGGCTTCTGAATTATCCACAAGTTTTTTAACTTTTTGTTTGTTTTTTCCAGTAAAAATTTTAGCATATATATAATGGGTGAGGATATTAAGACACCCAAGCAAAATAACTACACACCTTGTATACGGGGCATATACGGGTATACGTTCCGTATTGAAGAACGAATTACGAGGGAATAATCAGTGTCACATCCGTCATTTAATAAAAGTTACACGCCTTGTATTCCCGTATACGTATACGCCTGGTTTAGGGTGGCGGCTATACCCCCCGTATACCGGTATACCCCACGTATGGCAGTCACCCTATACATCGCGTATACCCGTATACGGAGGGCATATCCGCAACCCAAACACATGACTTATACGCGGGTTTGCCTGTATACGGGGGCCAGGGGTGCTGGTATACGACTTGTATACGCGTATACGATCCGTATGGGGTAATCGGGCAGGCAGTTGGTTCATTTGTATGGGTTATGGCTCGAACCTGTTTTTGTTTAAATACATTATGGATCAGTGATATTCGCAAACCCGTAGCCGGGCGACTTGGTTAAGTCACACACGTACACACGAGAGAACCGGGGTTCGAGTCCCACTGTCGTTTCCTTTTACTTTTAAGCAGCCCGGTTCGGTTGTAACTTGTTTTCAAACGTTAAACTGTTCTCTTTGCATTAACAAAATATCATTTTGTTACGTGCAACTGGTGCGTATACTTCTTTGTTAAGCTTAAATCTCTTCAAATTTCCTCACCATCATTTCTTGAATCTTAATGAGTGAACTTTCTTGTTGATGATTGAACGTTCAAATCTTGACTCTTGAGTGAAACGTTCTATACACTGGTTAGTGGTTCATGGTTCATGGTTACTTATTTAGTTATTTATAAGCTGGATGTTTTGCTATGCCAGTAACGCATGACGCGCTATTCTGTGTACAATTTTAGCCCATGGGTTGTGGTGGTGTGCAAAACGTGACGAAAGCCCCGCATCATTTCCACACAGACCGGTATTTGAATGTAAAAGTCGATAAATACCGGTACCGTACCGAACCGATACGTGTAATTACGATGTCAAAAAACCAAAAATGTGGGTACCGGTGGTGGTACCGGGAATTGGGTACTGGTACCCCATACCATTTGCTCATCCCTACCTAATAGGAGAGAACCCTAATAATTTCCCCGAAAATACTACAAAAAGAAAAAAAACAAGTCCGATTAATCATTTATTTTTGAAAATGAACTTAAACTCTTATGGGTTAGACTATGGGGTATGGGGCTTGGGTTGTGGGAAAACGCCCAAGCACCACCCCAGGTGGGCTTGGGTTCTGGCGTGGCCCTTGGGGCTTGGGTTTCGACCGTGGGGTATGATGGGGCTTGGGTTGGGGCATGAGTTGACACCTGGAATTGGAGCCCCCCACCGCCTAGTGACGTGTCCGTGGGGTATGGCGAGGCGTGGGTTGGGCTTGGGTCGGGTGCACCGCTTAGCAGATTATTAAAAAAATACAAAAAATTTATAAAATTCACACAACATTTATAAAAAAACCTAAAATTTCATTAGATTTTTAAAAATTACATAATCCTAAAAATTACATAATACCTAAAAATTACAAAATAAAAAACCTAGAGCGTTAGGTAAATTTCAAAAAGGGCGATCTTGTCGAACGCCTTTCGCTCCTTGCCTAGAAATTCAATGTTCGCCACCGCCACCCGGTCCTCGTGGCTTAAATCGCCGCTCGGAATGGCTTCGTAGTAAGCCTTGAAACGATCGAGCTTGGGCCGTAGCTTGCGCCATTTATGTTGGCACGCGTTGAGGTTGTGGCGGTCATGTCGAACGTTTTCTTTGTAGGTTGCGAATGCTTCCGGCCAATATCGTGTTTGGCCGGGTTGCCGACCCTTCATAGCGTCAACAACGCTTGTGACGAGAGCCAATTCTTCCTCGTGGGTCCAACATGCATCTTCTTAGGGTTGGGGTAGCGGGTTCGTGGGATCAAGTGGGTAGTCGGTGGGGTAGCGGGTTCGTGGGATCAAGTGGGTAGCCGGTGGGGTAGCGGTGGATAGTGACGGTTTGGGATGGGGTAGTCAGTGGGGTTGGGGGTTACATTTATAGGGGATGTTGGGGTTGGGGTGACCGCTTGGCTTGGCCAAACGATTTGAATTTAAAATTCAAACTTTCAAATGGCCCGCTATGACATGGCGGGGTCAGCGAATAGGAGGCCGTCAGCTAGGATGTCAAGACCGCCCCACGCCCCGCTTGAAACCCAAGCCCCAAGGGCCACGCCACAACCCAAGCCCACCCGGTGTGGTGGCTTGGGCGTTTTCCCCCAACCCACACCCCAACCCAAGCCCCATACCCCATAGTCTTCAAGCCGGGCGTGGGGCGGTCGTGACATCCTAGCTGGCGGCCTCATATTCGCTGACGCCGCCATGTCATAGCGGGCCATTTGAAAGTTTGAATTTTAAATTCAAACCGTTTGGCCAAGCCAAGTGGTCACCCCAACCCCAACATCCCCTAGAAATGTAACCCCCATCCCCACCGGTGTGACAACCCTCACAATTACAGGTATCCGTATAATTAATTAATATTTAATTTGTGCTTAATGTCTGTGCTTGACTACAACTATGATTAAACTGCTTTCTGATTTCTGTTACATACATACATATGCATCACATTTCATACTGTCACTTCATTTATTTTATACAAACATTAGTGACAAACTTGATGCACAAAGCACAATTAGCACACTGAGCGCAGAGACATGCTGACAGTGCCAGCACCTAGACAGACAATGTTTTTGAGGCCAGTATGAGCCAGAGATAGAATACTACACTAGTAGGGAGTGTAGGGAAGTGAGGACCATAAAACTGCGTCACTAGGTGATAGTTATAGTGCCGGGAAATGCCTAAAACACACTCTAAATGCAGAATTCTGCGCTTAATAACAAAAATTCAGCATTTAACTATCCTAGTTATGTGCAAAAACTTGACAAAATGGTCCTACATACCTTCCAAAGTGTTGGGAATTAAAAGTGTCATTAAAAGTATTATCAAAGACACCTTATTAATTAATTAAGCACTTTAACGGAACAACACCCAACCGAACAACCGGACTTTACCCGGAACACAAAAATATTGTCAAACACATTGTTTTTATTTTTCTGAGCCAGTTAGGATCCCCGAACACCCTAACACATTATATATTTAATAACACACCAAAACCCACTAACTAAAACACTTGGTTTCTAACTAAACTAGTAACTAGACATTTAAAACCCAACCCTATACCCCCCCCCCCCGGGACGGTTACCATGGGTGTCCCCACCCATGGATTTGTTTAGTATTTTATTTGATATGGTTGGTGATTAAGAAACATAATACACAAGGGTTAAAGATGAAGATGGGTTATAAGATGGCACAAGGGGTTAAGGTACTTCATTCTCATCACAACATCAAACACCAACTCTCTCTCCCTCTCCCTCTTTGGTCTCGGCCGACCCCCACACCACACACCACCACCATCATTCAAGCTTCTTCAATCATTCCAAGGGCATCCAAAGGTGTTAGTGATCATACAAACAAGCTTGCTGTGTTCGGAAGCTCAAGGACCGCTCTCATTTTCTTTTATCCACCACTTTTATACTCTTGAACTCCCCTAGCCTTGTGCTAGTGGTAAGCACTTAGATCCTTGCATTTTACATGTTGTTTAAGTGGTCAATGATGTTTAAGATCAAAACGATAAGAACTCTAAAGAACCATAAACAAAGTCTTGAACATCAACTAACATAGCGATGAAGTATGGTTAAAATGATGATGAAATCATGATATTCTTGTGTTATGATGCTTGTTGAATGTTGTTTGCTAGTAGAAATGATATGGATCATCACATGGTCTTGCTAGATCATGATTAAAAATATGAACTAGCAAGATGGAAAAAGTAAGAATGTTGTGGATGATGGAATCATCCACACATACTATGAACTTGAATAAATGGGTGTTTTCTTGAAAAATAAAGATCAAAGTAAGTTATAATCTTATAGATCTAAAGATCCATGAGTGGTTTTGTGACACCACGTAAAAACGTGTCCAAATTATATATAGACACGTGTCCTGAACTTTAAACGCGTGGAAATTTTGTGAAGGACTTAAATGTCAACATACCAAGCTTGGGCCTTTGAATGACACTACACAGAAGATATATTCTTAATCAAGAGATTAAATGAATATGACGAACCGTGTGAATGTAATCTAAAGATTATAAGGCTTCGGGAATTAAAACGTGTCAACATGTTAAATTATACCTCTGAGTGACCGTTTAATGCCCACAAGGCTTTGTATAATTATAAATACGTTCTCATGCAAATCTGATAATGAATGCATAATTATCCGGTTGAAATTGTGTTGAATTAACGAACCTTTCAAGAGTATGAAGTTCATGTGCAATACCGACAATTTCTTCATATGTTGCCAACTCTTGAAAACTCCAAGGGGACACATTGCATGGCATGGTTATTAGGGGCACTCAGAACTGATCATTTGGACTATTACACTAAATTTTGCTTCAAGATTCGGACAATTGAAATGCATGGTGAAGTGTATAAAAGTTAGAAAATTTTTGTCTTCTGGTCATCGGTTACGGACCGTATGGCCCTAGGCTTACGTCCGTAAAGAGGTAACTGGGCGATGCAAACCAGGTTCGGTTACAGACCGCAAACGCTTGGACTTACGGTTCGTAAAGCAAAGGATACGGACCGCAAGAGCTTTCCTTTACGGTCCGTAAGCTTGTCGCTGGGCAAAAGTTATGGACAGATGTATGTTAAGCTGATAAACCGACTTAAACTCATAATTTTCGGAACCATGGATCATTTGACGGTATATACAAACCACTAGGACACCTGGGGTGATCCTAGGGCCTTCCATAACAGCTGGGATTGATCCAAGAGTTTGTGATCAAGTATAAATAGGACTTTTGAGTTGAGCTCTCATACCTCATTTGCAAATATCTTCAAAATCATCTTCTGGAGCATTGCAAGGACTTGGAGAAGACTATCAAGTGTAGAAAAGATTGCTTGGACCTGTAGTAAGCCTCTAATTACCTGATTAGTCATTGTAGTTAGCTTAATTATCTAAAAGTCAAACTTGACGTAATTTAAGTTTGACTTTCGTTTTAATCTCATGTGGTTTAACTACTGATTAAATTGAAAGTATTTATAAGACCACATTAGTATAGGTGATTAACCCTTAAAAGGGCATCTCCTAATATTCTCGTTTGACTGATCAACTGTCGGGTCAAAATAGTTTGACAAAAAGTCAAACTGGACAGAAGTTGCAAATATGATTAAAACTAATAAACCAAAGGTTCTAAATATTATTTTAACATTCTAATGACCTGGTAATTAGTAAGTAAACATGTTTTATCAGTCCCAACCCGGCAATTAATAGTCTAAGGTCAGTTTATAACCGAAAGTCGCAAAAGCTTAACTTTTGCTTTGACTTTCAGTTCTGACCCGTTCAAGCTTAATTCTCCTATGTTTTAAGCTTCCACTAGGACCACATTACTTAGTAGTATAACCCTCTGGAGTTATATTGCATGATGCCTAGTGGTTTGAATTATATGCACTTGATTGTAATTATCCTTAATAATGCCTTAAACGCCCTTTTTGCATAAAACTGAGATTTTTAGCAATGTGAATGGACTAATACCTTTGCTACTGATATTTAGACTTGCCACGAAAATTTGACATCAGTTCTTGGTCCCAAATAGGAGTTATGCTCGATATCGTAATTAGAAGCTTCTTATTAGTTAATTTGCGATATCTTGCATAATGCATGTTTAAACTCGGATTTTGAATCAAAACTCATTGCCTACTGTTAAGATGTTATTTTTAGGAAATTTTAAGATTTTTGGTCAGATTATTATCTGTTTAAAACATAGAGTTTTTGTATGATTCGGTTAATGACGATAATACCCTTTTTAAGCATAAAATAATATTAACAAAGGATTTGAATGCGAAACCTTTTTCTACTGATTTCATATATTAAATAAATTATTTTGGGCATTCAAAACTGATCAAAACTTCAGATTTACATAAAACATCTTGATTATCGTCAATAAGCGAGTTTTACGCTAAATAGGTGCATAGTATGGTTTAAAACCATATTTAACATCTAAGACTTGTTACCTACTGAAATTTTAAACAAATTTAAATATTGTTACAGTAGGTATAAGTTATGAACTCAGGTTTCCAAAAATGCCCTTAAAAGCCTCTGTGAAATGACCAAAATGCCCTTTCGGGGCATAGTTTGGTCATAAATAGTAAATTTCACATATGTGTGATATCTTACTGATGTAATGAGATAAATTAAATATTTTTACTGATTAGAAAGGACCAGAACTTCAGTTTATTATAAAATCTCTTTTATAAGTATTAAAATTACCAAAATGCCCTTACGGGACTTAAAATGGTTTTAAATACTTTTTGGGCATATATGTTAACATCCTAATGATGTATTAACATATTTTAAGCATAATAACAATTAGGACCTGCATATAATTCATTTGGTTACTTGTTACCCATTTATGCATTCGGATCGGTTACGTGACTAGTTTACGTAAAATAGCCGAAACGGGCTTAACCTTATCATTTAATTCTCATTTTCCAGAATGTATTTAGTTTACCCATATTATACAAGTATCCAAGCTTGTCGGGTCTAAATCACATTCTATCCCGGTCTCCGCTTAATCTAGCGTTTAGAACCGCAAGGTTTCCTTCTAGCTAGCCGGTCTAAGTCCTTGACTTAATTAAAGACCCGTTAGCATCCTAATAGGTTAATTAAATCTTTTATACAGATTAAATAGCTTCCGGTAAAAAGTACCTTCAAGAACCTTAGGAATTTTACTGCTATCACCAGGTAAATACTTTTAACTTATTTTCCTTATACGGGCTTGGGATACGGTATATTAATACCGCTTGGTCGGGTATGGGATTATTTAGTCGGATTGTGATTTAATAAATCCGCATAACCCGTTTTAATCCGTATTGTTTGATAACATAAACATTTAGGGGTTAACGACCATGTCCTGGATATCCTTGGCTCATTTAAGTTAATAATGGCCACGACCTATGCACGGGGTGCAAGCATGCACCCGACAGATGCAAATGCTAAATATTAAATTACCCACAAGTTGGGGATAACTCCTTTGTGGGTTCTATAAGTGGTGAGTCAGTTAATCATGTCCGGCTTACAAACCGGCCCCACATATATGACAAACATGTAAAACTGTATACAAGATTTTAATAAAGATTGTCCCAAGTTATAAATGATTTTGTGCCATGAGCACCTAAATCAATTTTCATAAATGTTTTCAAATTGAGTCAGTTAAATTGTATTTACCAGTGTAAACTGACGTATTTTCCTAAAGATTGATTGACAGGTACTTCTCGAAATAGGCTGGAGCTATAGGGTGTCATAGAGGATTTTGCAAATCCATAAGATACCTGAAGTCTGTAGTTTTTGTTTCTTTGTACATTATGATCCTCCTGTGGATCTTATTACATTCCCGTCTGTATTATTCATATACTCGAACACTCAGACAGTATGGTTTGTAATAGTTTATTTACCCACTTCCGCTGTGCTATATTATTGTGCGTATTGACAATGATGATATCAACTACGTCACGATATTCCTCGCCGGGCCCACCGATAATATGTGGAAATATCGGGGTTTGACAGGTTGGTATCAGAGCCAACATTGAGTGAATTAAACACTAACCTTTTGTGTTTAATCTCAATGACACAATAAGCACATTCCTTAGACTCTCGAGTCTAGGCAAATGACTTAGGATATATCTTTAACTTTCCTTTGTTGTTATTATGTTTTATTTATTTTGTTTTTTTTGTTTTAACAGGAAGTTCATCAACATGCCTCCAAGAGTAAGGGGAAGAGGCAAAGTTCCCATGCGAGGGGGACCGTCGACAGCAGGACCATCTCATAGACGCACTCCATCGGCGTCCTTTTCTACCTCTGACTCTCACGATCTGTGGGCTCAACCTTTTGAGCCAGCAAGACATTCTGTCTCGCTAAGCTCTTCACCTTCTTTCCACCCGTCTTTTGGGCCGCTAGTTCCAGACGAGCCCCAACACTCACACCACTCTCAACAATCTCATGATTCTCACGAGTCTTACCAATCGCACCACTCTTTGCATTCCCATTCGTTTCACCATTCTGATTCCCTCTACTCTCCGGGACAGTTCAACTCAAACGATTATGTTAACAACTTGCTTGGCTACAACCCATTGGGCCCTGAGGACCATTTTTCTCAGGAGATGGAAATGGACGATGATCCAGATCCGGAGATGCAGACACCGGGCCACCCAATTAGCATACCAAGTGAATCTCCATTTCAGGGATCACCTTACCATGGGCCCGACTCGTTTCAAGAGAAAATGGCCACATATAATTGGTTCTTTACCCCATCATACCATAGCTCTCCAGCCCAACCACCTTTGGTTGAACCCCAACTCCAAGCTGTTTCACCACCACCACTTCCTGTTGAGGAGCCACCTCAGCAGCCACCGCAACCACCTTCCGAGCCTCCGAGGCAAAGGAGGAACGCACGTATATCCGTGTGGGGAGGACCTCGTTTCAGTTCTCCCCAGGGTTCGAGTTCTTATCCCCTATTCCGGAGGACCCCCAGAAGGGTGGGCCCTCGAACGCGGCACCTGAGATTGATCCTCCGCCAGTTTCATTTGCACCACCTCAGCCGCCTATGGGTTTTGATAACCCTATCCCGACCTAGCCAGGTCCTACTGAGTATAATCTTTTTGAAAACACGTCGGGATATCCATCGGATTATGGAACTCAAGACCCGTACCTTACAGCTACACAGTATTATCACCTTTACCCTTCTTCTTACCCTCCGACTCATCCAACTGGATACCCGGTTCAGGGTTATCAGTACCCGTCGTACCAGCAACCTCCTCCTCAGTAGCTACAACAGCAGCAACAGACTCAGGAAATCCTGGAGAGGTTAGATAGGGTTGAACACAAGGCTAGGAAGAACAAGGAGAAGCATAATAGCTTCATGAAGGGCCTTGCAAACCTTATCAAAGGGAAGAAGAAGTAGGGGATTGTTAAATTTTCTTGGTTGTTTGTAATCATGTCCCTGTGTGGACATTTGTTTAATTTCAGTATCAAAGTCCCTGCGAGGACTTATTTTCTTATTTCTGTAAGCCCCTGCGTGGGCAGTTTGTCTTTTCTAAGTCTCGTTTAGGGCACCTGTACTTGTTTCAAGTTTAATGAAGTTTTATCTTTGGTTTTTAATTATGTATTTTATTACATCGTGTTGTATCTTTTCAATTTATAATTGATCCGCCAAAGAAAACTCTTAGAGGTATAACCTAGCCAAAGTATTAATTGGCTGTGATGGTACAACCTTTTTAAGATAGCAAATCTCTGTTAACATCTGAAAACATATTGACATTCCTAGTTGTGCGGTACGAGAAACCACACAAGCTTCCAAAAAGTACTTGGATCTTTCCAAGTTACATATAGCCCATATGATCAATGCGAATCATGGCTAATAAACATTAATATGATGTGTACACCAAGACATCCCTTAGAGATGTATGCTTATACGCAAAGGTGTAATAATGACAACGAAAGTTCAACTTATAAACTTCTTGTCAATAAGGCAATGAACTTTGTTCGACCCTTAAAAGATCATTGATCCACGAGATCGGTGGTTAGATCATAAGTCGTCCCTGTGACAAGCTTCCTAAGCTATTTAAATGTCCTTCGAGACGAGCTTAATGATAAATAAAATGTCTTTCACGACATTTGCAGTTGTGGAAATTCTATCTTCCCCTGCCTAATAGCATAAAGAATAGTGTATTCTATTTGATTTTAAATTACTACTTAAAATGGTCTAAATGGTTTAATAATACCATGACCATCTGATCATCAATACGATGAATCTATATAAAATTTAGATATTATTATTGTTTGTTATAGTATTCAGAAATGGTTGGCTCAGATGAAGCAAACAGTCATCCAGCAGAAGCAACACCAGGATTAGTATCACTGGTGCCGAACTTCAAGCCCTGATCACCACGGCAGTTTCTCAGGCGGTAGATGCTAAGTTTAAAGAGCCGAGTGTTGTTCGATCTCAAACTCATTCAAAAACCCATTCTCAACCACACACTCATAAGAAGGGTGAGTCTCAGCACTCATCTAACCAGGGTAGTGAACCCAAGAAGCAGATAGTTCTCGAGCCGACCCCTAGGCACACCAAGGGTTGTACCTACAAGTATTTTGTCTCCTGTAAGCCGAGATTACAGGAGAAAAGGGGGCGATTGATTGTATGAAGTGGTTAGACGAGATGGAGACTGTGATAGACATTAGCGGATGCGCTAAGGAGGATGTGGTCATGTTTGTATCCCAATCGTTTAAGGGCGATGCCCTCACATGGTGGAAAGCGCTAGTACAGTCCACCGGGAAAGTTCATTTGTACAATCTCTCGTGGGAAAAGTTTGTTGACTTGGTGAAGGACACTTACTGTCCTCAGCACGAAGTAGAGAGGATAGAGATTGATTTCCTCACCCTTGTAATGAAGGATCTGGATTGTGGATCCTATGTGACTAGTTTCAATTCCATGTCAAGGCTTGTACCGTATCTAGTCACTCCTGAGCCTAAACACATTGCGCGTTTCATTGGTGGTCTGGCCCCTGAAGTTAAGGGAAATGTTAAGGCCTCTAAGCCAGCCACTTATAGATCCGCTGTGGATCTATCATTGTCCCTCACTTTGGATGTAATGAGGAGTCGGGCAAAGAAGACTACTGAAGAGGGAAAGAGGAAAAGAGAGGATGAACAGTCTTCTCAATCGAACAAGAAGGGCAAGGGGAACTCTAGTTCCAAAAAGGGACAGTCAGGCGATAAGCCCAGGTGCAAGACTTGTCACAAATGGCACTTTGGAAAGTGCAATCGAGACCCACAGGCCAAACCATGTGGGATCTGTAAAAAGAAGGGGCACAAGTCTGTTGAATGCCGGAATATTAAGACGCAACCTGTTATGGTTGCAATGAAAAAGAGCACATTAAAACCAACTGCCCCAAGAACGCAAAGAAGCCTGAAGAGGCAAAGAAGAACAATGCCAGAGTGTTTCAGATGCAAGCAAGGGAAGCGGTGAATGACGAGAGCGTCATAACAGGTACCTTCCTCATCAATAATATTTATACTAGATTCTTATTTGATTCCGGTGCTGATAAGTCCTTTGTAGACCATAAGTTCTGTAAGTTGTTGAATTTGCCTATTAAGACTCTAGACATAAAATATGAGGTAGAGCTTGCCGATGGTACCTTAGAATCAGCTTCAACTCTTCTTGATGGATGTTCCATATCCATTAAGAATCATTCTATCCCGCTATCCCTCCTGCCAATGAAATTGGCTGGTTTTGATATAGTTTTAGGCATGGATTGGTTGTCGCATAACCAAGCCCAAATTGCCTGCGATAAAAAGCTTGTCATTATCAAAACCCCCTCTGGTGAAACAGTCACCATTCAAGGAGATACACAATATGGGTTGCCCAGCAATGTGTCTATTCTCAAAGTATCCCAGTGCTTAAGTGGATGTGTCATTTATATGGCGCAGGTGACTGTGAATGACCCAAAGCGGAAGATTGAAGACATTCCAATCATCTCAGAGTATCCTGATGTCTTTCCTGACGAATTACCTGGATTACCTCCTGAGAGGCAAGGAGAGTTCAGGATAGATATCCTTCCAGGATCTGCGCCTATAGCACGAGCTCCGTACCATCTAGCACCTACTGAAATGAAAGAGCTCAGAACTCAGTTAGATGATTTACTGGAAAAGGGTTTCATTCAGCCTAGCTCTTCACCTTGGGGAGCTCCAATTCTGTTCGTGAAAAAGAAGGACGGATCAATGCGCTTATGCATTGATTACCATGAACTAAATAAGGTAGCGATTAAGAATCGTTATCCTTTACCCAGGATCGATGATTTGTTCGATCAACTTCAAGAAGCGAGTTATTTCTCAAAGATTGATTTGAGATCTAGGTATCATCAACTCAAGGTTCGAACTGAAGATGTTCCGAAGACGGCATTCAGAATGAGGTATGGACATTTCGAGTTCTTAGTGATGCCTTTTGGGCTCACTAATGCGCCTGCAACATTCATGGACCTCATGAATAGAGTCTGCAAGCCATATTTAGATAAGTTTGTCATTATCTTTATAGACGACATACTTATTTACTCTCATAGCCAAGTGGAGCATGAAAAGAACCTTCGGTATATCTTAGGACTGCTTCGACAGGAGAAATTGTACGCCAAATTCTCCAAGTGTGAGTTTTGGCTTGCAAAGTCCAGTTCCTTGGACATGTTGTGTGACAACTGCCACTTTCTGGTAAATTACTTAAATTTAAAGCAATAAATTACATTATACAAATACGTGATTTGAATATCCGAAATGCATGATTTCATGATATACATCTTAGAATACTTATGGAATATTCATTTATGATGCACATGATTCATTTTTAGTGGTTACATTTGAAACAGTGTAAACAATGCATCGAAACAACTAGAGTAGTGCCTCGTAAACTAGCGTGCTGACAAAACTCAGGATCCGCAGAAACTAGTGTAACGATATTTTTAGGACTCAGACGAAAGTCCAACATCAATTATACAATAAACCCTGATAGGAAATACAATGGTTTGGTCGAAAACGTTACCAATGTCCGATAGCACAAAAACTGCCCGAAAACTGCCAAAAAGCACCAAAAGTGTCCATTTTAATATTTTTCCGCAAAATTCAGCATTAGTGTTTTTATTACAAAGTGCAAAATGGGTTGTTAAACTCAAATTCCATATGAAAATACATAGGGAACATCATATTAATATATAACCGAATGTTTCTCTACAACTTTCATAAGCAAACCTTTCGACTATCTTCTTGCGGAACGAACGACAAAAGACTATCCGAACTACAATTTGACATATGTAGTGAGCTAGTGAACATTATTTTGGTCATTTTCATCCTATTTGTGATCATTCTAAGTCTTGAAACATCTTGAAACTTGGTAATATATAAAAACCTAAGCACTTAACCCTTTTAACCTTTTAACCTTAACAAAAATTTACCATCACAATTTTTACCACAAATGACCCCCCCCCACTCTTTGTTTTTTTATTATTTTAATTAATGGATACTTATCCAAATCTTAGGTGGATTATGAGGTGGAAGGGTTAGTCATGAGGTGGAAGAGTTATAACACTCTTCATTAATCACTAACACAAATTACAACTCTTTTACACCTTTATTTTTCACACACTTAAGAACTCTCTCTTCATATCTTCTTATCTTTATATCTTCATCAAGAACACCTTCAAACACCCACTTCATCTTCTTCATTTTTCTTATGATCAACATGGATTTTCATGGAACATAGGATGATCTAAAGCATTTGCAAGCTAAACCAAGCATTTTCATCCATCCAAGAGTTTTCTACCAACAAGATCTTCATCTTCTTTGTTTCTTAAGATCATCTAGATCATCCCTAGCCTAGAGCTAGAAGTGAGCTTCTAAATTTTTTTTTCTTACTTATTTATGTTATGATTATTATTATAACTAGTAATAAACAAAATAATTATACATAATAATATGAAGATAGAAAGAAGCAAAAATACAAATCATGATATGTATATGTTTGTTTATGTTGTGATTAAGATTGTTATTTGCATATTTGATCTTGTTGAGATGATTAAGACATGTATAACTTGTTAGATGATGTTCTAACAATATGATCTAACAAGTATACATGAATATGTTAAAGTTTTTTTTTTTAAAAAAAAACTTACAAGGTAATGGATGATCAAAATTTATGGTGTAATTAAAGTATCTAAGGTTTTTAATTAAAAACAAGACTTTTTACAAGATTATAAAAAGTAACATACAACATGAGATTTTTATAAAAGTTGTTAAAACTAGAAGTAAACTTGGTTTTTGAACTAGTTAACATATGTTATGATCAAGTTCAAAACACTACATGATTTTGAGATCATCTTGACAAGGTTATGTTATAAATCTTATGTGTATTGTTTATAAACGTTATGAGTAAATTGTTGATGTTGATTTAAAAAGAAAAAGATATGTTTATTAAACATGACAAAGTCCTTAAAACAAAGGTTATATGGCAAATTTTCTTAAAAACATCATGTTATAAAAACTATCATTTTTGGTTAAATCTTTACAAGATTTACAAAGATTTAAAGAAAGGTTTTTATAAAAAGAAAAGATTAGATAAATATACATATTTTTTTGAGAAAATATATATTTGTTTATTTTAACAAGTTATGTGATATGTAATAATTGGTGTATTAGTTATATATATCAAAGATAGGAACTTGATTAAAATCATAATAATAAACTCAAGAGACTTTATAATTCAGCATTAGTGTTTTTATTACAAAGTGCAAAATGGGTTGTTAAACTCAAATTCCATATGAAAATACATAGGGAACATCATATTAATATATAACCGAATGTTTCTCTACAACTTTCATAAGCAAACCTTTCGACTATCTTCTTGCGGAACGAACGACAAAAGACTATCCGAACTACAATTTGACATATGTAGTGAGCTAGTGAACATTATTTTGGTCATTTTCATCCTATTTGTGATCATTCTAAGTCTTGAAACATCTTGAAACTTGGTAATATATAAAAACCTAAGCACTTAACCCTTTTAACCTTTTAACCTTAACAAAAATTTACCATCACAATTTTTACCACAAATGACCCCCCCCCCCACTCTTTGTTTTTTTATTATTTTAATTAATGGATACTTATCCAAATCTTAGGTGGATTATGAGGTGGAAGGGTTAGTCATGAGGTGGAAGAGTTATAACACTCTTCATTAATCACTAACACAAATTACAACTCTTTTACACCTTTATTTTTCACACACTTAAGAACTCTCTCTTCATATCTTCTTATCTTTATATCTTCATCAAGAACACCTTCAAAAACCCACTTCATCTTCTTCATTTTTCTTATGATCAACATGGATTTTCATGGAACATAGGATGATCTAAAGCATTTGCAAGCTAAATCAAGCATTTTCATCCATCCAAGAGTTTTCTACCAACAAGATCTTCATCTTCTTTGTTTCTTAAGATCATCTAGATCATCCCTAGCCTAGAGCTAGAAGTGAGCTTCTAAATTTTTTTTTCTTACTTATTTATGTTATGATTATTATTATAACTAGTAATAAACAAAATAATTATACATAATAATATGAAGATAGAAAGAAGCAAAAATACAAATCATGATATGTATATGTTTGTTTATGTTGTGATTAAGATTGTTATTTGCATATTTGATCTTGTTGAGATGATTAAGACATGTATAACTTGTTAGATGATGTTCTAACAATATGATCTAACAAGTATACATGAATATGTTAAAGTTTTTTTTTAAAAAAAAACTTACAAGGTAATGGATGATCAAAATTTATGGTGTAATTAAAGTATCTAAGGTTTTTAATTAAAAACAAGACTTTTTACAAGATTATAAAAAGTAACATACAACATGAGATTTTTATAAAAGTTGTTAAAACTAGAAGTAAACTTGGTTTTTGAACTAGTTAACATATGTTATGATCAAGTTCAAAACACTACATGATTTTGAGATCATCTTGACAAGGTTATGTTATAAATCTTATGTGTATTGTTTATAAACGTTATGAGTAAATTGTTGATGTTGATTTTAAAAGAAAAAGATATGTTTATTAAACATGACAAAGTCCTTAAAACAAAGGTTATATGGCAAATTTTCTTAAAAACATTATGTTATAAAAACTATCATTTTTGGTTAAATCTTTACAAGATTTACAAAGATTTAAAGAAAGGTTTTTATAAAAAGAAAAGATTAGATAAATATACATATTTTTTTGAGAAAATATATATTTGTTTATTTTAACAAGTTATGTGATATGTAATAATTGGTGTATTAGTTATATATATCAAAGATAGGAACTTGATTAAAATCATAATAATAAACTCAAGAGACTTTATAATTAAAGTCTTACAAAACTACATATAATTATGCCTTAAAGACATGTTACGGAAAATACGAACAATCGGACATAAATTATGGTCAAAACGGACGACGGACGAACTTATGGACATATTACCAATCCGAGGACTTAATACGACATCTAGACGATCTTTCGACGCGGACACAAAAATTACGTTACCATTAACGAAATTCCGACATTTTGAAACTTATAAAAAAACTATTATGTTTTTATGAAAGACTTATATTTTTCAAATGGACTATTTTTATATAAATAGGCTTATACCTCTTAATGGACTTATATTTAAAATGGGCTTAAACTAAATACATGGGCTAAGCCCAATATCACTAACTTATGGGCTAAGCCCAATACCAAACTTATGGGCCCAAAAGCCCAACACTATTTAAGCCCAACACTATTTGGGCCCAATATCATAATTTTTTGGGCTAAGTCCAATGACATAAATTGTAAAGAAATACAAGTATACGATTGATACATACTAGACACGAAATCAAGAGGACCAGATCCGACTATATGATATACAAGATACACGATTACTTATATATGTATATATTTGGAAAAATATATATATAATGGTTAAACAATAAATGCATCTAATACAAAGTTCAACGAACAATAAAGACATACAAGTCTTACACATATTTATGACACAAGACTTGTACTCAAGTTATTTACAAAGACCGAAGTGTCTAACAAATATCACAACGATTGTAGGTCGCAACACTGTTCAGGACTACCGCACGTGAAATCATATTTACTTCTACTCATTGACGCAATACTGTGAGTTCATGTCCCCTTTTCATTTTAAATGTTTCTCAAGCTTTACAACTATCGGGGAAAATACATGTACAATAAGTATGATAAGTCAAGGAATGAAACACCTTAGATCATGTGCGAAATTAGGGCCATAACTAAAGCACCATTAATCCAGTTTGGACCAAGGAACAAAGGGTTAGATCTAATGGGTTTTGGCGAGCCCCACCCATGGCCATTCATTTGCCTAAGAGTGCGTTTGTTGCCCTACGGCATGGCGTCGATACAATTAAAATCGTGTAGGGTTGGATTGCTTCCTATTTCGTCACACATATTAATGTCCTTGCAAAACATTAATGATCACGATTTCATTGACACTTTTCATACTATATTTGATTTAAATACAAATACATTCTACCTTTTTCGGATGTATCATACACAACTAAACTGCATGAACTCGCTCAACGTTTGTTGATTTTTCTACTTAAACATGTATTTGAGGGAATTAGTGGACCTTGTCAGGGATTCTAATTCAAGAAATAAGTAGCAAGACTCCATGCCATCTTTTGAAGGGTTTATCTATTATATTGCCGCTTTGCGGTGTTATAGTGGACAAAGCCTTAATGTTTAACACTTTCGTGTTGGATGTATGAAATAATAACAACTTATTTTCTTTGAATGGTTTGTAAATTATAAACTTAATGTATGTTGCGTATCTTTTGAACAATTATGGTAATGGCAATGGAGTATGTTTTATTCATTTAGTATGTTTACTTATATCATTATGCAATGAGAACCAACCGATCACACCTCGCGCTTCCGCTACGAGCAGGGTGTGACAGATTGGTATCAGAGCTTCGATTGTAGTGAACCAGGATTCTTTGTCGAGTCTAGTCTACAATCACTAGGGAACCTCTCACGAAAACAATTTATACAAAAACAAGAGTTTTCATTGCATAAACAATTTTTTTTCTCAAGGTCTAGCACAACAAAAACAAAATTCATATCATACAAATCAAGCAAGGACATTAAGTGCCTTAGTCTCTAAATGGTAGACATGAAACATTAAGTTAATCCGCACAACACAAATAGAATAACTTAAAATGAACTTATGTGATTTCAACATTTTGTGTATATATATATATTAATTGAAAAATTAATTATTAATACATACGTCGAACAAATTATTTTCCAGGATATCATGTCTTCCTCCGAAGGAAGCAACATTTACGACGATGTGGATCCTATGACACCTTCTTCAGATGATGATTACATACCGGAGGTTCAGGTTATTACATCGGATAGTGAGACGGGATCTGATAGCGATATGGATGATTTTCAGCCATTCGCATTTCTAGGGGATATTGTTGACGATGACGTATTAGATGTACCTCCACTACTCAATGACATAGTTATCATAGGTCACCCGGAGGGTGAACATGTAGTCGAGATTATACCTTTGGATGTCCTTCCTCTTGCTATGGTGCCTTTCGTCGACCTCGACGAGGATGATAACGACATTGTCCCGGTGATTCCCCTGGAGCATATAGATGATGACTTAGGAGACGGGGATGTTTATGATCTGCTTATTCTAGATGTTGCTGCACCGGTAGTACCGATTATTGTTCTTTCTTCAGATTCTGACACTGACTCAGATGCTCCTACGGGTGCATCTGTTACATCTTCTGCACTACTCCCAGTCGAGTTGGATGATGTCCTACCAGATGAGCCAGTTGTCCCTGCACCTGGTCACATTCTTACACCACCACATTCTCTAGCTCACTTACCTGCTGAGGAGCCTAGTCAGGCCCCTGTTTCCGAGGGATCTATGGACCGTATTCGACTCATGCGATTTGCCCCTATCCTACCACATACAGACCATAATAACGAGGCAGGACCATCTGGACATGCCCATATACCGCCCAACGCACAACATTCTCCACCACATGTTATGCCTATTACAGATCCGTACCATTCACTACCAGAGCATTTCTACTGATGCCTTTATCCTCTCTCTGCAGTCTCAGATTGACATACTTTCTCACGGCGTTCATGAGCTTTAGCAGCTTGCTGACGGCAGACCACCACCACCAGGGTCACCACCGTTACCCCCACTACCACCACAGATGACACCGGCAGAGTTACCAGCTCGAGTGCTGACACTCGAGCAGCAGATTGATCTCCTTATCCGTTTGGTTCATGATTTGGAGGAGAGAATGTCTTACTTCATCAGCTTGTTATTTCCGACTCCACCACCAGTTTTTCCTCCACCATAGACTTTGTGTTTGCAGGTACTTCTTTTGTGACAGGTAGCTATATCAGCGTTTTGTGTACATAGACTCACACCAAGTTTCAAGACAACTGAAAGGCTAAAGACCGCATGGAATGAAGGAAAAATTTTGCCACCTTGTATATGTACTAGTCTAGTAAGACCGGGGGATGTAACCCGAGTCTATTTTGATTTCCTTTTCAAAAAGAATCATGTAATCAGTTGTCAGTTATATATATAAGAAAACTTGGTGTTATCCTATATGTGCATCTAAATGTTATATGATACATGTTTTGTTGCTTGTATTGTTTGGTCTATTCGCATGATATATTGCTTGATTATATTTTTATTAATGTTATAAATGTGTTTTATATACTTAGTAAAAATATTTATTAACAAACCAACGCCTAAACTTAATCGTATATTCTTTTGGAAGAATAATGGTGCCGAAAAGAAAACCTCCACGTACCCGAACATCTAATCTACCCCCACCTCCACCAATGCCTACAAATGAGGCAGAATTGAATGCACTAATAGAAGAAAGGATTTCCCAAGCCATAGCCCTCTATGAGGCCTCACGTGCTGAACACAGCGGTGGCACTGGTGGATCAGGAGGCCCACGACACGACGGTACCTCTGGCGGAACCAATACCAATGGATGCACATTCAAGTAGTTTTTAGACTGCAAGCCACTCAATTATGATGGCACAGACGGTGCTGTGGCTTATGTGCGTTGGACGGAGAAAACGGATTCCACCATAAGAATGAGCAGATGCTCTATTGATCAGCAAGTCACCTACGTCACTGGCTTGTTCATCAATGAGGCCCTTACATGGTGGAATTTACAAGTGCAAACTTTGGGTGATAGTGTAGCATACAGATTGACATGGGAAGAGTTGAAAGAAAGGATGAGAGAAAAATATTGTTCTCGTGCTGAACTCCAGAAGTTGGAGAACGAATTTTGGAATCTTACTATGGTCGGATCTGATATTACTGGGTATACACAAAGGTTTCACGACCTGTCTCATGTGATTCCTTATTTGGTTACACCAGAATACAAGCGTATTGAACGCTATATTTGGGGACTTGCTCCTGAGATCCGAAGCCATGTTACTGCAGCAGAACCCACAAATATCACACAGGCGGTAACTTTAGCTGTGAGCCTTAATGAAGACACGATCAGGATGAAGAAATATAATGTGAAAGGAGATGAGAAGAAAGAATCACATGTCGAGTCTTCCAATGGTGGAAAAAGGAAGTACTCAAATTTCAAGAAGGGAACTCGTAAGAACAACAACTACAACAATAACACCAACCCCAACAACAATACCAACAACAACAACTACAACCACAATAACCACAACAACAATAACAACAACCGCAATCACAACAACCCCAACAATTATAACATAAAACAAGAGAATACTCAGGCAAGGGATGCAAAGGCTTTTGTAGCCACCAATGATACCGGCCCGAAGAAGTACTCAGGTACTATGCCCAAGTGTGAGCGATGCGCGTATCATCATGTGGGTAATTGTAGGAAATGTGATAAGTGTGGCAAGCTTGGCCACCGTACCGAGTCATGCTGGGGATCAGGAAATAGATCAGGAACGGAGAATAGAAACAACAATAAGAATGGTAATGGGCGTGAGCAAGGATGTTTTGGATGCGGAAGCAAAGATCACTTCAAAAGGGATTGCCCTAAAGAAAACCAAGCTCGTGGTCAATCATTTGTGATGGGAGCCAAGGATGTGCGCCAAGACCCTAATGTGGTCACTGGTACGTTCCTCCTCAACAATCATTTTGCATCCATATTATTTGATACTGGTGCCGATTTTAGCTTTATCTCTGTGGAATTTAAAAATACTCTAGGACTAAAATCTAGTAAACGAGATGTCCCATATTCTATAGAATTGGCTAACGGTAAACTAGTAGAATCGGGGGAAGTTGTTACGGAATGTTCCTTACAACTTGGAGAATAAAAATTCACTATCAATCTCTTACCTGTTGAGTTGGGTAGTTTCGATGTAGTGGTTTGTATAGATTGGCTATCCAATAATCAAGCCGAAGTCGTTTGCCACGAAAAGATCATTCGCATACCACTACTGAACGAAGAGACACTGGTGATACATGGAGAGAAGCGCGACACCCCATTACGGATCATCAATAGCATGAAAGCCCAGAAGTGCTTACGGAAAGGGTGTATTGCTTTTCTAGCACATGTTGTGGACAAGAAGGCTGATGGGCCAAAGTTGACAGATATTCCAATAGTAAAAGAATTTCCTGAAGTCTTTCCTGAAGACTTACCAGGACTACCACCTTATCGACAAGTCGAATTTCACATCGATTTGGTACCAGGAGCCGGATCCGTAGCTAAATCTCCATATCGGTTAGCACCTTCTGAAATGCAAGAGTTATACACACAACTTCAAGAGTTGTTGGATAAAGGATTCATTAGACCGAGCTACTCGCCTTGGGGAGCTCCAGTCTTGTTTGTAAAGAAGAAGGACGGAACTTTCAGGATGTGCATCGATTATCGCGAGTTGAATAAACTTACCATCAAGAATCGGTATCCATTACCGAGGATTGATGATCTATTCGATCAACTACAAGGGTCGAGCTTATACTCAAAGATAGACTTACGATCGGGGTATCATCAATTACGGATTCAAGAGGAAAGCATACCGAAAACGGCTTTTCGGACTCGTTACGGTCATTACGAGTTTCTCGTTATGCCATTTGGCTTAACGAATGCACCAGCGGTCTTCATGGATCTAATGAATCGTGTGTGCAAGCCGTATCTCGACAAATTCGTTATAGTGTTTATTGACGATATTTTGTTATACTCTCGATCAACTGATGAACATGAACAACATTTGAGAACAATTTTGGAGTTGCTAAAGACGGAGAAACTATACGCGAAATTTTCCAAATGCGAATTTTGGATTCGCAAAGTACAATTTCTCGGGCATGTAGTGAACGAGAAAGGCATTCAAGTAGACCCGTTGAAGATAGAAGCGATTAAGAATTGGGAAGCGCCCAAGACTCCTACTGAAGTGCGACAATTTTTGGGCTTAGCGGGATATTATCGGAGATTTATTGAAAATTTTTCAAAGATTGCTCAACCACTAACTTCTCTTACACAGAAAGACAAGAAATTCGATTGGGGAGAGAAACAAGAAGCAGCATTTCAACTTCTTAAAGACGAGTTGTGCATTGCACCAATCTTATCATTACCCGATGGTACTGATGATTTTGTTGTATACTGTGATGTTTCGCATCAAGGTTTGGGTTGCGTACTCATGCAACGTGAAAAAGTTATCGCGTACGCGTCTCGCCAACTAAAAGTTCACGAAAAGAACTATACCACACACGACCTTGAATTAGGCACAGTGGTATTTGCTTTGAAGATATGGCGACATTATGTATATGGTACTCAATGTACTATTTTCACGGATCATAAAAGTCTACAACATATATTCAACCAAAAAGAATTAAATATACGTCAACGACGTTGGGTTGAATTGTTAAACGATTTTGATTGTGAAATCAAGTATCATCCGGGCAAGGCGAATGTTGTAGCTGACGCCTTGAGCCGCAAGGAGCGAGTTAAAACACTAAGAGTCCGAGCATTAGAAATGACAATTCACACAGATCTTACCACTCGGATTCATAATGCACAACAAGAAGCGCTCAAGGAAGAGCATATTCAAGCTGAAACACTTCGAGGCATGGAAAAACAATTAGTGCCAAAAGAAGATGGAACTTTATACCTTATGGGTCGAATTTGGGTTCCACTCTTTGGAGGCCTTCGAGATGTTATTTTTGAGGAAGCACATAGGTCTAAATACTCGATTCATCCTGGATCAGATAAAATGTACCAGGATTTGAAAGAGTACTATTGGTGGTCTAAACTCAAAGGTGATATTGCGAATTATGTCGGAAAATGCTTAACTTGCGCGAAGATCAAGGCTGAATATCAGAAACCCTCGGGCTTGTTACAACAACCCGAGATTCCCGTTTGGAAATGGGAGCAAATATCGATGGACTTCATTACGAAGTTACCCAGGACCTCAAAAGGCCCTGACATGATATGGGTAATCGTCGATAGATTGACAAAGTCCGCACACTTCTTGCCAATTCGGGAGAAGGATAGTACTGAGAAACTAGCAGAACTCTGTGTCAGAGAAATAGTGGCTCGTCATGGGGTACCTATTTCAATCATTTCGGACCGAGATGGTCGTTTTTTTCTAGAATTTGGGAATCATTTCAACAGGCCTTTGGATCACAATTAAATCTGAGTACGGCCTTTCATCCTCAAACTGACGGCCAGAGCAAACGGATAATCCAAACACTCGAAGATATGCTTTGTGCGTGTGTTAGGGATTTAGGCGGAAATTGGGATACTCATCTACCTTTAGTTGAGTTTTCCTACAATAACAGCTACCATACTAGTATACAAGCTGCACCGTTTGAAGCTCTTTATGGTCGAAAGTGTCGCTCTCCGCTATGTTGGGCGGAAACAGGCGATAGTCAGTTAATTAGTCCGGAACTAGTCCAAGAGACTACGGATAAAATTTTCCAGATCCGAGACCGTATCAAGGCGGCTCGCGATCGACAAAAGAGCTATGCAAACAAAAAGCGAAAACAATTATCTTTCGAGGTCGGAGACAAAGTCTTGTTGAAAGTCTCGCCTTGGAAAGCCGTAGCGAGGTTTGGTAGGCGTGGAAAGCTAAACCCATGTTACATTGGACCATTTGAAATCTTAGAAAAGATTGGCACTGTTGCCTACAAGTTGAAGTTACCAGATGAACTTAGCAGTGTGCACCACACGTTTCATGTGTCGAATCTTAGAAGGAGTCCAACACAAGATACCGTTATCATCCCTGCGGATGAAATTCACATTGACGACAACCTCCAATTCACCGAAGAACCCGTTGAGGTCACGGACTGGAAGGTTCAGAAAACACGGAGAAGTCGTACCAAGTTAGTAAAAGTTCGTTGGAACTCTCGTCACGGACCTGAGTATACTTGGGAACGTGAAGACCAATCAAAGCAAAATATCCTCACCTGTTTCTGAAGACTCCTACAAAGAATAACAAAGCTCGAATTTCGGGACGAAATTTTCAATAACAGGGGGAGAATGTGACAACTGCCACTTTCTGGTAAATTACTTAAATTTAAAGCAATAAATTACATTATACAAATACGTGATTAGAATATCCGAAATGCATGATTTCATGATATACATCCTAGAATACTTATGGAATATTCATTTATGATGCACATGATTCATTTTTACTGGTTACATTTGAAACAGTGTAAACAGTGCATCGAAACAACTAGAGTAGTGCCTAGTAAACTAGCGTGCTGACAAAACTCAGGATCCGCAGAAACTAGTGTAACGATATTTTTAGGACTCAGACGAAAGTCCAACATCAATTATACAATAAACCCTGATAGGAAATACAATGGTTTGGTCGAAAATGTTACCAATGTCCGATAGCACAAAAACTGCCCGAAAACTGCCAAAAAGCACCAAAAGTGACCATTTCAATATTTTTCGGCAAAATTCAGCATTAGTGTTTTTATTACAAAGTGCAAAATGGGTTATTTAAACTCAAATTCCATATGAAAATACATAGGGAACATCATATTAATATATAACCGAATGTTTCTCTACAACTTTCATAAGCAATCCTTTCGACTATCTTCTTGCGGAACGAACGACAAAAGACTATCCAAACTAAAATTTGACATATGTAGTGAACTAGTGATAATTATTTTGGTCATTTTCATCCTATTTGTGATCATTCTAAGTCTTGAAACATGGTAATATATAAAAACCTAAGCATTTAACCCTTTTAACCTTTTAACATTAACAAAAATTTACCATCACAATTTTTACCATAAATGACCCCCCCCCCCTTTGTTGAACCGTAGACAAGTGGGCCCCCCCCCACTCTTTGTTTTTTTTCTTATTTTAATTAATGGATACTTATACAAATCTTAGGTGGATTATGAGGTGGAAGGGTTAGTCATGAGGTGGAAGAGTTATAACACTCTTCATTAATCACTAACACAAATTACAACTCTTTTACACCTTTATTTTTCGCACACTTAAGAACTCTCTCTTCATATCTTCATATGTTCATCAAGAACACCTTCAAAAACCCACTTCATCTTCTTGATTTTTCTTATGATCAACCTGGATTTTCATGGAACATAGGATGATCTAAAGCATTTGCAAGCTAAATCAAGCATTTTCATCCATCCAAGAGTTTTCTACCAACAAGATCTACATCTTCTTTGTTTCTTAAGATCATCTAGATCATCCCTAGCCTAGAGCTAGAAGTGAGCTTCTAAATTTATTTTTTTTCTTACTTATTTATGTTATGATTATTATTATAACTAGTAATAAACAAAATAATCATACATAATAATATGAAGATACAAAGAAGCAAAAATACAAATCCTGATATGTATATGTTTGTTTATGTTGTTATTAAGATTGTTATTTGCATATTTGATCTTGTTGAGATGATTAAGACATGTATAACTTGTTAGATGATGTTCTAACAATATGATCTAACAAGTATACATGAATATGTTAAAGGTTTTTTTTTAAAAAAAAACTTAAAAGGTAATGGATGATCAAAATTTATGGTGTAATTAAAGTATCTAAGGTTTTTAATTAAAAACAAGACTTTTTTCAAGATTATAAAAAGTAACATACAACATGAGATTTTTATAAAAGTTGTTAAAACTAGAAGTAAACTTGGTTTTTGAACTAGTTAACATATGTTATGATCAAGTTCAAAACCCTACATGATTTTGAGATCATCTTGACAAGGTTATGTTATAAATCTTATGTGTATTATTTATAAAAGTTATGAGTAAATTCTTGATGTTGATTTGAAAAGAAAAAGATATGTTTATTAAACATGGCAAAGTGCTTAAAACAAAGGTTATATGGCAAATTTTCTTAAAAACATTATGTTATAAAAACTATCATTTTTGGTTAAATCTTTACAAGATTTACAAAGATTTAAAGAAAGGTTTTTATAAAAAGAAAAGATTAGATAAATATATATATTTTTTCTGAGAAAATATATATTTGTTTATTTTAACAAGTTATGTGATATGTAATAATTGGTGTATTAGTTATATATATCAAAGATAGGAACTTGATTAAAATGATAATAATAAACTCAAGAGACTTTATAATTAAAGTCTTACAAAACTACATATAAATATGCCTTAAAGACATGTTACGGACAATACGAACAATCAGACATAAATTATGGTCAAAACGGATGACGGACGAACTTATGGACATATTACCAATCCGAGGACTTAATACGACATCTAGACGATCTTTCGACACGGACACAAAAATTACGTTACCATTAACGAAATTCGGACATTTTGAAACTTATAAAAAAAACTATTATGTTTTTATTAACTAAAAAGTATATTTAGTTAATATTATAAAAATGTTTTTATGTAAGAATTATATTTTTCAAATGGGCTATTTTTATATAAATGGGCTTATACCTCTTAATGGACTTATATTTAAAATGGGCTTAAACTAAATACATGGGCTAAGCCCAATATCAATAACTTATGGGCGAAGCCCAATACCAAACTTATGGGCCCAAAAGCCAAACACTATTTAAGCCCAACACTACAAAAGCCCAACACTATTTAAGTCCAACACTACAAAAGCCCAACACTATTTAAGCCCAACACTATTTGGGCCCAATATCATAATTTCTTGGGCTAAGTCCAATGACATAAATTGTAAAGAAATACAAGTATATGATTGATACATACTAGACACGAAATCAAGAGGACCAGATCCGACTATATGACATACAAGATACACGATTACTTATATATATATATTTGGAAAAATATATATATAATGGTTAAACAATAAATGCATCTAATACAAAGTTCAACGAACAATAAAGACATACAAGTCTTACACATATTTAAGACACAAGACTTGTACTCAAGTTATTTACAAAGACCGAAGTGTCTAACAAATATAACAACGATTGTAGGTCGCAACACTGTTCAGGACTACCGCACGTGAAATCATATTTACTTCTACTCACTGACGCAATACTGTGAGTTCATGTCCCCTTTTCATTTTAAATGTTTTTCAACCTTTACAACTATCGGGGAAAATACATGTACAATAAGTATGATAAGTCAAGGAATGAAACACCTTAGATCATGTGCGAAATTAGGGCCATAACTAAAGCATCATTAATCCAGTTTGGACCAAGGAACAAAGGGTTAGATCTAATGGGTTTTGGCGAGCCCCACCCATGGCCATTCATTTGCCTAGGAGTGCGTTTGTTGCCCTACGACATGGTGTCCATACAATTAAAATCGTCTAGGGTTGGATTGCTTCCTATTTCGTCACACATATTAATGTCCTTGCAAAACATTAATGATCACGATTTCATTGACGCTTTTCATACTATATTTGATTCAAACACAAATACATTCTACCTTTTTCGGATGTATCATACACAAGTAAACTGCATGAACTCGCTCAACGTTTGTTGATTTTTCTACTTAAACATGTATTTCAGGGAATTAGTGGATCTTGTCAGGGATTCTAATTTAAGAAACAAGTAGCAAGACTCCATGCCATCTTTTGAAGGGTTTATCTATTATACTACCGCTTTGCGGTGTTATAGTGGACAAAGCCTTAATGTTTAAAACTTTCGTGTTGGATGTATGAAATAATAACAACTTATTTTCTTTGAATGGTTTGTAAATTATAAACTTAATGTATGTTGCGTATCTTTTGAACAATTATGGTAATGGCAATGGAGTATGTTTTATTCATTTAGTATGTTTACTTATATCGTTATGCAATGAGAACCAACTGATCACACCTCGCGCTTCCGCTACGAGCATGGTGTGACATGTTGTCAGTGAACATGGCATCCAAGTAGATCCTGCCAAGGTAGAAGCTGTTATGAATTGGGAAGCACCTAAGACACCTACAGAAATTCGTAGTTTTCTGGGTTTAGCTGGATATTATAGAAGATTCATTGAGAACTTCTCAAGAATAGCTGCACCATTAACCTCTTTGACCCGTAAGAATGTGAAGTTTGATTGGGGTCCAAAGCAGCAGGAATCTTTTGAGATTCTAAAACAAAGATTGAGTAATGCTCCGGTATTATCTTTACCAGAAGGAATGGAAGAGTTTGTTGTATACTGCGATGCTTCACACACCGACATGGGGTGTGTGCTTATGCAGCGCGGCAATGTAATCGCCTATGCATCGCGACAGCTAAAAGTGCATGAAAAGAATTACACCACCCATGATTTAGAATTGGGCGCTGTTGTATTCGCACTAAAGTTGTGGAGACATTACTTGTATGGAACTAAATGTGTGATCTATTCGGATCACAAAAGTCTCCAACATCTGTTCAATAAAAAAGAGCTCAATATGAGACAACGCCGTTGGATGGAAACTCTGAATGATTATGATTGCGAAATTCACTACCATCCAGGTAACGCGAACGTGGTTGCTGATGCTCTAAGCTGAAAGGAAAGAGTTAAGCCAATTAGGATCAATGCCAAGAGCATTGAGCTGAAGAATAGTCTGAATGAAAGACTATTAGCTGCACAAAAAGATGTTGTTTTGGAAGTTAACCTTCCAAACGAAAAGTTAGGTGTAACTGCTGAACAGTTAACACCTAGGAAGGATGGAATCCTCCGGATGAATGGTAGAATTTGGGTTCCTATGCAAGGAGGACTTCGAGATGTGATCCTTCAGGAGGCCCACAACTCTAAGTATTCGGTTCACCCTGGAGGTGACAAGATGTATCAAGATTTGAAGGCTAATTATTGGTGGATAGGTTTGAAGAAATCTATTGCCACCCACGTAGCTAAGTGCCTGACATGTGCTCAGATTAAAGCTGAACATCAAAAGCCATCAGGTCTTTTACAACAGCCAGAACTCCCCACGTGGAAGTGGGAGATGGTAACCATGGATTTTATAACCAAATTACATAAAACGAGGCACGGAAACGATACTATATGGGTTATAGTTGATAGACTGACAAAGTCAGCACATTTCTTGCCCATCAAGGAGACTCATAGCTCCGACAAGTTAGCCCAGTTGTACGTTGATAAGATTGTAGCTCTTCATGGTGTACCGGTATCTATTATCTCGGATAGAGATACTAGATACACCTCTCATTTTTGGAAAAGTTTCCAACAATCTTTGGGCACTCGTTTGAATTTTAGTACTGCTTACCACCCTCAGACTGATGGACAAAGTGAGCGTACTATTCAAACCCTGGAGGACATGCTTCGTGCATGTGTTATTGATTTAGGTGGTAGTTAGGATGACCACCTGCCATTGATCGAGTTCTCCTATAACAATAGCTACCATACTAGCATTCAAGCTGCGCCTTTTGAGGCATTATATGGTAGGAAATGCAGAACGCCTGTCTGTTGGGCAGAAGTAGGAGAAGCTCAGTTATCAGGACCCGAGATAGTCCTTGAGACAACGGACAAGATTGTCCAGATCCGTGATCGCCTGAAAGCGGCCAGAGACAGGCAGAAAAGTTATGCTGATAAGAGGCGTAAACCTCTAAAGTTTGAGGTAGGCGATAAGGTTTTACTGAAAGTGTCACCCTGGAAAGGTGTGATGCGTTTTGGTAAAAAGGGCAAGTTGAGCCCTAGATATATCGGACCATTCGAGATTATCGAATGTGTCGGCAGTGTAGCTTATAAGCTAAACTTGCCAGAGGAGCTGAGTGGAATTCATAACGTGTTCCACGTTTGTAATCTCAAGAAATGCCTAGCCGATGAATCGCTAGCTATGTCTCATAAAGACGTTCAGGTTGATAAAAGCTTGAGATTCATGGAAAGACCAATATCGATCGAGGATCGACAAGTTAAGAAGCTCCGAAGAAAGTATGTGCCAATAGTAAAGGTCAAATGGGACGCTCACAGAGGTCCTGAGTATACGTGAGAAGTCGAGTCCACTATGAGGCAGTAGTACCCTCACTTATTCCAGTAAATCTCGGGGTCGAGATTTCTTTTAAGGGGGTGAGGATGTGACACCACGTAAAAACGTGTCCAAATTATATATAGACACGTGTCCTGAACTTTAAACGTGTGGAAATTTTGTGAAGGACTTAAAGTGTCAACATGCCAAGCTTGGGCCTCTGAATGACACTACACGGAAGATATATTCTTAATCAAGAGATTAAATGAATATGAAGAACCGTGTGAATGTAATCTAAAGATTATAAGGCTTCGGTAATTTAAACGTGTCAACATGTTAAATTCTACCTCTGAGTGACCGTTTAATGCCCACAAGGCTTTGTAAAATTATAAATACATTCTCATGCAAATCTGATAATGAATGCATAATTATCCGGTTGAAATTGTGTTGAATTAACCAACCTTTCAAGAGTATGAAGTTCATGTGCAATACCAACAATTTCTTCATATGTTGCCAACTCTTGAAAACTCCAAGGGGACACATTGCATGGCATGGTTATTAGGGCACTCAGAACTGATCATTTGGACTGTTACACTGAATTTTGGTTCAAGATTCGGACAATTGAAATGCATGGTGAAGTGTATAAAAGTTAGAAAAATTTTTGTCTTCTGGTCATCGGTTACGGACCGTATGGCCCTAGGCTTACGGTCTGTAAAGAGGTAACTGGGTGATGCAAACCAAGTTCGGTTACGGACCACAAACGCTTGGACTTACGGTCCATAAAGTAAAGGATACGGACCGCAAGAGCTTTCCCTTACGGTCCGTAAGCCTGTCGCTGGGCAGAAGTTATGGACAGATGTATGTTAATATGATAAACCAACTTAAACTCATAATTTTCGAAACCATGGATCATTGGACGGTATATACAAACCACTAGGACACCTGGGGTGTCCTAGTGCCTTCCATAACAGCTGGGATTGATCCAAGAGTTTGTGATCAAGTATAAATAGGACTTTTGAGTTAGGCTCTCATACCTCAGTTGCAAACATCTTCAAAATCATCTTCTGGAGCATTGCAAGGACTTGGAGAAGACTATCAAGTGTAGAAAATGTTGCTTGGACCTCTAGTAAGCCTCTAATTACCTGATTAGTCATTGTAGTTAGCTTAATTATCTAAAAGTCAAACTTGACGTAATTTAAGTTTGACTTTCGTTTTAATCTCATGTGGTTTTACTACTGATCAAATTGAAAGTAGTTATAAGACCACATTAGTATAGATGATTAACCCTTAAAAGGGCATCTCCTAATATTCTCGTTTGACTGATCAACTGTCGGGTCAAAGTAGTTTGACAAAAAGTCAAACTGGACAGAAGTTGCAAATATGATTAAAACTAATAAACCAAAGGTTCTAAATATTATTTTAACATTCTAATGACCTGGTATTTAGTAATTAAACATGTTTTATCAGTCCCAACCTGGCAATTAATAGTCTAAGGTCAGTTTATAACCGAAAGTTGTAAAAGCTTAACTTTTGCTTTGACTTTCAGTTCTGACCCGTTCAAGCTTAATTCTCCTATGTTTTAAGCTTCCATTAGGACCACATTACTTAGTAATATAACCCTCTGGAGTTATATTGCATGATGCCTAGTGGTTTGAATTATATGCACTTGATTGTAATTATGCTTAATAATGCCTTAAACGCCCTTTTTGCATAAAACTGAGATTTTTAGCAATGTGAATGGACTAATACCTTTGCTACTGATATTTAGACTTGCCCCAAAAATTTGACATCAGTTCTTGGTCCCAAATAGGAGTTATGCTCGATATCCTAATTAGAAGCTTCTTATTAGTTACTTTGCGATATCTTGCATAATGCATGTTTAAACTTGGACTTTGAATCAAAACTCATTACCTACTGTTAAGATATTATTTTTAGGAAATTTTAAGATTTTTGGTCAGATTATTATCTGTTTAAAACATAGAGTTTTTGTATGATTCGGTTAATGACGATAATACCCTTTTTAAGCATAAAATAAGATTCACAAAGGATTTGAATGCCAAACCTTTTTCTATTGATTTCATATATTAAGTAAATTATTTTGGGCATTCAAAACTGATCAAAACTTCAGATTTACATAAAACATCTTGATTATCGCCAATAAGCGAGTTTTACGCTAAATAGGTGCATAGTATGGTTTAAAACCATATTTAACATCTAAGACTTGTTACCTATTGAAATGTTAAACAAATTTAAATATTATTACAGCAGGTAAAAGTTATGAACTCAGGTTTCCAAAAATGCCCTTAAAAGCCTATGTGAAATGACCAAAATGCCATTTCGGGGCATAGTTTGGTCATAAATAGTAAATTTCACATATGTGTAATATCTTACTAATGTAATGAGATAAATTAAATATTTTTACTGATTAGAAAGGACCAGAACTTCAGTTTAATATAAAATCTTTTTATAAGTATTAAAATTACCAAAATGCCCTTACGGGACTTAAAATGGTTTTAAATACTTTTTGTGCATATATGTTAACATCCTACTGATGTATTAACATATTTTAAGCATAATAACAATTAGGACCTGCATATAATTCATTTGGTTACCCGTTACGCATTTATGCGTGCGGATCAGTTACGTGACTAGTTTACGTAAAATAGCCGAATCGGGCTTAACCTTATCATTTAATTCTCATTTTCCAGAATGTATTTAATTTACCCATATTATACAAGTATCCAAGCTTGTCGGGTCTAAATCACATTCTATCCCGGTCTCTGCTTAATCTAGCGTTTAGAACCGTAAGGTTTCCTTCTAGCTAGCCGGTTTAAGTCCTTAACTTAATTAAAGACCCGTTAGCATCCTAATAGTTTAATTATACCTTTTATACAGATTAAATAGCTTCCGGTAAAAAGTGCCTTTAAGAACCTTAGGAATTTTACTGCTATCACCAGGTAAATACTTTTAACTTATTTTCCCTATACGGGCTTGGGATACGGTATATTAATACCGCTTGGTCGGGTATGGGATTATTTAGTCGGGTTGTGATTTAATAAATCCGCATAACCCGTTTTAATCCGTATTGTTTGATAACATAAACATTTGGGGGTTAACGACCGTGTCCTGGATATCCTTGGCTCATTTAAGTTAATAATGGCCACGACCTATGCACGGGGTGCATGCATGCACCCGACAGATGCAAATGCTAAATATTAAATTACCCACAAGTTGGGGATAACTCCTTTGTGGGTTTTATAAGTGGTGAGTCAGTTAATCATGTCCGGCTTACAAACCGGCCCCACATGTATGACAAACATGTAAAACTGTATACAAGATTTTAGGTTTTTCGAAAGAACCAAGTGAAAAGTGTGAGTTTTGTTAAAACTTAGATCTTACATAAACTTAACACATTTTGGTGGATAAACAAGTGTAGAAACACTTGTGTAATAGGAAAATTTCACAAAGAAACTTTTTTAGAAAATATGACTAGAAGTTGTGAACATTCAAACCCTTTAAAAATGAAGTTTTTAAAGAACTAATCACATTTTGGAAGGTAACAAGACTTACTAAGTGTGCCAGTAAGTTACTACATGTTTTCATAAATATTCAAGTTCATGAGTTTGTAGTTGTGCTTGTTCTTGACAAGTTTGGTAAGTATAAGTTACATATTGTTGGTTGATGATTGATTCAATAATTTTACAAAAGAAAATGATATGCTAGTAAGCATGGACGCCTCCATTTACAAAGGAAACTCTGGCGAAATTTTTCTAAAATTTCAACACTCAGAAAATATTTTTCTAACAAGTGTTACAAATATATTTTTAACTTGGTTTTCAAAATAAACTTCGCTATGATTTTTATTACAAAAAAAATAAGTGCCGGAGGTTGATTTTCGTAAATAAAATTTGATAAATATATATGTAGAATATATGTTTTGTACTAAGACGCTTGTGTGATTGTTTGTTTATTTTGTGAACTAGTTATATTATTTTTAGGATGAAATAATATAACTCATGTATACCATAAAATTTTGACTCCAAAATAATACAAAAACTCTTACAAAATAAATATTTAAGTTACGCAATTATTATTGCAATACGAAACGCTAAAACGTCACCTATGTAATATTTCAGAAAAATACTTTCACACGTATATTTTGGTAAAATATTATGTTGGAAGACTTATGAAGTAAAATATAATATTTTTGGGAAAAATATTTATATTTTGAATTAAGATGTTTTAGACAGATAATTTAAATATATTTTTTTAAGTGGGATTTAAAATATATTTTTCGGAATGACAAGTGTACATGTATAAATACCCCCATCCTTGGGAAGGAAATACACATATAAAATACTTGAGAAGTGTGGATACGAAATAGTTGCCTAACTATTTTTCCTAAATACAAAAGTTAAGTTAAAAGAATTAATATTATTTTAACAAGTAGCCAAACTTGATATAATATCAAAGTAACGCAACTCAAAACATTAAACCCTAAGCCAAGGCACGGCCCATCCGTCTAATAGGCATTAGTACGTGTAGGTCATTGCGCAGCAGACCGAGTTTGGATTGACGACTATTTCAGGAGACGCACTTCTGTGAGTTCATGTTCCCCCTTTTTTCTTTACTGTTTTCAGTTTTATACTCGGGGGGTGAAATACATGTGACAATTATTACAAACATTTATTTACATGGTATGGTTAGCGTAGGGAGGGTTTACTATTAGATCATGTGAGGGGTGGGTACAACACTTAAGGCCATCAAGCCTCGTTGTTAGGACCGAGGAACACAAGAGTAATAGATCTATTTGGGTGTAGCGAGCCCACACCCGTGAGGCCGGGGCGGCCCATAGAGGTGACTGTGTCTTACAGCCGAAGCCCGGTAACAAATTTGCTAGGTTTGAGTCTTCCTGCACCTTTTCACACATACCAGTGGCTTTGCAACCCATTGGTGATCTCTTTTTTTTTCCTTATTGCTACATACCAGGGACTTTTATTCATACACGAAAGGTTTATACATACTCACTTTTACATGAACTCGCTCAACTTTTGTTGATTTTTCAAACTACATGTATTTCAGGAAATTAATGGATCTGGCGAAGTGTGCAATCGTGTCAAGCCATGTTTTTATTTAAAACTTTTGTTGTGTCATGTGAACACGTTTTAATCATGTCATGTTGTAACTTGTTTTATGTGTCGGCATTTTAAACAATGATGTTGTGGTAACTTTAAATTCAATGAATGGATGATCATTATGTGTTTTATTTTCATATAGCATTGTTATGATTGTTGCTATGGTATTAAGAAGTCACACTAATTAAACCCACGCTTCCGCAAAAGCCAGGGTGTGACAGCTTGGTATCAGAGCCTCGATCATAGCGAACTAGGATTCTTTCTCGAGTCTAGACTATGATCACTAGGGCTCTCACAAAAACATTTTTACATTGCATACAATAAACGTCCAGATCCAGGGCACAAAACATTTTTACAAACAAAAAGGCACAAATACATTTTTTTTTTCAAAATTCATGGTTCAGTCTTAGAGACTGAGGGAGTTCAGCCTTAGAGGCTGAGGGAGGTTCAGTCTTAGAGACTGAAGGGTTCAATCTTAGAGATTGGGGAGGTTTAGTCTTAGAGACTGGGAGTTAGTCTTAGAGACCAGGGAGTTAGTCTGAGAGGCTAGGGAGTTCAGTCTGAGAGACTGGGAGGGTAGTCTAGGGAGACTAGGAGAATTACTTGTTTGTTTTATTGTGACTTACATGTTTATTTGATTTCATGTTGATATTTGTGCATATGTGTGGTTGTGTTACAGACACCATGGTATCTTCTTCTGACACAGGAGTATCAGACACAGTGGACCCCATGGCGATTGTGTCAGACGATGAGATGCCATCCGAGGGAGACGTTTACACGTCAGACACCACGAGCACGGATGACGATGATTTTCAGCCGTTCGCTCTGCCAGACATCGGAGTTGAGATTCAGCCTGCTGATGGCATTCCTGCAGGGGATCTCCCTCTTGCTGTGATCCCTGCTCCCGTTCCACTTGCTGCCTTTCCCGTGGCGGATGTGCCACTCGATGTCGTGTCTGATGACGATATTGATCTTTTTGAGGAGGGTCCCCCTGAGGACGACTATGAGGGTGGGGCCCCGATTGATGTTGATGCTATCCTTCCTATTGCTGAGGCCCCTATAGAGGAGGCTCCTCTTAGTTCACCTGTCCCAGACTCGTTGGAGTCTGTGGCATCCGCATCCTTGCACGACCAGGGTGTGCAGCATCACTCTCCTGACGCTGACCCCAACGTAGCGATGTCAGCTGCACCTGGTCCATCACACGAGTTTGAGTTTGACCACGAGATCGTCATCGATCCAGTTCTCCCCTGACTTCGATCCTGATCATCAGATCGAGTTTATTCATATGGACCAGCCATTAGAGGCGCCAGTGGCTCCCATTGATCCGTTGTTTGACATTCCTGCCGATTTTGATATGGACCTTGTTAAACCTGAGACTGTCATGGCCCCAGAGCCTGTTGTTGCTCCTGACCCTGCACTAGAGCACGACCCTGTTCTTGATGATGCACCGGCCCTTGCACCACCCATTGCTGACCTTCCCATTATTGCACCACCATTGCTGGATGATCCTATTGTTGATGCACCTTTACCTGACCCCGTGTTGGCACTGGTTGACCGTGCACCTTTCGCCGCTCACATAGATCTTCGTTATGCTGACACCCGTAACGGGTGGATCGAGGATGATGACGACTACCCACCATTTGTGCTACTCGTCACTCCTCCTGCAGCACCTGTTTCTGAACCTGCTGAGATTCCATTGTTCCACCCACACACCACTGACGTCCATCGCACTGATCTTCCCATCACATTCCTCCAGGACATACTGCCACCTCGTCCAAGGGAGGGTTCATCGAGGCAGCCACCTGCTTTCATTCCTCCTGTGTCATCATCTTTTCCGTTCTTGTCACAGTTTCCTCATGTTGCACCACCTGTTGCACCGTCGGGCGAGCCGTTTTTGTGGACTACACCCCATGTTATGCCATTATCTGACCCGTACCACCCATTTCATGTGGGGTACACTACGGAGGATATACTTGCGTCGCTGCAGCTACAGCAGGATGCACTGAGCCATCGTATTCAGGAGTTGGAGAGAGCTCCACGCCCGGCTTGTCACTGTCAGACCCCCTTTGCAGCACCACACACTCCCCGTCCGCTTTCCCCTGATTCGGATGTTCGTTTTCTTACATCTGAGCAACAGATTTCCTATTTGATGCGCGTCTGTTGTGCACTTGAGGAGGACTGGATGCACATGCGTCGTTTGCTTTTCTCTCATTTTCCCCCTCCTCCTCCTCCACCATCAGCATAGATATTTTTCGTTTGATGCAGGTAGATCATTTTGGTGAGAAAGTCGCGATTGAGCCAGCATACGAAGACTTTTGAGTGACCACACTTTTTGTTTATGATATGTGTAGTTTGACTTGTATTTTGAGGGTGATGTGACCCTATGATATCATTTGGATGTATGATGTACTATAAAACCTGTAAAACAATATTGTGGTCATGATCAATGAAAGCTCAATGGCAACGTCTTCACTACATGCTTTGTTGAATTATATGTTTTAATTTTATAACATGAGATGTTAGGTGCTTGATGGATGTTACTATATATGCATATTTATTATACTTACTATGACCTGACCAATATGATCATCTTTTAGAAGATGCCTCCACGACGCGACTTGTGCATGCCCACTACCGAGGTGGAACTCCAAGGGATAATTGCCGCGGCTATAGCCCAGTATGCGGACTCCCATGCAGAAACAAGCGGAAATATCTCGAACAAAAACGGCAATAACAATCCACCCAATGGTAATGTTAAGTCGCTTGAGATATATTGCGATACATTTGGATATTTCTAGCACGCCCGCTAATACCATTTGTAAATTCTAACGTATGTGCAGGGTGCACCTACAAGCAATTCCTCGACTGTAAGCCCGTAAATTTCGACGTCACTGGAGGTGTTGTTGCATTTGTCAGGTGGGCTGAAAAGACAGACTCTGTCCTAAGGATGAGCAAGTGTGCTCCTGAGCAACAAGTGACCTACATCTCAGGGCTGTTTCTGGATGGTGCCCTATTGTGGTGGAATCTGCAAGTGCAAACATTGGGAGAAGCGCAGCTTATGCGTTAACCTGGAATGAGCCGAAAGAGATCATGAGGAGAAAGTATTGCTCGCGTGCTGAAATACAGAAGCTAGAGACTAAGTTCTAGCACCTAAAAATGGAAGGCCCTAAGATTGCAGAATATGTTCAAAGGTTTCACGATTTGTCCCATGTGGTGCCGTACATGGTCACGCCCGAATTTAAACGTGTTGAGCGCTTTATCTGGGGATTGGCACCCCAGATCATGAGCATGGTTACCATGTCCAAGCCTGCAACGATCACGGAAGCCATCGATCTCAGTGTGGCACTTACTGAGGAAGCCATTAGTTTGAACAAGTTTTCAGTATCTGAACCGAAGAAGAAAAAGTTATCATAAAGAGTTCTACTTCTTTGTTGAGAAAATTTCGGGAATAGTTTCCCGATGTAGTAGGACTCTTGGCCGAGGGTTATCTTCCTAGATGTTGTCAAAGCCATTCTTCTGTCTCCCTTGGAAGGAAGAAGGCGGCTTCATTTTCCTCAACATCTCGCGGAGGAGGGGGAACGCCCACCGGGACCCCTTGCACTATCTCTTACGAAGGCTCCGGGTGGATGGTGTACCACTCGGCGGATATGATGACTTCGGGGACCATGTTCCATGCCCTTTAGGTTATTATAGGCACCAAAGGAGGAGAGGCGAGAAGGTTTAACCTCTGGTGCAAGAGGTTTACTTCTCGGGGACACCCTTCCAGTCCCACCGTTAGATGGTTGATACGGTCGACCAATGCTTCTTCCACCCCCGTCATTTCATCAATAGCCTCTCTTAGGGCGTAAACATAGTTTACAAGAGAGTCTTCCGCCGTTGACGATCTCCTCCCCTGTCGGTTATTTCTTGATGAAGACGTTCCGCTTGTCCTGCTCGCCATTTCTGGGGAAATAGATCGAAAAGAGTTCAATTTTTACGAAACAGTCCCTCGGACATGGCCCCGCGCTCGCTGAGCACGGCCCCGTGTCCAGCCGTCTGCAGGTTTTTAAGTAAAGGAATCTTGGAGTTTTAAATTATTTTCATGGTTTTTTTAGTCAAATTCTAAGCACAGATAATTTAAAACAAAGTTGCACAACTTATTTTAAGTAAGATTCCTTGGATAATAACCTTACAAACTTCACACTAAAGGTTGGAATCATGGAGTTTCCAAGCTTTAATGGAGGTAGTGGTTGAAAATTGAAAGAGAAGGCAATGAACAAAAGTGGAAAAGACAAGATGGCTCTTGGGAATCTTCTTTTAGAACTTACCTAGTATAGTATGAGTGAAGATCCCAGGAATCTCTGTCTTTTGAAGTGGTCAAAATGAGCAGGAATCTGGCTGCATTTATAGAAAACGACAGCGTGTTGGACACGGCCCCGTGTTGGGTGGACATGGCCCCGTGTGCAGTTAAAATCCTGACACATTTTGTCTGTATTCTGACAAACTCAGAAGGGAATCTTTTAGGTGGACACGGGGGCGTGCTGACCTGGACACGGCCCCGTGTCTGGAAGCTGTCTTATGGAGTTTGCATGTTTTTAAGGAGCCTATCCATGTCGGGTGGTTCCTTACTGGATGGAACAACCCCAAAGTGCCTAAGATACCTTAATTGCTCTAGACTAAGACGAGAACACAAGAGGTTGTCGGTGAGGGTAATTCCTATGTTTATTGTAGGTGGACAAGTCCAACCCTTTTCCGGGCTCTCGTTAAAGAAGGTGTATGCCGAATCGCTCAGGTCTATGTATGCATCGAACGAAGTCGATGGAGAGTCCTTCACGGCACAATCGGCACAGGGACGACTGTCGTCCAAGTCTTCGCTAGAATTGAAGGTATTTTCGGGAGCAACGAGGTTGTTTGAATGCGATCCCAACACTTCTTCTTGGTCATTGTCTTGAGATGAATTTAGGAAATCCATCCTAAGTTCTTTTAACCAATTAAGAATCAGATCTTCTAGTTGAAATAGTTCATCAAGAAGCATTTCCCCTAAAATATCTGGTTGGGCGCCTTCGAGGGAGAGATAAGGATTATTTTTACTTTTGCCCCTCTTAAGAATACAGGGAAACGATGGGTCTATATAGTGTGGCTTATAATTTAGAAAATAACATTCTAATTCTTTATGTCCACCTCCACATAATTGACACCACGTATCATAAGAGTGCCGAAAGTAAAAAAGATCATTATCACTCATTTTTGTATCAGAATTTACTAACCGTCGGGATCTTACGGTTCTGTTTTCAGTAACTGAATCTTGGGCACGGGGGCGTTTGAGTGGGCACGGCCCCGTGTTCAGCTTACTGTCTGACTTAAAACAGGATTGCCAGTTCCAATGATTGGGCACGGGGGCGTGTTCAGCGGGCACGCCCCGTGCTGAGTTCTGCAGAAGCTGAAAAAAATTAAGAAAATCCTAAAAAATAAAAAGAAAATAAAAAAATGATTAGGCCGTTGATTCCTAACTTTCTTAAAATCCTTGTGTCCCCGGCAACGGCGCCAAAAACTTGATGCGTGTTAGTGTATATATGTTTTAGGTATGTATTTTAAGCCCTTTTACACTTTTTAGCCAAGTTTTAAATTTATAAAAACACGATATTTACTAACACTAAACACACATATGGGCAAGTGCACCCATCGTGGACGTAGTATAGTGTTGGTAAGATACCGAGGTCGTCCAAGGACACAAGAGCTTTTAGTACCGGTTTATCCTCAACGTCTAATCAAATCAAAATGTTAGAAAAAGATTTTTAAACTAAGAAAATAAAACTAACTAAAATGCTGAAAATAAAATAAAAATAAAAACAGATAGACAAGATGAATCACTTGGATCCGACTCGTGTGTTAGTGTAACCTTTGATTATTTTCGCACTTTTGCACTTATTTAAGACATTATCTTAGTTATTGTAGTAGGCCCCTGTTTTGAAGGTGACGTTACCCTCAACCCAGTAGTTTGAGTCAGCAATGATACAATCCTAAAGGGTCGGATTATTGAAAGATAATTAATTAAGTTATTAATGCATAATGTGGTAGGCCCCTCTTTTGAAGGCGACGTTACCCTCAGCTAAGTAGTCCGAGTCAGCAGGGATACAGTCCTAAGTAGATGGGTTAAAGTTTTAAAAGTAGTTTAACTTATGAGGGGATCAACGAGTTTGGACCCCCGCCATCCAATACCTTTGGGTATTGAAGGAGGTCCTACTAAATTTGACCCAGGTCCTTTGCAGGATCTATACACTGAACAATGGCAAGACTCTTACCAAACCGTTCCCTTAACCCCCGACCAGGTAGCCAACATACCTCCATATAGACCGTGGAGATATGAATGGTGAAAATCTTTTATTTTATATAGACAGTAAAATAATGCCAAGACACCACGGACAAACGATAAGGAAGAATCACCTTCAACATAAGAAACTAGTAATTAAAGTCATTAATACAAAACCAATTAAAAAGTGCAAAAGATTAAAAATAAAAAGTATTACACTAAACACTTGTCTTCACCAAGTGATGTAAGAGACTTAGGCAAACATGGCCTTTGATTGTCAAGAACTCTTACGATCAATCTTGGATCCCGAGACGACTCACACACTCTATGATGGACAATGGATGATGGTGGTGGATGATGGTGTTATGGTGGTGGTGGGTGAAGTGTGAGAGAGGTGGTGTGCCAAGGGATGAGTTGAAATGGCTCCAAACACTCCTATTTATAGGCTGAACAGAAGCTCGGGCACAGCCCCGTGCCCGCTGGGCACGGCCCTGTGTCCATCCTCGTCTCTCTCTTCATTAATTGTAATTCGCAATTACAATAAATGCGCCTGCAGGAAGTTGACCACGCCCCCGTGTCCGCTGGGCACGACCCCGTGGTGGGCAGTAGAAGCTTCTAAAGGTTTGTCTTTTCTGTTGCTTCTTGGGCACGGCCCCGTGCTCGCTGAGCACGGGGCGTGTTCAGTCTTCTGTTTTCTTAGTTTTGCTTGGGAATATGCTGTCGAGGGGTCGGGCATTCCACTTTTGTTCCTTTTCTTGTATTTATGTTAGATTTTGCTGTCTTTTTGCTTCTTTTGTTAATTTGAGCTCATTTAATCCTGAAAATACAAAAGGAAGACAAAAGCACACTTTTTCCAACATTAGTACTAAAAAAGGGTTAGTTTTATGCCACAATTGATGTAATTTATATGTTGCATTTTGTGCATATCAGGAGACGTTGGACACTTTAAGAGGGAATGCCCAAAACTGAATCAAGCTCGTGGGAGGGTATTCAACATTGGAGCAAGGGAAGCGCGCCAGGATCCAAACGTTGTCACTAGTACGTTCCCTATAAACCAACGCTTTGCATCTGTTCTGCTTGATACTGGTGCCGGCTATAGCTTTGTATCGTTAGAATTTAAGAAAATGCTTGGGTTAACTGCTAGTAAGTAAGTTAGACGTTCCGTACTCAATTGAACTGGCTATTGGAAAGCTAGTTGAAACCAATGAAGTCATTAGAGGATGTGTAATTGAGCTGGGAGAACGCGAGTTCACTTTGGATCTACTACCAGTTGAGTTGGGAAGTTTTGACGTGGTGGTAGGGATGGATTGGTTGTCAAGCAACAAAGCTGAGATTGTTTGTCACGAAAAGACCATCTGCATCCCAATAGAAGATGGAGAGACGATCGTAGTCCATGGAGAAAAGCGCGATACGCCTCTGAGAATCATTAGCTGTCTGAAAGCTAGAAAGTGTTTACAGAAGGGATGTGTTGCCTTCTTGGCACACATCGGGGATAAAGAAGCTGCTGAGCCAAAGATTGAAGACATTCCAGTCGTAAAAGAATATCCTGAAGTCTTTCCAGAAGACTTGCCAGGATTACCGCCGCAAAGACAAGTCGAGTTCCACATTGACTTAGTTCCAGGCGCCGCGCATGTGGCTAAGGCACCCTACCGACTTGCGCCTTCGGAGATGCAGGAGTTGTCAACGCAACTCCAGGAGCTGTTAGACAAAGGATTTATCAGACCAAGCTTCTCGCCTTGGGGAGCTCCAGTTTTGTTTGTCAAGAAGAAGGATGGTAGTTTCCGCATGTGTATCGACTACCGAGAACTGAACAAGTTGACTATCAAGAATAGATATCCTCTGCCAAGAATTGATGACCTATTCGATCAGCTGCAAGGTTCAAGCTACTACTCAAAGATCGATTTGCGATCAGGATATCATCAGTTAAGAATTCAAGAGGGAAGTATTCCCAAGACTGCTTTTAGAACTCGATATGGACATTACGAGTTTCTGGTGATTCCGTTTGGGTTGACAAACGCACCAGCCGTTTTTATGGATTTAATGAACATATTTTGTAAGCCGTACCTCGACAAGTTTGTGATTGTGTTCATCGATGACATTTTGATCTACTCAAAGACGAAGGATGAGCACGAACAACATTTAAGAGCCATTTTGGAGCTACTTAAAAAGGAGAAGTTGTATGCCAAGTTCTGGAAGTGCGAGTTCTGGTTACGCGAACTACAATTTCTTGGACATGTGGTTAATGGAAATGGAATCCATGTGGATCCCACAAAGATCGAAGCGATAAAGAACTGGGAGACTCCAAAGACGCCGATCGAGATTCGGCAGTTCTTAGGTTTGGCTGGTTATTATCGAAGGTTCATCGAGGATTTCTCAAAAATCGCTCAACCTTTGACTTCCCTTACCCAGAAATGTCACACCCCCAAAAAAACCACCTACAGAGTATCACCGCTTGGGAGCGTGACTGACCAGGATCAAGCCACCAATCATATAGAACAATATATATAGTAAAAGTAATTGCTATTAAACCAAACCCAATCCATATGAAAGGTGTTCCAAAAACATAAGTAAGTTATCATTGTTTAGCGGAAGCGTATAAATAAAACCCATCGTAATAAAGTATCAAGTATCATAAGTGTTCAACAAGATTATTACGATCCAAGCCCACAACGACCAGCTCCTCCCTGTGCAAGCTCCATGTATCTAACGACCTGCAAGGCATGTAACAGAGGATCAACAACTAGTTGAGCGAGTTCACAGAAAGTAAATGCGTAATGGTAGTTTCGTTTGTAACATGTGGCTCTACTGGGCCGTTAGTACGTTCTATTGGTGGGGGCTTCCCATGTTGTATATCCACTAGACTATTCGTAACCATATGTGTTCTTCACAATCCGAGAACAGTAGTAAGTATAAGTTCACGTAGGTCTTACGTGAGTATCCTTCACATCCGAGGATAGTAATTTAGTATAAGTATCCTTCACAACCGAGGATAGTAATATGTATAAGTATCCTTCACAACCGAGGATAGTAATATGTATAAGTATCCTTCACAACCGAGGATAGTAATATGTATAAGTATCCTTCACAACCAAGGATAGTAGTATGTATAAGTATCCTTCACAACCGAGGATAGTAGTAAGTATATGTGTACGTAGATTGCACATATGTGTCCTGCACAACCGAGGACGATGGTATGGTAGTCTAGTAATAGTGTAAGTACAGTTCTATTCAATCTCAATCCTTCAATCCCAATTCCCGTGCCCTGGGAATCCCATGCCTTAGTAAGAGTGTGAACTCACCTGGGTTTGCTCGGTATGCTAAGTAAGAGCTCAAGTAAATCAATCACGGCCTAGGGTAGGCACGTATACACAGTCAGTTTGTATTCATCTTGTTCACGCATAGACATATCACCAAATAGTACATGGCACGTATTCAAGTAGCACATATGTCACGTTTTATATAACCACACATATTTGATCGAATTACAAGAAGAGTGTCATATCGTTGTCATTACATATTCTAGTTCGACACATACAACAAACATAATTCCATTTATTTATTGAATATCATCATTGCTTTCTGCCATCATCACATGGACTACTCAATGCGTCTATCTAACTGGACCGCTTGTGAGTGGGTTTGTTGTTAAATCTTGATATTTGAATAACTCATATTAAATTCACTGGCCGACACAAGATGTTTGTTATATTGCATGCGGTTTGACCAAGTATAAGACAAGAGCTCATATGACACGATCATAATTCCATTTACTAAATCACATAATGGGCGGCAACCAGAATCCTAATCTCCACCCTATTGGGCCGCCATTAACAATGCGTTCACATGTTTGTCACAACAATCAATATACTACACATATATTCAATCACCCATTCCCTGATAATGCACATGCAAGTAAAGAGCCGCCAATTTACATGAAATACAAACAGTGGCCGACAAACATGTTGTGATTGGACCAAATTAACCTTATGGCCGACAATTAATAAATTCATCGAACAACTTGACATTTCATTAACAAGCATACAACCCGAATAATATATAAAAACTCGGACAAAGATGAAGGGGGTTAAAAAAAACTCGGATAGCTTGTGTGTGGGAGTAAAAAGTCGGACATGAGGGTTTCCTCATGAAACTCGGACCAAATCAAGATGGGGGGGGGTGTTTTAAAAGTCGGACAACCCCTTATACCAATACAAAGTCGGACTACAATTTGTTTAAGAAACTCGGACTTCATGTGATGTATATAATTCGGACATCTTACTTCCCTTTAACTTCGGACCACATACAAGGGCTTTAAAACTCGGACTTAAAGTGCACAATAAACTCGGACTTAGCACTTTAATATATGTGAAATTCGGACCTATGATTAACCTTAAAGAACTCGGATAAAAGCTTATCAAAAGTCGGACTAGAGTATCTTGTAAACCTCGGACCTAATGTATCAACTAAGAAACTCGGACCAAGTCCCCCATCAAAAGAACTCGGACATGCTTGAGTATAAGGAAACTCGGACCCGTTTGTTTCTTGTATAACTCGGACATATCAAACCAAAGGTCGGACTCATGCTTTGTTTATAAAAACTCAGACTATTTTAATGATCAAAAGTCGGACTAACATATTTCACCAGTAACATCAATCATCGCAGAACATCAAACATACGAACATCAGTTACGTTTTACGATCAAACCCTAATATCATACACTTGCAATGCAGTAAGTCCACAGTTAATCACTCTATTGATCAACAATAAACAATCCTTTCATGAACAATCAATCGGCATACCACGAATCATAAACAATTCTCTATAATCAGAATCAATGAGCACAGAAACATTTCATACAAAAGTTAGGGTTTACAAGAATCACATAATCAAGGACCAAGAATTGGTAATAATCAAGCAATCAATTAGGGTTTTCATGAACACATAATCAGTAAACAATTACCTTGAATGATTTTAGAGGAATGAATCAAAAGTGAGGAATGTCTTGTGCCAATGATTTGGTGATGATTGCCAGAGAATAGAATGTGAACTACGTGCTTTTGTTTCTTGTGAAAATGATTAGTGTACAAGAGATTAGGGTTAAGAATCTCTAGAATTTCACTAATTACCCTCTACCTCCCTAAGTATCATATTTTACACATGCACACCATCTCATAACAATTCAATAGTTTCACCACCAAGTTTATGCATTTAACAACTTTATCACAATTAACACATAACCATGCATAATCACACAGTACATTTCATTGTATTAAAACATATACAATTCCATAGCCAAATATTTGCACAATTAAACAACTAACCAAAACAAGAACGTGCAATAAATGCGAATTAGAATCTTGGAATTTCGAGTTGTCACATTATCCCCAACTTAAAAGAAATTTCATCCCGAAATTTGGTACGCACTCACTGAGGAAGCTAGGTAGGCTGTATCGTTCACTGGTTTTCCTGGGGTGTCACATCATCCCCCCGTTGATTTGGAATTTCGTCCCGAAATTCAATAGTAGTAGTTTCAGCCTCAGTAGTGGTTGCATTGGTTTCGAATAATTAGGGGTACTTTTCTGTCATCTGGTCTTCGCGTTCCCAGGTGTACTCTGGGCCACGTTTGGAGTTCCAACGAACTCGGACAAGAGGGATTCTCTTGTGTTTGAGGACCTTAACATCCCGGTCCGTGATTTCAACTGGCTCCTCGACGAACTGCAACCGCTCGTCGTTAGTGAGTTCCTTAAAAGGAATTATGAGGGTCTCATCTGACAGGCACTTCTTCAGATTCGACACGTGGAATACGTTGTGAACTGTACCGAGTTCAACTGGTAGGTTTAGTCTGTAGGCTACTTGGCCTATTCTTTCAGTGATTTCGAACGGTCCATCATACCGTGGATTGAGTTTGCCTCGTTTACCAAATCGAACCACACCCTTCCAGGGTGAGACTTTAAGTAAAACCCGGTCCCCGACCTGAAATTCCAATGGCTTCTTACGCTTATCCGCGTAGGCTTTCTGACGGTCGCGTGCTGCCGCCATGCGTTGTCGTATCTATGCAATCTTTTCTGTGGCGTCCACTACAATCTCTGGACCCGTAATCTGACTATCCCCCACCTCTGCCCAACAGAGAGGTAACCGGCATTTACGTCCGTACAATGCCTCGAATGGAGCGGCTTGAATGCTGGTGTGGTAACTGTTATTGTACGAAAACTCCACTAAAGGGAGGTGCTCTTCCCAGCTGTTGCCGAAATCGATAACACACGCCTGAAGCATGTTGAATCGTGCGCTCAGACTGCCCATCCGTCTGAGGTTGATACGCTGTGCTCATGTCTAATCGTGAGTCAAAAGATTTGTCCATAGTTCTGACGTGAATCGTGCATCCCGATCCGAAATGATGGAGGTGGGCACCCCGTGCCTTGAAACAACTTCTTTAAGATAAACGTCTGCGAGGGTGGAGAACTTATCCGTTTCCTTAATAGCCAGGAAGTGTGCAGACTTGGTGAGTCGATCCACGATTGCCCATATAGTATCATTCCCACGCTGGGGTCTGGGTAAGTCTGTAACGAAATCCATGGAAATTTCTTCCCATTTCCATTGCGGTATCTTGGGCTGCTGAAGTAGGCCCGCTGGTTTCTGATACTCTACTTTGACTTTTGCACAAGTCAAACACTTGCCGACGTAAGTAGCGATGTGAGCCTTCATGCAAGGCCACCAATATGTAGTTCTAATGTCGTGGTACGTTTTATCCGACCCTGGATGTACCGAGTAGCGAGACTTGTGTGCTTCATCCATCACAAGTTCTCGTAAACCGCCGTATAGTGGGACCCAAATACGTCCTGTTACATAGTAGGCGCCGTCTTCCCTTTGTTCTAATCGTTTTCCGGTTTCAATGCTTCCACCTGAGCATCTCGTATTTGTGCAGGGAGATCAGACTGAATAGTGAGCTATAAAGCTCGTACCCGCCTAGGTAGAGTGCCTTTTCGACTGAGAACATCAGCCACAACATTGGCTTTGCCTGGATGATACTTGATGGCGCATTCGTAGTCGTTTAGTAGTTCAACCCATCGACGTTGGCGCATGCTCAATTCCTTCTGTCTGAAGATATGCTCGAGACTCCTGTGATCGGTGTAAATAGGGCACTTGGTACCGTACAGGTAGTGTCGCCATATCTTAAGCGCGAAAACAACAGCTCCCAGCTCTAAATCGTGCGTCGTGCAATTCCGTTCGTGAACCTTGAGTTGGCGCGAAGCATAAGCATTGACCTTGTCGCGCTGCATCAACACACATCCAAAACCCTGGATGGATGCATCACAGTATACTACAAAATCGTCCGTGCCCTCTGGCAATGAGAGAATAGGTGCGCTGCAAAGCCTATCCTTTAAGTACTGAAAAGCGGTTTCCTGGGAATCTTCCCAACGGTAGGTAACACTTTTCTGTGTCAGCAGTGTAAGTGGCTGAGCAATCCTTGAGAAATCCTTGATAAACCGTCTGTAGTAACCTGCCAAACCCAAGAATTGGCGTATTTCCGTTGGTGTACGTCGTGCAGGCCAGTTCCTGATCGAATCTACCTTGGATGGATCGACATGAATCCCATCCCTGTTCACCACATGGCCTAAGAAGTGGACTTCACGAAGCCAGAAGTCGCATTTTGAAAACTTAGCGTACAGTTATTCCTTTCGTAGCAGTTCCATGATAAGGCGTAAGTGCTGCTCGTGTTCCTCCTGACTCTTGGAGTAGATCAGAATGTCGTCGATGAAGACAATGACAAACTTGTCAAGATAGGGTTTGCACACCCTGTTCATAAGATCCATGGAAACTGCAGGCACGTTCGTAAGTCCAAATGGCATGACTAGGAACTCGTAATGGCCGCAGCGAGTTCTGAATGCTGTATTGGAGACGTCCTCATCCCGGACTCCCAGCTGATGATAACCAGACCTTAGATCAATCTTGGAGTAGTAACTCGACCCTTGCAACTAGTCGAATAAGTCGTCAATGCGTAGAAGAGGATAACGGTTCTTCATTGTGACCTTGTTCAGTTCACGGTAATCATTTTCACATCCTGAAGGTGCCATCCTTCTTTTCCACAGATAATTGGTATCATAGGATTTCTGCTTGCTGTTGCTGCTGGCGATTCCGATTTGCAGGCCGTGGGCTCCTGAATCCTTAGCTTCATGGCCCATCTTGAGACACCTCTGGCAACGTCCCTCGTTGCACTAACCACCGTGGTGTCTGTTGCATTAGTTACATATTGGGTGAATTCCCCGGTATCCACCCTGCCCCTGACCACCAGAAGTTGGCTGCCTCGGCTCTGGTGATCACTATTCATGCGCTGCTGCTGTGCTTGAGACCGAACGGTAGCTGAACCCTTGCTGGAATACCCATCCCATTTCCGCTTGTTGTCACTAGGAGTAGCGGGAGTAGCAGAAGTGATAGCGGTAGTGATAGCGCTGATACAACTAGGCAGCCTGTTCTGTTCCACTGCCTGATCCGTGAGGCGATGAGCAAGACACTGAATGTCTTGGATATTGTCGAGGTTCGCCGATGTAGCATGGCTCTGAATCTCTGAGGCTAGACCCTTGAGGTACAATTCGATACGCTTGCTTGGAGGGTCCACCATGGTTGGACACAAGATGGCCAGTTCGTTCGGCCGTTTCGTATAAGCATCAATTTCCTGACCCCGTCATTTTTCAAATGGTAAGGCTCCACTTCCAACTTGTGGATGTCATCACGCGTGCAGTATTCCCTGTTAATGCGTTCTTTGAATTCGTTCCAGGGGGTGGCGTTAGCAGCGGCCAACCCTAGTATCGGTACTTGCGCGTTCCACCAGGTTAGCGTGATTCCTTCCAAAGTACCAGTGGCGTACTTGACCCTGCGAGCCTCAGGGCATTCACACATCTCGAATACTGACTCGAGCTTCCCAAACCAATGGAGTAGTCCCACTGCTCCTTCTGTGCCACTGAATGTGCTAGGACGACAGTCCATGAAGTTCTTGAATGTGCAGACAGGTTGCTGTGCGTTCTGACCCGTTGCGCGAGAAAGATAGGTCAAGGTTAAGCGCGAGAGTTGGGTCACGAGAGTAGGATCTAACATCCTAGGATAGGTCTGGAATAGCAGGTTATACCTCCTGCTTGTGCGGCTGCAAGCGCCGCAGCAACTTGTTCGTTAATGAGAGCCGTCAACTGGGCTTGAGTCATGTCAACACGTCCAGACATGATCGAACAGTAAAGGTAGCATAAGTATGAATGGTTCGCGAGTAATGCGATGACAGAAAAGTGTAGGCACATAGGTGTTCTCAAGCAGTATCAAGTAGTGAGCACAGCAATGTAAGCATACTACGAGCAAAGTTCTATGCAATTTTAGCAAGTAGGCAATAAACATAAACCTTATTACCTAGAATGTTGAGTCTTGCACGTGGAGCGAAGCGTCGTTGTGGATCGTTGAGAGCACTGTTCTGGTTATAGTCTGGTTTTAATAAAAACGTTTTCCCATATTAAAACCGAGTTCTCTATAACCAATGGCTCTGATACCAATCTGTCACACCCCCAAAAAAACCACCTGCAGAGTATCACCGCTTGGGAGCGTGACTGACCAGGATCAAGCCACCAATCATATAGAACAATATATATAGTAAAAGTAATTGCTATTAAACCAAACCCAATCCATATGAAAGGTGTTCCAAAAACATAAGTAAGTTATCATTGTTTAGCGGAAGCGTATAAATAAAACCCATCGTAATAAAGTATCAAGTATCATAAGTGTTCAACAAGATTATTACGATCCAAGCCCACAACGACCAGCTCCTCCCTGTGCAAGCTCCATGTATCTAACGACCTGCAAGGCATGTAACAGAGGATCAACAACTAGTTGAGCGAGTTCACAGAAAGTAAATGCGTAATGGTAGTTTCGTTTGTAACATGTGGCTCTACTGGGCCGTTAGTACGTTCTATTGGTGGGGGCTTCCCATGTTGTATATCCACTAGACTATTCGTAACCATATGTGTTCTTCACAATCCGAGAACAGTAGTAAGTATAAGTTCACGTAGGTCTTACGTGAGTATCCTTCACATCCGAGGATAGTAATTTAGTATAAGTATCCTTCACAACCGAGGATAGTAATATGTATAAGTATCCTTCACAACCGAGGATAGTAATATGTATAAGTATCCTTCACAACCGAGGATAGTAATATGTATAAGTATCCTTCACAACCGAGGATAGTAGTATGTATAAGTATCCTTCACAACCGAGGATAGTAGTAAGTATATGTGTACGTAGATTGCACATATGTGTCCTGCACAACCGAGGACGATGGTATGGTAGTCTAGTAATAGTGTAAGTACAGTTCTATTCAATCTCAATCCTTCAATCCCAATTCCCGTGCCCTGGGAATCCCATGCCTTAGTAAGAGTGTGAACTCACCTGGGTTTGCTCGGTATGCTAAGTAAGAGCTCAAGTAAATCAATCACGGCCTAGGGTAGGCACGTATACACAGTCAGTTTGTATTCATCTTGTTCACGCATAGACATATCACCAAATAGTACATGGCACGTATTCAAGTAGCACATATGTCACGTTTTATATAACCACACATATTTGATCGAATTACAAGAAGAGTGTCATATCGTTGTCATTACATATTCTAGTTCGACACATACAACAAACATAATTCCATTTATTTATTGAATATCATCATTGCTTTCTGCCATCATCACATGGACTACTCAATGCGTCTATCTAACTGGACCGCTTGTGAGTGGGTTTGTTGTTAAATCTTGATATTTGAATAACTCATATTAAATTCACTGGCCGACACAAGATGTTTGTTATATTGCATGCGGTTTGACCAAGTATAAGACAAGAGCTCATATGACACGATCATAATTCCATTTACTAAATCACATAATGGGCGGCAACCAGAATCCTAATCTCCACCCTATTGGGCCGCCATTAACAATGCGTTCACATGTTTGTCACAACAATCAATATACTACACATATATTCAATCACCCATTCCCTGATAATGCACATGCAAGTAAAGAGCCGCCAATTTACATGAAATACAAACAGTGGCCGACAAACATGTTGTGATTGGACCAAATTAACCTTATGGCCGACAATTAATAAATTCATCGAACAACTTGACATTTCATTAACAAGCATACAACCCGAATAATATATAAAAACTCGGACAAAGATGAAGGGGGTTAAAAAAAAACTCGGATAGCTTGTGTGTGGGAGTAAAAAGTCGGACATGAGGGTTTCCTCATGAAACTCGGACCAAATCAAGATGGGGGGGGGTGTTTTAAAAGTCGGACAACCCCTTATACCAATACAAAGTCGGACTACAATTTGTTTAAGAAACTCGGACTTCATGTGATGTATATAATTCGGACATCTTACTTCCCTTTAACTTCGGACCACATACAAGGGCTTTAAAACTCGGACTTAAAGTGCACAACAAACTCGGACTTAGCACTTTAATATATGTGAAATTCGGACCTATGATTAACCTTAAAGAACTCGGATAAAAGCTTATCAAAAGTCGGACTAGAGTATCTTGTAAACCTCGGACCTAATGTATCAACTAAGAAACTCGGACCAAGTCCCCCATCAAAAGAACTCGGACATGCTTGAGTATAAGGAAACTCGGACCCGTTTGTTTCTTGTATAACTCGGACATATCAAACCAAAGGTCGGACTCATGCTTTGTTTATAAAAACTCAGACTATTTTAATGATCAAAAGTCGGACTAACATATTTCACCAGTAACATCAATCATCGCAGAACATCAAACATACGAACATCAGTTACGTTTTACGATCAAACCCTAATATCATACACTTGCAATGCAGTAAGTCCACAGTTAATCACTCTATTGATCAACAATAAACAATCCTTTCATGAACAATCAATCGGCATACCACGAATCATAAACAATTCTCTATAATCAGAATCAATGAGCACAGAAACATTTCATACAAAAGTTAGGGTTTACAAGAATCACATAATCAAGGACCAAGAATTGGTAATAATCAAGCAATCAATTAGGGTTTTCATGAACACATAATCAGTAAACAATTACCTTGAATGATTTTAGAGGAATGAATCAAAAGTGAGGAATGTCTTGTGCCAATGATTTGGTGATGATTGCCAGAGAATAGAATGTGAACTACGTGCTTTTGTTTCTTGTGAAAATGATTAGTGTACAAGAGATTAGGGTTAAGAATCTCTAGAATTTCACTAATTACCCTCTACCTCCCTAAGTATCATATTTTACACATGCACACCATCTCATAACAATTTCATAGTTTCACCACCAAGTTTATGCATTTAACAACTTTATCACAATTAACACATAACCATGCATAATCACACAGTACATTTCATTGTATTAAAACATATACAATTCCATAGCCAAATATTTGCACAATTAAACAACTAACCAAAACAAGAACGTGCAATAAATGCGAATTAGAATCTTGGAATTTCGAGTTGTCACATTATCCCCAACTTAAAAGAAATTTCTTCCCGAAATTTGGTACGCACTCACTGAGGAAGCTAGGTAGGCTGTATCGTTCACTGGTTTTCCTGGGGTGTCACAAGAAAGACAAGAAGTTCGATTGGGGAGACAAACAAGAAGAAGCGTTTCAGTTGTTAAAGAACAAACTTTGTAATGCACCGATCTTATCGCTACCCGAAGGAATGGACAATTTCGTGGTATATTGTGACGCCTCGCGTCAAGGAATGGGTTGCGTGTTGATGCAGCGACAGAAAGTTATGGCATATACTTCTCGCCAGTTGAAGGTCCACGAGAAAAATTATACCACGCACGACTTGGAGTTAGGCGCGGTGGTATTTGCGTTGAAGATCTGGCAACATTATTTGTATGGTACGCGATGTACAATCTTCACTGATCATAAGAGCCTGCAGCACATATTTGACCAGAAGGAGCTTAACATGGGACAAAGACGCTGGGTTGAACTGTTGAACGACTACGACTGTGAAATCAAGTATCATCCAGGGAAGGCGAATGTGGTCGCCGATGCCCTAAGTCGGAAAGAAAGGATCAAGCCCATCAGGGTTAGGGCTTTGGAAATGATTATCCAGACAGACCTCTCATTGCGCATTCGTGCCGCGCAGAGAGAAGCTCTCAAAGAAAGGAATATTGAGGACGAGTATCTCCGTGGGATGGAGAAGCAGTTGGTACCAAACGAGGAAGGAACTTTATGCTTCATGAAACGAATTTGGGTTCCTCTGTTTAGAGGATTGAGAAAGGTCATTTTCGATGAAGCTCACAAGTCACGGTACTCGATTCATCCAGGAGCGGATAAAATGTACCAAGATCTTAAGGATTTCTATTGGTGGCCGAGGATGAAAGGAGATGTTGCGGTATATGCTAGCAAATGTTTAATGTGCGCCAAGGTAAAAGTCGAATACCAAAAGCCTTCAGGTCTTCTACAGCAACCTGAAATACCCAAATGGAAATGGGAACATATTTCAATGGATTTCATAACAAAACTGCCAAGGACGCCCAAAGGTCACGATACAATTTGGGTGATCGTAGACCGTTTAACGAAATCTGCGCACTTCTTGCCAATCAGGGAAAAAGACAAAACGAGTAAACTAGCTGAGATATACATGAGATTGTTGCATGACATGGAGTGCCTCTCTCAATCATCTCTGATAGAGATGGAAGATTTGTGTCAAGAATTTGGCAGTCCTTTCAAGAAGCATTTGGTTCTCAGCTAAATCTGAGTACATCATTTCACCCGCAAACTGATGGACAAAGTGAACGAACGATTCAGACATTAGAAGACATGCTGCGAGCTTGCGTAATGGATTTAGGTGGAAGTTGGGACACTCACCTACCATTGGTTGAATTTTCATACAATAACAGTTATCATGCAAGTATACAAGCCGCACCGTTCGAAGCTCTTTATGGACGCAAATGTCAATAACCGATTTATTAGGGTGACGCGGGTGATAGAAAACTAGTTTGTCCGGAATTAGTCCAAGAAACGACAGACAAGATTGCACAGATCCGAGAGCGCATCAAAGCGGCTCGCCATAGACAAAAGTGTTATGCGGATCGAAGAAGGAAACCTCTGGAATTCGAGGTAGGAGATATGGTTTTATTGAAGGTTTCACCCTGGAAGGGTGTGGCACGCTTTGGGAAGCGTGGGAAGCTGAATCCACATTACATTGGCCCATTTTGAATCCTGCAAAGGATTGGGCTTGTAGCATACAAATTGGACTTACCTGCTGAACTCAATGGCGTTCATGATACATTCCATGTATCAAACCTGAAAAAGAGTCCAACACAAGAGACAATTGTCATTCATGCTGATGAAGTTCATATCGATGACACGCACCACTTTGTTGAAGAGCCAGTTGAGGTTACTGATTGGAAGATTAACAAGACACGCCGGAGTAGTGTCAAACTCGTCAAAGTTCTATGGAATGCAAGACACGGGCCAGAATTCACGTGGGAACGTGAGGATCGTATGAAGGAGAAATACCCCCATTTATTTCCCAAGACCCCTGCAACTAGAAGCAGAACCTAAAATTTCGGGACGAAATTTTCTTAATGGGGGGAGAATGTGACAACCCTCACAATTACAGGTATCCGTACAATTAATTAATATTTAATTTGTGCTTAATGACTGTGCTTGACTACAACTGTGATTAATCTGCTTTCTGATTTCTGTTACATACATATGCATCACATTTGATACTGTCACTTCATTTATTTCATACAAACATTAGTGACAAACTTGATGCACAAAGCACAATTAGCACACTGAGCGGATAACCCAGAGACATGCTGACAGTGCCAGCACCTAGACAGACAATGTTTTTGAGGCCAGTATGACCCAGAGATAGAATACTACACTAGTAGGGAGTGTAGGGAAGTGAGGACCATAAAACTGCATCACTAGGTGATAGTTATAGTGCCGGGAAGTGCCTAAAACACACTCTAAATGCAAAAACTTGACAAAATGGTCCTAGATACCTTCCAAAGTGTTGGGAATTAAAAGTGTCATTAAAAGTATTATAAAAGACACCTTATGAATTAATTAAGCACTTTAACGGAACAACACCCAACCGAACAACCGGACTTTACCCGAAACACAAAAATATTGTCAAACACATTGTTTTTATTTTTCTGAGCCAGTTAGGATCCCCGAACACCCTAACACATTATATATTTAATAACACACCAAAACCCACTAACTAAAACACTTGTTTTCTAACTAAACTAGTAACTAGACATTTAAAACCCAACCCTATACCCCCCCCCCTTAAGACGGTTACCATGGGTGTCCCCACCCATGGATTTGTTTAGTATTTTATTTGATATGGTTGGTGATTAAGAAACATAATACACAAGGGTTAAAGATGAAGATAGGTTATAAGATGGCACAAGGGATTAAGGCACTTCATTCTCATCACAACATCAAACACCAACTCTCTCTCCCTCTTTGGTCTCGACCGACCCCCTCACCACACACCACCACCATCATTCAAGCTTCTTCAATCATTCCAAGGGCATCCAAAGGTGTTAGTGATCATACAAACAAGCTTGGTGTGTTCGAAAGCTCAAGGACCGCTCTCATTTTCTTTTATCCACCACTTTTATACTCTTGAACTCCCCTAGCCTTGTGCTAGTGGTAAGCACTTAGATCCTTGCATTTTATATGTTGTTTAAGTGGTTAATGATGTTTAAAGATCAAAATGATAAGAACTCTAAAGAACCATAAACAAAGTCTTGATCATCAACTAACATAGTGATGAAGTATGGTTAAAATGATGATGAAATCATGATATTCTTGTGTTATGATGTTTGTTGAATGTTGTTTGCTAGTAGAAATGATATGGATCATCACATGGTCTTGCTAGATCATGATTAAAAACATGAACTAGCAAGATGGAAAAAGTAAGAATGTTGTGGATGATGGAATCATCCACACATAAACTATGAACTTGAATAAATGGGTGTTTTCTTGAAAAATAAAGATCAAAGTAAGTTATAATCTTGTAGATCTAAAGATCCATGAGTGGTTTTTCGAAAGAACCAAGTGAAAAGTGTGAGTTTTGTTAAAACTTGGATCTTACATAAACTTAACACATTTTGGTGGATAAACAAGTGTAGAAACACTTGTGTAATAGGAAAATTTCACAAAGAAATATTTTTAGAAAATATGACTTGAAGTTGTGAACATTCAAACCCTTTAAAAATGAAGTTTTTAAAGAACTAATCACATTTTGGAAGGTAACAAGACTTACTAAGTGTGCTAGTAAGTTACTACATGTTTTCATAAATTTTCAAGTTCATGAGTTTGTAGTTGTGCTTGTTGTTGACAAGTTTGGTAAGTATAAGTTACATATTGTTGGTTGATGATTGATTGAATGTTTACAAAAGAAAATGATATGCTAGTACGCATGGACGCCTCCATTTACAAAGGAAACTCTGGCGAAATTTTTCTAAAATTTCAACACTTCAAAAATATTTTTCTAACAAGTGTTACAAATATATTTTAACTTGGTTTTCAAAATAAACTTCGCCATGATTTTTATTACAAAAATACTAAGTGCCGGAGGTTGATTTTCGTAAATAAAATTTGATAAATATATATGTAGAATATATATTTTGTACTAAGACGCTTGTGTGATTGTTTGTTTATTTTGTGAACTAGTTATATTATTTTTAGGATGAAATAATATAACTCACGTATACCATAAAATTTCGACTCCAAAATAATACCAAAACTCTTACAAAATAAATATTTAAGTTACGCAATTATTATTGCAATACGAAACGTTAAAATGTCACTTATGTAATATTTCAGAAAAATACTTTCACATGTATATTTTGGTAAAATATTATGTTGGAAGATTTATGAAGTAAAATATAATATTTTTGGGAAAAATATATATATTTTGAATTAAGATGTTTTAGACAGATAATTTAAATACATTTTTTAAGTGGGATTTAAAATATATTTTTCGGAATTACAAGTGTACATGTATAAATACCCCCATCCTTGGGAAGGAAATACACATATAAAATACTTGAGAAGTGTGGATACGAAATAGTTGCCTAACTATTTTTCCTAAATACAAAATTTAAGTTAAAATAATTAATATTATTTTAACAAGTAGCCAAACTTGATATAATATCAAAGTAACACAACTCAAAACATTAAACCCTAAGCCAAGGCACGGCCCATCCGTTTAATAGGCATTAGTACGTGTAGGTCGTTGCGCAGCAGACCGGGTTTGGATTGACGACTATTTCAGGAGACGCACTTCTATGAGTTCATGTTCCCCCTTTTCTCTTTACAGTTTTCAGTTTTATACTTGGGGGTTAAATACATTTGACAATTATTACAAACATTTATTTACATGGTATGGTTAGCGTAGGGAGGGTTTACTACTAGATCATGTGAGGGGTGGGTACAACACTTAAGGCCATCAATCCTCGTTGTTAGGACCGAGGGACACAAGAGTGATAGATCTATTTGGGTGTAGCGAGCCCACACCCGTGAGGCCGGGGCGGCCCATAGAGGTGACTGTGTCTTACAGCCGAAGCACGGTAACAAATTTGCTAGGTTTGAGTCTTCCTGCACCTTTTCACACACACTAGTGGCTTTGCAACCCATTGGTGATCTCTTTTTTTTCCTTATTGCTACATACCAGGGACTTTTATTCATACATGAAAGGTTTATACATACTCACTTTTACATGAACTCGCTCAACTTTTGTTGATTTTTCAAACTACATGTATTTCAGGAAATTAATGGATCTGGCGAAGTGTGCAATCGAGTCAAGCTGCGTAGGGAATAATGATGTCATCCAGGTTTAGGATGTGTAACCCTTACCTGGACGGGTTACATGTCTCTAAACCATGTTTTTATTTAAAACTTTTGTTGTGTCATGTGAACACATTTTAATCATGTCATCTTGTAACTTGTTTTATGTGTCGGCATTTTAAACAATGATGTTGTGGTAACTTTAAATTCAATGAATGGATGATCATCATGTGTTTTATTTTCATATAGCAATGTTATGATTGTTTCTATGGTATTAAGAAGTCACACCAAGTAAACTCACGCTTGCGCAAAAGCCAGGGTGTGACAACAGGCTACCCCATCCCAAACCGTCACTATCCACCGCTACCCCACCGGCTACCCACTTGATCCCACGAACCCGCTACCCCACCGGCTACCCACTTGATCCCACGAACCCGCTACCCCAACCCGAAGAAGATGGCATCTTGGACCCACGAGGAAGAATTGGCTCTCGTCACAAGCGTCGTTGACGCTGTGAAGGGTCGGCAACCCGACCAAACACGATATTGGCCGGAAGCATTCGCAACCTACAAACATAACGTCCGACACGACCTCCACAACCTCAACGCGTGCTAACATAAATGGCGCGAGCTAAGGCCCAAGCTCGATCGTTTCATGGCTTACTACGAAGCCGTTCCGAGCGGCGATTTAAGCCACGAGGACCGGGTGGCGGTGGCGAACATTGAATTTCTAGGCAAGGAGCGAAAGGCGTTCGACAAGATCGCCCTTTATGAAATTTACCTAACGCTCTAGGTTTTTTATTTTGTAATTTTTAGGTATTATGTAATTTTTAGGATTATGTAATTTTTAGGATTATGTAATTTTTAAAAATCTAATGAAATTTTAGGTTTTTTTTTATAAATGTTGTGTGAATTTTATAGTTTTTTTGTAATTTTTTTAATAATCTGCCAAGCGTGCACCCAACCCAAGTCCAACCCACACCCCGTCATACCCCACGAACACGTCACTAGTACGACAACCCTCACAATTACAGGTATCCGTACAATTAACTAATTATTAATTTGTGCTTAATGACTGTGCTTGATTACAACTGATGATTAAACTGCTTTCCGATTTCTGTTACATACATACATATGCATCACACTTCATGCTGTCACTCCATTTATTCCACAACAAACCTTAGTGACAAACTTGATGCACAAAGCACAGTTAGCACAGTGAGCTGATTACTCAGAAACATGCTGACAATGCCAGCACATAGACAAACAATGTTTTTGAGGCCAGTATGAGCCATAGACGGGGTACTACACTAGCATGGAGTGTAGGGAAGTAAGGACCATAAAACTGCGACACTAGGTGATAGTTTAGGTGCCGGAAAATGCCTAAAACCCACTTAAAATGCAAAATTCTGCATCTATTAACAAAATTCAGCATTGAAATATGCTAGTCACTTGCAAAAATATGGCAAAATGGTCCTGTATGCTTTCCTAAGTGTCGGGAATTAAAAGGGTCACTAAAAGATACATAAAGGACACTTTACGATATCACTTAGCACTTTAACGGAACGCTATCAAACCGAATAACCGGACATTACCCGGGACACTAAAATATTATCAGAAGCATTGTTTATATTTTTCTGAACTAGTTATGGTCCCCCGGACATCATAACACACTATATTATGGCATAACACTTAAACACCTAACAAGTTCACTTAACATCCAACCATTTAAACTAACTACCATTACATCACAACTAAACAACACCCCCCCCCCCTATGTGGTAATCGTCCCCATGGGACCCCCACTACAAGATTTTTATAAATCGTGCTAATCCCCATATGATTACCTAGGAATTGTGAAGATCATGATTGTACTTACACTAAACACTAACCTTTACACATAACACCCCTAACTAATCACCTATTTACCAAATAACTTTCATTTAACCCCCCCCCCCCAAATCCTTCTCTAATCTTTCCTTGGAACTAGTGAGATTATGATGTGATTATGTATGTACTTTTGAGAGCATAAGAACCAATGGATAAAGGAATTTGAATTACAAATAACCCCCACCATTTTCACTAATCACCCACACAAAACACTCTCTTCTTTCTTCCCCACATAGCTTCGGCCGAACACTCCCATCATCACCACTGTATTTTTATTTCAAGCTTCATCCATTTCAAGTGCATTACAAGGTGCACCAAGGTGAATCACGAAGTGTGGAGCTCACGGATCGTCAAGGACCTCTCTAGTTTGCCTTTATCCACTCATTTTCCAAGCTTGATCCTCCCTAGCTTAAAAGCTAGTAGTAAGCTTCTTTGGTCCTCATTTACTTCATATTTATGGTGGTTAATAGTTAGATTATGATGAAAATACAAGAACACCAAAAGATCATAAACCTAAGTCTTGAACATAAAGCTAATATGATGATGAAATAACATGAAATCTTGATGAAATGAAGTTGTTTTGTCATGTTGTTGATTACTTGATGTTTATTTGATGATTACTAGTAATAGGATGTTTAACATCATGGTTGAACTTGTTAGAGTAAGATTAAAAACTTAAGTTAACAAGTTCGGAGGTGATTAGTGATCTACATAAAAGAATCACCTCCATGTTTCAACATAAACTTGGTAACAAAGTGATTTCTTGAAAAATAAGTGAACTAAGTGAGTAGATGGTCGTATGGACCCGAGGTCTACAAATGATTTTCCTAGACAAACCAAGTTAAAAGACGGATTTTTGAAAAGTCATGATTCTTACACTATTTTTGGAAGGAAATAAGTTTATGAATACTAGTAAGACAAGAAAATGGTGTAAATGGATATTTTTGTAAAATAAGTTCACAAGTTGTGAACATCTAAAAATCCCGAGAACGAGATTTTAACAAAAGTAAACACACTTTGGAGGGTAACTAAACCCACTAAACACCCCACTAAGTTACTGTGCGTTTTTATGAAAAACCAAGTTTATGTTGTTATGTAAAGTGCATTGTTTTTGCACTTGACTAGTGTAATGTTGTTTGGTAACTTGTTGTTGATTGATTGAATGATTTCCGAAAAGAAAATGATATGCTAATAAGCATGGACACCTCCATTTACAAAGGAAACTCTGGCGAAATTTTCTAAAATTTCAACACTTAGAAAATATTTTCTAAACAAGTGTTACAAATATATTTTTAACTTTGTTTTCAAAATAAACTTCGCCAAAGGTTTTGTTACAAAAATAAAAAGTATCGGAGGTTGGTTTTTGAAAATAAAAATGGGTAAATATATAATTAGAGTATATATTTTATGCTAAGACACTTGTGTGCATGATTGTATAATTTGTGAACTAGTTATATTATTTTTGGGCAAAATAATGTAACTTAACAAAACACCTTGACATTTACAACTCCAAAATATTATTTTCGGGAAAAATACATGTATTTGGAAATATGTTATTCTTGGACAAATAAGTTAAATATATTTTTCCTAAATGGGACTTAAAATATATTTTTCGAAACTACAAATATACATGTATAAAATACCCCCATCCTTGGGAAGGAAATGCGCATATAAAATACTTGAGAAGTATGGATACGAAATAGTTACCTAACTATTATTCCTAAACCCTATAAATTATTATGGTATGCTTAAGGAAAGTATACTATTTAGATCATGTGAGTGGTGGGTACAACACTTAAGGCCATTAATCCTCGTCGTAGGACCGAGTGACATGAGTGATAGATCTATTTGGGTGTAGCGAGCCCACACCCATGAGGCAAGGGTGGCCCATAGTGGTGACTATGTCTTCCAGCCGGAAGCCCGGTGCAACTCCGCTAGGTTTGAGTTTTCCTGCATCACTTCACACATACCAGTGGCTTTGCAACCCATTGGTGATCTCTTTTTCCTTATTGCTACATACCAGGGACTTTTATACATACAGACATACTTTAAAGGTTTATACATACTCACATACACATGAACTCGCTCAACTTTTGTTGATTTTTCAAGCTACATATATTTCAATAAACTAAGGGATCTGGCAAGTGTCTGCATACGTGTCAAGCTGCGTTGAATAAAGATGTCATCCAGGGTAGTAGGTTTAGGAGGTGTAACCCTTACCTGGACGGGTTACATGTCTTTAAACCACGTTTTATTTAAAGTCTTTTGTTGTGTCTTATGAACACGTTTTAAGCAAGTATGGTTTGTAACTTATCTTAAGTGTCGACATTTTCAAACAATGATGTTGTGGTATTATTAAACTGAATGAATGGATGAACATCTTGTGTTTTATTTTCATATAGCATTGTTATGATTGTTGCTATGGTATTAAGAAGTCACACCAAATAATCCACGCTTCCACAAAAGCCAGGGTGTGACATCTTGGTATCAGAGCCTCGATCATAGCGAACTAGGATTCTTCTCGAGTCTAGACTATGATCACTAGGGCTCTCACGAAAACATTTTTACATTGCATACACAAGCGTCCAGATCCAGGGTTCAAACATTTTTACAAACAAAAGGCACAAATACACATTTCAAAATTTATATTTATATTCAGTCTTAGAGACTGAGGGAGTTCAGCCTTAGAGGTTGGGGAAGTTCAGTCTTAGAGACTGAGGGAGGTTCAGTCTTAGAGACTAAGGGGTTCAATCTTAGAGATTGGGGAGGTTTAGTCCTAGAGACTGAGAATTGGTGTTAGAGGCCAGGGAGTTAGTCTGAGAGACTAGGGAGTTCAGTCTAAAAGACTGGGTGGGATAGTCTGGGGAAGACTAGGATGATTACTCGCATACATTGATGTGACTTACGTGCTTATCTGATTACATGTTGATATATGTGCATATGTGTGGTTGTGTTACAGACAGCATGTCATCTTCGGATACTGGAGTATCAGACACGCTGGATCCTATGGCGATAGTCTCGGACGACGAGATTCTATCTGAGAGCGAGGTTTATACGTCGGATACTACGAGCACTGATGAGGATGACTTCCAGCCTTTTACGCAACCAAACTTTGGGGATAATATGCCTCTAGCTGATGGTCCTTTCGTCGGGGATCTACCTCTTATTCAGGTCCCTGCTCCTCTCCCACTCGCTGCAGTTCCTATCGAGGATCTGCCTCATGACGAGTTAGCTGACGATGACATCGACTTATTCATTGAGGGTCCCCCGGAGGGTGACCAGGATGGTGTGGCCCTTATGGATGACGATGTCCCTCTTGCTGATGTTCCCGTTGCTCACCCTGTTGTTCCTGTCAAGGCTCCTGTTGAGGAGGCCTTATCCGATCCGTCTGGTCCAGACTTGTTTGAGTCTGTAGCGTCCGCTTCACTTCACGCCCCGGGCGTGCAGCACTACTCCTCCGACTCTGACTCGGACATGGCGATGTCTATTGCGCCCATCGTTCCCCATGACGTCGACCCAGATCCTGAGGTCGAGTTTGCACCTGCTGAGCCTGTTCCAGTTGGCCCAGAGCCTGTCATTGCTCATGACCCTATTGATATCCCAGCTGGTGCACTTTTGCTTGATCCTTTACCAGAGCCTGATCACGTTGATATACCAGTCTTGGCACCACCCATTGTTGATGCGCCAGTTGCCATACCACCGGTTTCTGATGTCCCTATTTTTTACGCACCACTGCCTGATCCTGTGTCGGTGTTTGTTGACCGTGCACCTTTTGCCACACATGTCGATCCGAGATATGCTGACACCTGTAATGGGTGGATCGAGGACGACGATTATCCATCTTTTGTTGTACCAGTCAAGCCCCCTGTTGCACCTGCTTTTGCACCGCCTGAGGTTCCCCAGTATCATCCGCACATATCTTATGTCCACCGCACGGACTTACCCATCACCTTTCTACAGGATATCCCTCCTCCCCGTCCAGGGGAAGGACCTTCCACACAGCGGCCCGATCATATGCCCCATTCGACAGCAGCTTTTTCATTTATGCCCTCTTTTACACCTGCCCCACGCACTACTTTTCCTACTTCAGCACCTATGGGCGAGCCATTTTTGTGGTCATCGCCCAATGTTATGCCTCTGTCAGACCCATATCACCCGTTTCATGTCGGATATACCACAGATGACATACTTATATCCCTGCAGTTACAGCAGGACGCTTTGAGCCGTCGAGTCCAGGAGCTGGAGAGGACTCCGCGTCCTCCCCCTTGTCATTGTCAGTCTCCTTTTGCTACACCACCAGCTCCTCTTCCACTACCCCCTGATTCTGATGTTCGCTTCTTTACTCCTGAGCAGCAGATTGCTTACCTGCTGCGCGTTATCCATGCACTTGAGGAGGATTGGGTGCGTTTGCACCGTTTGATTTTCTTCCCTCCTCCTCCTCCTCCTCCTCCCGCATCAGCATGAGGATTTTTGGTCTGTTGCAGGTAGTGTTACTTTTGGTGAGAAGACAGCGATTGAGCTGACTACACAACATTTTGAAGACCACAGGATGCCATGATGACTTTTGATATCTGATTTTTGGTTGTTGTATATGACTAGATAGTTCAGACAAAGGCGATGTGGCCCTTAGTCGCTTTTGATGTACGATACAGTTATAAAACTTGTAAACATTGTATTGTGGTCTTGATTTTATGATAGCTAAATCACAGTGTTCTCATTATATGCGTTGTTGAATTATTTGTTTTATATTATAGCATGGGATGTTATGTGTTATTGTGTTGATGAATGTTATTACATACGCTTATTACTTACTTACTTACTATGACCTGACCAATATGATCTTCTTTTAGAAGATGCCTCCACGTCAAGACACATGTTTTCCTACAACTAAGGCTGAACTACAGGATTGAATTGTCGCAGCAATAGCACAGTATAAGGCCTCCCGCGCAGAGACTAGCGGAGGTTCCTTAAGAAACAACAACAACAACCCACCCAATGGTAATGTCCAAGTCACTTGAGACACATTACGATACATTTGGATATTTCTTACTCATCCGCTAACACTTTCTGTAAATGTTATCGCCTGTACAGGCTGCACCTACAAACAATTTCTGGATTGCAAGCCCTTAAATTACGACGGCACTGGAGGTGCTGTTGCATTTGTCAGATTGGCAGAAAAGACGGACTCTATTTTAAGGATGAGCAAGTGTGCTCCCGAACAACAAGTTACATATATCTCAGGGCTCTTTCTTGATGGTGCTCTATCATGGTGGAATCTGCAAGTACAGACCCTGTGAGAGGCGGCGGCGTATGCATTAACATGGACTGAGCTGAAGGAGCTCATGAGGAAGAAATACTGTTCACGGGCCGAAATACAAAAGCTGGAAACGGAATTCTGGAACCTAAAGATGGACGGCCCAAAAATCGCCGAGTATGTTCAGAGGTTTCATGATCTGTCCCATGTGGTGCCATACATGGTCACGCCTGAATTCAAACGCGTGGAGCGTTTCATATGGGGATTAACACCCCAGATCATGAGCATGGTAACGACGTCGAAGCCTCCAACAATTACCGAAGCTATTGATCTCAGCATGGCGCTTACAGAAGAAGCCATTCGGTTAAACAAGTTTTCAATTTCTGAACCAAAGAAAAAGGAGACACATGTCGAATCCTCGGGGAAAACAAGGGGAAATTATCCAACTTCAAAAAGAGTATTGGCAGGGCCAACAAGAGGAAGGAAGTGAACCCACCAGCGGGGGCTAAGGGTGGTGATGAAGTCAAAGGGTATATGGGCACTCTGCCCAAATGTGAAATATGTCAGTTTCATCATGCTGGCCAGTGCAGAGTTAGAAAATGTGAATCTTGTGGGAAGGTTGGCCATTTAAAAGAAACGTGTTGGGTTGGTACTGGCCGTGGTGGCCAATGGGGATTCGGTAACAACAACCGTGGAGGTAACGGAAATGGGAACCGCAACGGCGGAAATGGTAATCGCGGTAACTTCGGGAATCAAGCAGGAAATGGTAACCACAATCAAAACAACAATCAAGGCAGTAATGGAGATGGTAACGGTCGAGGACCGGGATGCTTTAACTGCGGAGACATCGGGCACTTCAAGCGTGAATGCCCAAAACTCAATCAAGCTCGTGGGAGGGTATTCAACATTGGAGCAAGGGAAGCATGCCAGGACCCAAATGTTGTCACTAGTACGTTCCCTATAAACCAACGCTTTGCATCTGTGCTATTTGACACTGGTGCCGACTATAGTTTTGTATCACTAGAATTTAAGAATTTGCTTCAGTTAACTGCTAGTAAATTAGAAGTTCTGTACTCAATTGAACTGGCTAATGGAAAGCTAGTTGAAACAAATGAAGTCATCAGAGGATGCGTGATAGAGCTGGGAGAACACGAGTTTACACTGGATCTACTGCCAGTTGAGTTTGGAAGCTTCGATGTGGTAGTAGGGATGGATTGGTTGTCAAGCAACAAAGCCGAGATTGTTTGTCACGAGAAGACCATTCGCATCCCAATGGCGGATGGAGAAACGATCATAGTACACGGAGAGAAGCGTGATACGCCTCTGAGGATCATTAGTTGTCTAAAAGTTTAAAAGTGTTTGAAAAAGGGATGTGTTGCCTTCTTGGCACACATCGTTGATAAAGAAGCCGCTGAACCGACGATAGAAGATATTCCAGTCGTGAAGGAGTATCCTGAAGTCTTTCCAAAAGACTTGCCAGGATTGCCACCGCAAAGGCAAGTCGAGTTTCATATTGTCTTAGTTCCAGGCGCCGCGCCTGTAGCTAAGGCACCTTATCGACTTGCACCCTCAGAGATGCAAGAGCTGTCGATGCAACTCCAGGAGTTATTGGATAAGGGATTTATCAGACCAAGCTTCTCGCCTTGGGGAGCTCCAGTTTTGTTTGTTAAGAAGAAGGATGGTAGTTTTCGCATGTGTATCGACTACCGGGAGCTGAACAAGTTGACAATCAAGAATAGATATCCTTTGCCAAGGATTGATGACCTGTTCGATCAGTTACAACGTTCAAGTTTTTACTCAAAGATCGATCTTCGATCGGGTTATCACAAGCTGCGTATTCAGGAGGAAAGTATTCCCAAGACTGCTTTCAGAACTCGATATGGGCATTACGAGTTCCTAGTTATGCCGTTTGGTCTGACGAACGCGCCAGCTGTATTCATGGATTTGATGAACAGAGTTTGTGAGCCGTACCTCGATAAGTTTGTGATTGTGTTCATCAATGACATTTTGATCTACTCGAAGACGAAAGAAGAGCATGAGCAATATTTAAGAGCTATTTTAGAGCTACTTAAAAAGGACAAGTTGTACGCAAAGTTCTCGAAGTGCAAGTTCTGGTTACGCGAAGTCCAGTTTCTTGGTCATGTGGTTAATGGAAACGGAATTCATGTGGATCCCACAAAGATCGAGGCGATCAAGAACTGGGAAACTCCTAAGACGCCAACCAAGATTCGACAGTTCCTAGGTTTGGCTGGTTACTATCGCAGGTTCATTGAGGACTTCTCGAAAATCGCTCAACCTTTGACCTCTCTTACCCAAAAAGACAAGAAGTTTGATTGGGGAGACAAACAGGAAGAAGCATTCCAGTTGTTGAAAAACAAGCTCTGCGACGCGACAATCTTATCTCTGCCCGAAGGCATGGACGATTTTGTGGTATATTGCGACGCCTCGCGTCAGGGCTTAGGCTGCGTGCTAATGCAGCGGCAGAAGGTTATAGCCTATGCTTCTCGCCAGTTGAAGGTCCACGAAAAAAATTATAGCACGCATGATTTGGAATTGGGCGCGGTGGTCAAAGAGAGCTTAACATGAGACAAAGACGCTGGGTTGAGCTGTTGAATGATTATGATTACGAAATCAAGTATCACCCAGGGAAGGCGAATGTGGTCGCCGATGCCCTGAGTCAAAAGGAAAGGATTAAGCCCATAAGGGTTAGGGCTTTGGAAATGATTGTTCAAATGGACCTCTCATTGCGCATTCGTGCCGCGCAGAGAGAAGCACTCAAGGAAAGGAATATTGAGAATGAGTATCTCCGTGGGATGGAGAAGCAGTTGGTACCAAACGGGGAAGGGACGTTGTGCTTCATGAAACGAATTTGGGTTCCCTTGTTTGGTGGTTTGAGAAATGTTATTTTCGATGAAGCCCACAAGTCACGGTACTCGATTCATCCAGGAGCGGATAAGATGTACCAAGATCTTAAGGATTTTTATTGGTGGCCAAGGATGAAAGGCGATGTTGCGGTATATGTTGGCAAATGTTTAACTTGCGCCGACGTAAAGGTCGAATACCAGAAGCCTTCAGGTCTTCTGCAACAACCGGAAATACCCCAATGGAAATGGGAACAGATTTCGATGGACTTCATAACGAAATTGCCAAGGACGCCCGAGGGCCATGATAAGATTTGGGTAATTATAGACCGTTTAACGAAATCTGCACACTTTTTGCCCATCAAGGAAAAAGACAGCACGAGTAAACTAGCTGAGCTATATATAAGAGAGATTGTTGCACGACATGGAGTGCCTCTCTCAATTATCTCTGATAGAGATGGAAGATTCGTGTCAAGGATTTGGCAATCCTTTCAAGAAGCATTTGGTTCTCAGTTAAATCTGAGTACTGCGTTTCACCCGCAGACAGACGGACAGAGCGAACGAACGATTCAAACATTAGAAGACATGTTGCGAGCTTGCGTAATGGATTTAGGTGGGAGTTGGGACACTCACCTACCATTGGTTGAATTTTCATACAATAACAGTTATCATGCAAGTATCTAAGCCGCACCGTTCGAAGCTCTCTATGGACGCAAATGTCGATCACCGATTTGTTGGGCTGACGCGGGTGATAGACAACTAGTTGGTCCGGAAAAGAGTTATGCGGACCGAAGAAGGAACCTCTGGAGTTTGAGGTGGGAGATATGGTTTTGTTGAAAGTTTCACCGTGGAAGGGTGTGGCACGCTTTGGGAAGCGTGGGAAGTTGAATCCGCGGTACATTGGTCCATTCAGAATGTGACACTCTAGGTTTTCCCGAGCAACTATCTTGTATTGGCATTGTGTGTGTGTGCATATATTATTAAATGAAAGTTGTGTTTTATCTTGATGTGCTACGTGATTCTTGTATTAAGTTATGTGTATGAAGTATAAATATATATGTGTATTAGTGAGCCGAGACCACTAGGACACGACCCGAGACCATCCAGTCTCGAGTGACCCATAACAGTTGGGCCACATACACACTTGAGCCCACTCGGAACCCATTAGGGTGCACCGACTTAGAGCGAGTATAAAACCCCCACATAAACCAACATCTCCCCATCTTGGACACTCCATCATTAGCTCAAATCCCCAAACATTCCCTCACACTCACTCCCACATTCTCCTTCATTCTCTCTCACTAAAACCCTAACAATCAAGCATCACCTCCTCCCCTTCTCTCGGACTCAACCAGCAGCATCAAGACCCTCGGATCAGCTTGTGATCATCACTTGGGGACTTCCTTCATCATTTCACACACACACTCAAAAGGGTTCAATTAGTATCCCATCTCGTTTTTTTAGTGATAAAATGCATTATGACTATTGTTTGTATACGATAAAGGTGTTTGTTTAATTAGTGGTGCACATGTTATGCATATCTCTATATGAATAGGAGGGTTGAAGTGATCTAACAGTTGTAATAATAGCTTGATAGTAGGATGAGTATTAAATGATACAAAAATGGATGAATGTTGATGAATAATCTTATGCAAGCATGCTGTTGAAATTGATTGAGTATGCTAGATTTAGGAGCCGATGATGATATTATCGTGTATTCATGCTAGGATAGATTTGTTTGAATAAGCATGTTGTTATGATAAAACCCTAAGTAATGAACCGTATGATCAGGTGATGAATAGATGATGAATGTGCTTTGAATATTTGAAATGTTGTGTTTTGATCTGTTTAATTTAGAATTTAGACAAGAAAACATGTTTGTGCGATTAAATTGGATAGTACACCAAATCATGAAAATGAAATTCTATTGGATAGTACGATGCTGGCAGATGTTCTAGAATCAGCAGGTATGCGAGTCGAGACCCCCGGTTTCGACTCGAGACCATCAAGCTACAACTCGAGACCGCAGTGATTGCGACTCGAGACCATCTAGTGACAACTCGAGACAAACTTCCGGGACTCGACATCAGCAAGGTCTCGACTCGAGATCTCATGATCTCGACTCGACACTGAACTCGAGACCTCAGAGATTTCGACCCATATAGGTACCACTCGAGACCTACAGTTGGCAACCCGAGACCTCTTGGTTGCGACTCGAGACCGCATGATCTCGAGTCGAGACCACCTAGTCTCGATTGGGCTATCTGACTCAGTTATTAGGCCACCATATGTGACAACGTGTTTGTGGGCTTTCTATCGGTGCTAACTGTTTCTATGTGCTGTTATGATCAACTGTTGAGTTAGCAAATGGTAGAAACATCGAGGCCTCACACGTCATCAGTAACTGCAAACTAGTATTGTCTGGTCAGACCTTTAGCATCGATCTTTTCCCTATCGTTCTTGGAAGCTTCGACGTCGTCATTGGTATAGATTGGTTATCCAAACATCGCGCTGAAATCCTCTGTCAAGAGAAAATGGTTCGCATTCCCCGCCGTTCTGGCAAACCCCTCATCGTTCAAGGTGACAAAGGCGGAGAAGTCAAAGGCATCATCTCGTTCTTAAAGGCCCAGAAATGTTTACGAAAGGGGCACACCGCTATCTTAGCACTTGTCACCGACACACAGGAAAAGGAAAAGAGGATTGAAGATTTTCCAGTGGTACGCGACTACCCCGATGTATTTCCTAAAGAACTACCTGGACTCCCTCCTCATCGCCAGGTCGAATTTCAAATCGAGCTAACTCCCGGAGCGGCACCTGTAGCTCGAGCACCTTATTGATTAGCCCCTGCAGAACTGAAGGAACTTTCTATGCAACTACAAGAACTGTTGGACAAAGGATTTATCCGTCCTAGTTCGTCACCTTGGGGAGCACCAGTGCTCTTTGTCAAGAAGAAAGATGGCACATTCCAAATGTGCATCGACTATCGTGAGCTGAATAAGGTCACCATCAAGAATCGATACCCTCTCCCACGCATTGACGACCTATTTGATCAGTTGCAAGGATCGAGCTACTACTCTAAGATCGACCTGCGATCAGGTTATCATCAGCTGAGAGTCCGTAATGAAGACATCTCCAAAACTGCGTTCAGAACTCCTTATGGTCATTACGAGTTCCTCGTCATGCCCTTTGGAATGACTAACACGCCTACGGTTTTCATGGATCTCATGAACCGAGTGTGCAAGCCTTACCTCCACAAGTTCGTAATTGTGTTTATCGACGACATCCTGATCTACTCGAAAAGTCAAGAGGAGCATGAACAACACCTAAGCGCGTGCGAGCGCTACAACTTACCATCCAGTCTAACCTCCCTACTCAGATACGAGGTGCTCAGGTCGAAGCATTGAAACCAGAGAACATCAGGGCTGAGTCCCTGCGGGGATTGAGAAAACGTTTAGAACAAAAGGAAGACGGCGCTTACTATGTGACAGGGCGCATTTGGGTTCCACTCTATGGAGATCTACGTGAACTTGTGATGGACGAAGCACATAAGTCTCGTTACTCAGTACATCCTGGTTCGGATAAGATGTACCACGATCTCAAAACTATGTATTGGTGGCCTGGTATGAAAGCCAGCATAGCCACCTACGTTAGCAAGTGCTTGACCTGTGCTAGAGTCAAGGTCGAATACCAGAAGCCGTCGGGCTTGTTGCAACAACCGGAACTGCCAAAATGGAAATGGGAGCAAATTTCCATGGATTTCGTCACAGGCTTACCAAGATCTCAAAGCGGGAACGATGCCATTTGGGTCATCGTAGACCGCCTAACCAAATCTGCACACTTCCTCGCGATCAAGGAAACAGATAAGTATTCAAAGCTCGTTGCCATCTACTTGAAGGAAATAGTTGTTAGACACGGAGTGCCAACCTCTATCATATCCGATCGTGGCCCACGCTTTACATCCGAATTATGGCAAGCTACGCATAGATCTTTTGGCTCACGTTTGGATATGAGCACTGCTTACCACCCACAGACCGATGGTCAAACGGAACGTACCATCCAAATGCTTGAAGACATGCTGAGAGCCCGTGTTATTGATTTTGGAAACGGGTGGGAGCGACACTTACCGTTGGTAGAGTTTTCCTACAACAACAGCTACCACACCAGCATTCAGGCAGCACCCTTTGAGGCATTGTACTATCGTAAATGGGGATCACCTCTATGTTGGGCGGAAGTTGGTGAAAGCCAAATTACTGGCCCGGAACTCGTAGTCGAGACTACAGAAAGGATTGCCCAGATCAGACAACGCATGGCGGCAGCTCGTGACCGTCAGAAAGTTACGCTGACAAGCGTAGGAAACCGCTAGAATTCCAGGTCGGCAACCATGTTCTACTTATAGTCTCACCCTGGAAGGGTGTGGTCCGTTTTGGTAAACGGGGCAAGCTTAATCCGCGATATGTCGGACCATTCGAAATTACCGAGAAGATTGGTAAGGTTGCTTATAGATTGAATCTGCCGGAAGAACTGAGTGCGGTGCACAACGTCTTTCACGTGTCTAATCTGAAGAAGTGTCTGTCAGATGAAACACTCATAATTCCTTTTAAGGAACTCACTTTTGACGAACAGCTACACTTTGTTGAGGAACCGATTGAGATCACGGATCGAGAGATCAAAACCCTCAAACGTAGCCAGATACCTATTGTACGAGTTCGTTGGAACTCGCGTCGTGGCCCAGAGTTTACCTGGGAGCGGGTAGACCAGATGAAGCGCAAATATTCCCAGTTGTTCCCAAACGAAACTCCCAGCATTGAAGCTACAACAGAATTTCGGGATGAAATTCCAAACTAACGGGGGGATGATAGGACACCCCGTTGAAACGTTCTCACTCATACCAGCTTGACAGTGGCTGCCTTAACTTTCGTGACGAAAGTTCTTAAAACTTGGCGATAATGTGACACTCTAGGTTTTTCTGAACAACTATCTTGTATTGGCATTGTGTGTGTGTGTGTGTGTGTGCATATATTATTAAATGAAAGTTGTGTTTTATCTTGATGTGCTACGTGATTCATTTATTAAGTTATGTGTATGAAGTATAAATATATATGTGTATTAGTGAGCCGAGACCACTAGGACACGACCCGAGACCGTCCAGTCTCGAGTGACCCATAACAGTTGGGCCACATACACACTTGAGCCCACTCAGAACCCATTAGGGTGCACCGACTTAGAGCGAGTATAAAACCCCCACATAAGCCAACATCTCCCCATTTTGGACACTCCATCATTAGCTCAAATCCCCAAACATTCCCTCACACTCACTCCCACATTCTCCTTCATTCTCTCTCACTAAAACCCTAACAATCAAGCATCACCTCCTCCCATTCTCTCGGACTCAACCGGCAGCATCAAGACCCTCGGATCAGCTTGTGATCATCACTTGGGGACTTTCTTCATCATTTCACACACACTCAAAATGGTTCGGTTAGTATCCCATCTCGTTTGTTTAGTGATAAAATGCATTATGACTATTGTTAGTATATGATTAAGGTGTTTGTTTGATTAGTGGTGCACATGTTATGCATATCTCTATATGAATAGGAGGGTTGAAGTGATCTAACAGTTGTAATAATAGCTTGATAGTAGGATGAGTATTAAATGATACAAAAATGGATGAATGTTGATGAATAATCTTATGTAAGCATGCTGTTGAAATTGATTGAGTATGCTAGATTTAGGAGCCGATATTGTCGTGTGTTCATGCTAGGATAGATTTGTTTGAATAAGCATGTTGTTATGATAAACCCTAAGTGATGAACCGTATGATCAGGTGATGAATAGATGATGAATGTGCTTTGAATATTTGAAATGTTGTGTTTTGATCTGTTTAATTTAGAATTTAGACAAGAAAACATGTTTGTGCGATTTAATTGGATAGTACACCAAATCATGAAAATGAAATTCAATTGGATAGTATGATGTTGGCAGATGTTCTAGAATCAGCATGTATGCGAGTCGAGACCCTCGGTTTCGACTCGAGACCATCAAGCTACAACTCGAGACCGCAGTTGTGACAACTCGAGTTTCCAAAGATTCCTATTTCGCATTTATTGCACGTTTATTGTTGTTTAGTTGTTTAATTGCAGAATTAGTTGCTATGGAATTGTATACGTTTTGATACAATGAAGTGTATTGTGTGATTGTGCATGGTTATGTGTTAATTGTGAAAGATTTGTTAAATGCATAAACTTGGTGGTGAAACTGTGAAATTGTTTGAGTTGGTGTACTATTGAAAAATATAATAATTGAAGGTGCATAGAGTGATTAGTGAAACTTAAATCATACTTAACCCTAATCCCTTTTCACTAATCATTACACAAAACAAAGCACGTACTTTCATTCTCTGATTCTCGGGCAATCATCATCATCTTCATCCTAGGCACAAGCTATTCATCACTCTTGATTTCCATACTCTAACTAGAATCAATTCAAGGTAATGGTTTATTGATTGTTTGATTGTATCAATTCTTGATTCTTGTAATACTTGTAAACCCTAGCTTTCATATGATGGTTCTATGCTTTGATTGATTCAGATTATTGTGATAATGATGTGATTAGTCATATAATCAATTGCCTGATGATTTAGATGCATGATATGTAGAAATAGTGATTGTTGTTTTGATCAGTGCAATGCAATGTATGAATTAGGGTTTTGATCGTGGTTGTGAAACGTAACTGTTCTGTTCCTTTGATTCTGTGCAATGATTGAAAATCACGCATAATGGTTAGTCAGAGTTTTGGATTTAAAATGTTTGTCAGAGTTTTGTTAAAGATGTTCATGTAGTCCGACTTTTATATAATAACCCATAGTCCGACCTTTATAAATTGTCATGGTCCGACTTTTGCATGAATTAGTTTGTGAAGTCCGACCTTTAATAGAAAGGATGTGTCCGAGTTTTTAAGATGGATTTCTTGTCCGACTTTTGTGAACATAAAAGGTCCGAGTTTTTATACCCTTCAAGGGGAGTCCGAATATTATGATTCATATGTGTCCGATCTTTATTATAAGGAAAAATGGTCCGACTTTTAAATGTGCTTGATGTCCGAGCTTTTGTGATGAATATAACTGTCCGAACTTTAATGATTATTACATGATGTCCGAGTTTTAACCCCATCCCCCTCTAGTCCGACTTTTTGATCAGGAAGCCCCACCCTCTAGTCCGACTTTTGAAGGGAAGCCCCCCTTGTTCTTGTCCGAGCTTTATGGCCCCAAATCCCCACCCCTTTAATCCGACTTTTGTGAAGGGAAGCATCCCTTGTCCTAGTTTAACATGCATTAATGTTATCCGAACTTTAGTGGACACATGATGCCCGAATTCTTATAAATATCATTAAGGGTCCGAGTTTTATTAAGGTGTAGGGTCAGAACCTTTGATGTGTTGTGTATGTTGGTTGAATTTAGGATATAAGCATGATGGCCCGAGTGTTAATGATATTACATGATCCAAATTATGTTGTTAATGATTGAAAAGTTTGAATTACTTGTGGTGTTGAGCCAAAACTCTGTATGACGAACGCCTCGCATGTTACTGCATGATACGATACTATATGTTGCTACATTTTGTGTATATTGCTGTATGTTATGTGCAAATCATGTCATGACAATCTGTAATCAGTTACCACACACAGTTGATTGAACATCAAGAAGTTGTCAACCCTAATTGAACGTAAAATACTTACACCGTATCATGTGCAATGTATCCTAGGTCGTGTGTAACGGACTTAGACATTTAATAAACCCTAGAAGCAGTAACATACCGAGCAAACCAAGGTGACTTCACACTCTTACTAAGGCATGGGATTCCCAAGGGCTTGGGAATGGGATTGAAGGAATGAGATTGAATAGATTCGTACATACACTGTTACTAGACTACCATACCATCGTCCTCGGTTGTGCAGGACACATACGTAAAACCTACGTATACTTATGCTACTCACTGTCCTCAGGTTGCGAAGGACACTCAGGTAAAACCTACGTGAACTTATACTCACTACTGCCTCGGTTGTGTCAGGCACTTACGTAAAACCTACGTAAACCCCCGCGTACCCCTATCCTCGGTTGTGAAGGATACTTACGTAAAACCTACGTAAACTTGTACGTATTACTGTTCTCGGGATATGTAGAACACTTATGGTTACGAATAGTCTAGTGGTTATACAACATGGGAAGCCCCCACCAATAGAACGTACTAGCGGCCCAGTAGAGCCACATGTTACAAACGAACTTACCATTACGCATTTACTTTCTGTGAACTCGCTCAACTAGTTGTTGATCCTCTGTTACATGCCTTGCAGGTCGTTAGATACATGGAGCTTGCACAGGGAGGAGCTGGTCGTTGTGGGCTTGGATCGTGATTATTTGTTAAACACTTTATGACATTACATACTTATTTATGTTGGGATTTAGTGATACGCTTCCGCTAAACAGTGATAACATACTTATGTTTTGGAACACTTTTCATATTGGTGATTGAATGGCATTTACTTTTACTTATTAATTACATGTTCAATATGATTGGTGGCTTGATCCTGGTCAGTCACGCTCCCAAGCGGTGATACTCCGCAGGTGGATTTTGGGGGTGTGACAGATTGGTATCAGAGCCATTGGTTATAGAGAACTTGGTTTTAACAAGGGGAAAACGTTTTTATTAAAACCAGACTATAACCAGAACAGTGCTCTCAACGATCCACAACGACGCTTCGCTGCACGTGCAAGACTCAACATCCTAGGTAATAAGGTTTATGTTTATTGCCTACATGCTAGAATTGCATAGAACTTTGCTCGTGGTATGCTTAGATTACATTGCTCACTATTTGTTATTGCTTGAGAACACCTATGTGCTTACACTCTTCTGTCAACGCACTACTTGCGAATCAAACTCACTTATCCTACTTTTACTATGAAGATCATGTCGGGACGTGTGAACATGACTCAAGCCCAGTTGACGGCTCTTATCGATGAACAAGTAGTTGCGGCACTTGCAGCTGCACAAGCAGGTAGTATACCCTGCGGATGTGATTCACACTAGGATCTTTAGATCCTACATTAACTCTTGTGTTTAACTTTGTCCTATTTGTACACAATAGGTCAACACGCCCCACAACCTGTCTGTACTTTCAAGAACTTCATGGATTGTCGTCCAAGCACGTTCAGTGGCACGGAGGGAGCGGTTGGACTCCTCCATTGGTTCGAAAAGCTAGAGTCTGTGTTTGAAATGTGTGAATACCCTGAGGCTCGCAGGGTGAAATATGCCACTGGTACTTTAGAAGGGATTGCGCTAACTTGGTGGAACGCGCAAGTGCAGATTTTAGGGTTGGCAGCTGCTAACGCCACCCCTTGGGATGATTTCAAGGAACTGATCAAAAGGGAATACTGCACACCGGAAGACATTCACAAGTTGGAAGATGAGTTGTACCATCTGAAAATGACTGGGTCAGAGATCGAGGCTTATACCAAGAGGTCAAACGAGTTGGCTGTGCTGTGCCCAACTATGGTGGACCCTCCAATTAAGCGTATCGAGTTGTATCTCAAAGGGTTAGCGCCAGAAATTCAGAGCCATGTAACATCGGCTAATCTTGACAACATCCAGGCTATTCAACGCCTCGCTCATCGCCTCACAGATCAGGCAGTGGATCAGAACAGGCTGCCTAAACGCATCAGCGCTACTGCTACCGCTACTACTTCTGCTACACTTGCTACTCCCAGTGACTACAAGAGAAAATGGGATGGGGATTCCAGCAAGGGATCAGCTTCAGTTCAGTCATAGGTTCAGCAACGAAAGACTGACAGTTATCAAAGTCCCAGTCAGCACTCCTCAGGCAGCCACAGGCAGGGTGGATATCGAGGGAACCTCCCAAAGTGTAACAACTGTAACAGACACCACAGTGGCCAGTGTAACAAGGGTCGCTGTCAAAGATGCCTCAAGATGGGTCATGAGGCCAAAGATTGTAGAAGCCCTCGGCCTGCGAACCAGAATCAGCAGCAGCCACAAGCACAGCAGAATCAGCAACAGGGCAACAAGGGGTGTTTTCATTGCGGCACAGAAGGTCACTTCAAAAGGCACTGTCCTCAGCTAAACAGGAACCAGAACAACAACAACAACAACAACAACAACAATCAGGGAAATGGCAACAACAACAACAATGGTGGGAACAACAACGGCAACCAAGCAAGGGGTCGTGCATTTGTGTTGGGGCAGGGTGATGCCAGAAATGATCCCAACGTAGTCATGGGTAAGTTTCTTCTTGATGAATTTTATGTTACAATATTATTTGATTCGGGTGCGGATACAAGTTACGTGTCTTTGAAAGTTAGCCAATGTTAAAACGTGCACCAACTCCCCTAAACACCAAACATGTCGTAGAGTTAGCTAATGGTAAAAGTCTACAAGCAACACATATAGTTCAAGGTTGTAATCTTATCCTCGCTGGTCAGACTTTCTCCATCGACCTCATTCCTATAGTTCTGGGTAGTTTTGACATCGTCATCGGCATGGATTGGTTATCCATGCAGCAGGCAGAGATCCTATGCAAGGAGAAGATCATTCGTATCCCTCGTTCGGGTAAGGAACCTCTCGAAGTTCAAGGCGACAAGAGTGGTGCTGTGGTTGGCATCATCTCTTTCTTGAAGGCTCAGAAATGTTTACGAAAGGGTCATACGGCTATCTTGGCACTAGTTACTGATGCAGCTTTGAAAGAGAAAAGAATAGAGGATATTCCAGTTGTACGCGAATTTCCTCAAGTGTTTCCTGAAGATTTACCTGGTCTACCGCCTCATCGTCAGGTCGAGTTTCAAGTCGAGCTAGCTCCATGAGCAGCACCTATAGCTCGCGCACCGTATCGTTTAGCTCCAACTGAACTAGAAGAACTGTCTAAGCAACTACAAGAGCTCTTGGATAAGGGCTTCATTCATCCAAGCTCTTCGCCTTGGGGAGCTCCAGTACTATTCGTGAAAAAGAAGGATGGCACTTTCAGGATGTGCATAGATTACCGCGAACTGAACAAGGTCACAGTGAAGAACCGCTATCCTCTTCCACGCATTGACGATTTATTCGACCAGTTGCAAGGGTCGAGTTACTACTCCAAGATCGACCTTAGGTCAGGGTATCACCAGCTGAGAGTCCGGGATGAGGACGTCTCCAAGACAGCATTCAGAACTCGCTACGGTCACTACGAGTTTCTTGTTATGCCATTTGGGCTTACGAACACGCCTGCAGTTTTCATGGATCTTATGAACAGGGTGTGCAAACCCTATCTTGACAAGTTCGTCATTGTCTTCATCGACGACATTCTGATCTACTCCAAGAGTCAGGAGGAACACGAGCAGCACTTACGTCTTATCTTGGAACTTCTTCGAAAAGAACAACTGTACGCCAAGTTTTCAAAATGCGACTTCTGGCTTCGTGAAGTCCACTTCTTAGGCCATGTGGTGAACAGGGATGGGATTCATGTCGATCCATCCAAGGTAGATTCGATACGGAACTGGCCTGCACCGCGTACACCAACGGAAATACGCCAATTCTTGGGTTTGGCGGGGTACTACAGACGATTCATTAAAGACTTCTCAAAGATTGCACAGCCGCTTACAATGTTGACACAGAAAGGTGTTACCTATCGCTGGGGTAATACACAAGAAACGGCTTTTCAGTACCTGAAGGATAGACTATGCAGCGCACCTATTCTCTCATTGCCAGAGGGCACGGATGATTTTGTGGTCTATTGTGACGCATCGATACAGGGGCTTGGTTGTGTATTGATGCAACGGGATAAAGTTATTGCCTACGCTTCTCGTCAACTCAAAGTTCCTGAACGGAACTACACGACGCACGATTTAGAGCTGGGAGCTGTTGTTTTCGCGCTCAAGATATGGCGACACTACCTGTATGGTACCAAGTGCACAATTTACACCGATCACAGGAGTCTCGAGCATATCTTCAAGCAGAAGGAATTGAACATGCGTCAACGACGATGAGTCGAGTTACTTAATGACTACGAATGCGCCATCAAGTACCATCCAGGCAAAGCCAATGTTGTGGCTGACGCACTCAGTCGAAAAGACACTCTACCTAGGCGTGTACGAGCTTTGCAGCTCACCATTCAGTCTAGTCTTCCTGCACAGATACGAGATGCTCAGGTGGAAGCATTGAAACCAGAAAACGTCAGGGCTGAAGCCTTACGCGGCTCAAGGCAACGATTAGAACAAAAGGGAGACGGCGCCTACTATGTAACAGGGCGTATATGGGTACCACTATACGGTGGTTTACGAGAACTTGTGATGGATGAAGCTCACAAGTCTCGCTACTCGGTACATCCAGGTTCGGATAAAATGTATCACGACATCAGAACTACATATTGGTGGCCTAGCATGAAGGCCCACATAGCAACTTACGTCGGCAAATGTTTGACGTGTGCAAAAGTCAAAGTGGAGTATCAGAAACCAGCGGGCCTACTTCAGCAGCCCAAGATACCGCAATGGAAATGGGAAGAAATTTCCATGGATTTTGTTACAGGCCTACCCAGATCTCAGCGTGGGAATGATACTATATGGGTGATCGTGGATCGACTCACCAAGTCTGCACACTTCCTGGCTATTAAGGAAACGGATAAGTTCTCCACCCTCGCAGACGTTTATCTTAAAGAAGTTGTTTCGAGGCACGGGGTGCCCACCTCCATCACTTCGGATCGGGATGCACGATTCACGTCAGAGCTATGGCAAGCGATGCACAAATCTTTTGGCTCACGGTTAGACATGAGCACAGCATATCATCCTCAGACGGATGGGCAGTCTGAGCGCACGATCCAGACTCTCGAAGACATGCTTCGAGCTTGCGTTATTGACTTCGGCAACGGCTGGGAAAAGCATCTCCCTTTGGTGGAGTTTTCGTATAATAACAGCTATCACACCAGCATTCAAGCCGCTCCATTTGAGGCATTGTACGGGCATAAATGCCGGTCACCTCTTTGTTGGGCAGAGGTGGGGGATAGTCAGATCACGGGTCCAGAAATTGTAGTGGACGCCACGGAAAAGATTGCACAGATACGGCAACGCATGGCGGCAGCTCGTGACCGTCAGAAAAGCTACACGGATAAGCGTAGGAAACCGTTGGAATTTCAGGTCGGGGACCGGGTTTTACTAAAAGTCTCACCCTGAAGGGTGTGGTTCGTTTTGGCAAACGGGGCAAACTAAATCCGCGGTATGTCGGACCGTTCGAAATCATTGAGAAAATAGGCAAAGTGGCCTACAAGCTAAACCTACCAGCTGAACTCGGTGCAGTTCACAATGTTTTCCATGTGTCGAATCTGAAGAAGTGCCTATCAGATGAGACTCTCATAGTTCCTTTTAAGGAACTCACTATCGACGAGCGGTTGCAGTTCGTCGAGGAACCAGTTGAAATCACGGACCGGGATGTTAAGGTTCTCAAGAACACTAGAATACCTCTTGTACGAGTTCGTTGGAACTCCCGTCGTGGCCCAGAGTACACCTGGGAACGAGAAGATCAAATGAAACTCAAGTATCCCCAGTTATTCAGAACCAATGCAACTACTACTGAGGCTGAAGCTACTACTACAGAATTTCGGGACGAAATTCCAAATCAACGGGGGGATGATGTGACACCCCAGGAAAATCAGTAAACGATACAACTTACCTAGCTTCCTCAGTAACCGCATGCTAAATTTCGGGACGAAATTTCTTTCAAGTTGGGGATAATGTGACAACTCGAGTTTCCAAGATTCCTATTTCGCATTTATTGCACGTTTATTGTTGTTTAGTTGTTTAATTGCACAATTAGTTGCTATGGAATTGTATACGTTTTGATACAATGAAGTGTATTGTGTGATTGTGCATGGTTATGTGTTAATTGTGAAAGATTTGTTAAATGCATAAACTTGGTGGTGAAACTGTGAAATTGTTTGAGTTGGTGTACTATTGAAAAATATAATAATTGAAGGTGCATAGAGTGATTAGTGAAACTTAAATCATACTTAAACCTAATCCCTTCTCACTAATCATTACACAAAACAAAGCACGTACTTTCATTCTCTGATTCCCTGGCAATCATCATCATCTTCATCCTAGGCACAAGCTATTCATCACTCTTGATTTCCATACTCTAACTAGAATCAATTCAAGGTAATGGTTTATTGATTGTTTGATTGTATCAATTCTTGATTCTTGTAATACTTGTAAACCCTAGCTTTCATAAGATGGTTCTGTGCTTTGATTGATTCTGATTATTGTGATAATGATGTGATTAGTCATATAATCAATTGCCTGATGATTTAGATGCATGATATGTAGAAATAGTGATTGTTGTTTTGATCAGTGCAATGCAATGTATGAATTAGGGTTTTGATCGTGGTTGTGAAACGTAACTGTTCTGTTCCTTTGATTATGTGCAATGATTGGAAATCACGCATAATGGTTAGTCAGAGTTTTGGATTTAAAATGTTTGTCAGAGTTTTGTTAAAGATGATCATGTAATCCGACTTTTATATAACAACCCATAGTCCGACCTTTATAAATTGTCATGGTCCGACTTTTGCATGAATTAGTTTGTGAAGTCCGACCTTTAATAGAAAGGATGTGTCCGAGTTTTTAAGATGGATTTCTTGTCCGACTTTTGTGAACATAAAAGGTCCGAGTTTTTATACCCTTCAAGGGGAGTCCGAATATTATGATTCATATGTGTCCGATCTTTATTATAAGGCAAAATGGTCCGACTTTTAAATGTGCTTGATGTCCGAGCTTTTGTGATGAATATAACTGTCCGAACTTTAATGATTATTACATGATGTCCGAGTTTTAACCCCATCCCCCTCTAGTCCGACTTTTTGATCAGGAAGCCCCACCCTCTAGTCCGACTTTTGAAGGGAAGCCCCCCTTGTTCTTGTCCGAGCTTTATGGCCCCAAATCCCCACCCCTTAATCCGACTTTTGTGAAGGGAAGCATCCCTTGTTCGAGTTTAACATGCATTAGTGTTATCCGAACTTTAGTGGACACATGATGCCCGAATTCTTATAAATATCATTAAGGGTCCGAGTTTTATTAAGGTGTAGGGTCCGAACCTTTGATGTGTTGTGTATGTTGGTTGAATTTATGATATAAGCATGATGGCCCGAGTGTTAATGATATTACATGATCCAAATTATGTTGTTAATGATTGAAAAGTTTGAATTACTTGTGGTGTTGAGCCAAAACTCTGTATGATGAACGCCTCGCATGTTACTGCATGATACGATACTATATGTTGCTACATTTTGTGTATATTGTTGTATGTTATGTGCAAATCATGCCATGACAATCTGTAATCAGTTACCACACACAGTTGATTGAACATCAAGAAGTTGTCAACCCTAATTGAACGTAAAATACTTACACCGTATCATGTGCAATGTATCCTAGGTCGTGTGTAACGGACTTAGACATTTAATAAACCCTAGAAGCAGTAACATACCGAGCAAACCAAGTTGAGTTCACACTCTTACTCAGGCATGGGATTCCCAAGGGCTTGGGAATGGGATTGAAGGAATGAGATTGAATAGATTCGTACATACACTGTTACTAGACTACCATACCATCGTCCTCGGTTGTGCAGGACACATACGTAAAACCTACGTATACTTATGCTACTCACTGTCCTCAGGTTGCGAAGGACACTCACGTAAAACCTACGTGAACTTATACTCACTACTGCCTCGATTGTGTCAGGCACTTACGTAAAACCTACGTAAACCCCCGCGTACCCCTATCCTCGGTTGTGAAGGATACTTACGTAAAACCTACGTAAACTTGTACGTATTACTGTTCTCGGGATATGTAGAACACTTATGGTTACGAATAGTCTAGTGGTTATACAACATGGGAAGCCCCCACCAATAGAACGTACTAGCGGCCCAGTAGAGCCACATGTTACAAACAAACTTACCATTACGCATTTACTTTCTGTGAACTCGCTCAACTAGTTGTTGATCCTCTGTTACATGCCTTGCAGGTCGTTAGATACATGGAGCTTGCACAGGGAGGAGCTGGTCGTTGTGGGCTTGGATCGTGATTATTTTTTAAACACTTTATGACATTACATACTTATTTATGTTGGGATTTAGTGATACGCTTCCGCTAAACAGTGATAACATACTTATGTTTTGGAACACCTTTCATATTGGTGATTGAATGGCATTTACTTTTACTTATTAATTACATGTTCAATATGATTGGTGGCTTGATCCTGGTCAGTCACGCTCCCAAGCGGTGAAATTCCGCAGGTGGATTTTGGGGGTGTGACAACAGTGATTGCGACTCGAGGCCATCTAGTGACAACTCGAGACAAACTTCCGGGACTCGACATCAGCAAGGTCTCGACTCGAGATCTCATGATCTCGACTCGAGACTGAACTCGAGACCTCAGAGATTTCGACCCATATAGGTACCACTCGAGACCTTCAGTTGGCAACCCGAGACCTCTTGGTTGCGACTCGAGACCGCATGATCTCGAGTAGAGACCACCTAGTCTCGATTGGGCTGTCTGACTCTGTTATTGGGCCACCATATGTGACAACGTGTTTGTGGGCTTTGTATCGGTGCTAACTGTTGCTATGTGCTGTTATGATCAACTGTTTAAGAATTAGAACAGGACCAATAACTTTGTGGATAATTATATGTCATGCATGCTATGTTCTAACTGTTACTGCTTAATCTAGAATCAGCCCAACAGTAGGAATGCTAGTATAATATGCATGTTATGTGTTAGAAACGTGTAAGATATACATGACTTGTTTGTATCCGAGCTTGACCCAAACTGGTAACCATGTTAGGACGTGGTGACCAGCGTGCTTGACCAAGTAAACTAATCTGCCGAGCAACCCAAGGTGAGTTCACAACTCCTAAAGCATGCGTTCCCGGTGGTTTGGGAAACGGAACTTATAACAATGCTATCCCTTTGTAAGGGATACAAACCTACTTCTCTTCCCTTTATATGGGACCTTTAGTTAATTACTATTTATATTGGATGCAACAAGCAATACTAAACGAAACTCTATCACTCAAGTCCTCACTACTTAATACCGATTAATCATCGGGGCCTGGTGAACGGGTTATTAGTTGATAGCGCTATTTAGATCTTACCAGCCTCACACCGTGCCCGTGTATGGGATCGGGAGTGAACTAATAGACTCTAGCAATCCGTCAATGATGATAGAACATTGACAAACGGGGCACTTTATGGAAACGTACGGTCGCATAGTATTCGGTATTGTAAAACCTGTTTAGTAGCTTACTTAAGGGGTAGCTCCCCTTGGCATGGTATAAATGAGTAAATTAACCGTTAAAACAAGTTTTTGGAATTAAAAACTGAACAAACTCATGAACTCGCCAACATTATGTTGATACCCTACTGCATGCTTTGCAGGTACCCAGTGACTCAGGAGCTTGCAGCTTGGGGATGTGTAGTGGTCGTTTTAACCCGTGTGTTGGGTTCTTTAATAAACTTAAACTATGAACTTTGTTTGAACTGTTTTGCCTATGCTTCCGCTACTCGCCTAAACTACTATTTGAACTTAAAATTTATGAACTTTAACTATGATATCTACTAACCCTGTGGTTGGTGAATATTACTTCTGTTATTAATTAAATTGCTCAGTATAATTGGTGGCTGGATCCTGGTCAGTCATACGCCTCGCGGTAGTACTCCGCATGTGGTTTTGAGGGTGTGACAGATTGGTATCAAAGCCATTGGTTATAGTGAACTTCATTTTAAAAAGAAAGTCTTTTTGAGAAAAACTAGACTATAACCCGTGACTCGTGACGACACTACACTCCAAGTGCAAGACTCAACGTATTAGACCTCACAGCTCGGACTTGTGTTTACTTGCTTGTTTATTTTATATCTATGCTCTACTATACGTACTAGTATGCCTAGTTAGATATGTTAGTGCACCTACGTCTGCTGACTACGTCTTCCATCAAGTCTTGAAGATTGAATAGATCGGACATGGCACGGAATCCTAGAATAGGTTATTTGTATATGGATCGCTTATGTGTACATAGTTCTAGGATCGCCTTTGTGTCAGATTGTCTGGATCGCTTATATGGTCTTGTTGATGGATCGCTTATAGGGAACTGTTCAGGATCGCTTATATGGCTGTCATATAAGCGACCCAGCATGTCTATATATAGATAAGCGATCCACAGCACATAGTTAACGGTGTATTCTTCCGGTGAGCCACGAAGTGCTGTCGAAGTGCTGTCAGAACTTGTATTTGTGTTTGATATCAATACAACAACAAGATTAAAGTGAATACAGCTTCAATTGCACCGAATTATTAGTTTCCGCCTCTTAATTCGGATACGAGCTTCTCTGAACGACTCGTGAGGTCAGAAAACGATCCTACAAGTGGTATCAGAGCTCAGGAGGAGGAGTTCTTGCCATTTTAGCTGTTATTCTTCTGTTGTTCTACACTTTCTTCACTTTTTCAAAATTTTTTCGGTAAAACAAGCTCAAAATCACACAGTACACTCGAAAACATGAATTAACAAATCCTTGAAGTTTTCAGAACTAAAATCGAAGTAGAAACCAAGATTTTAGGTGTTTTGTTAATTCAGGATCGCTCATTAGGTGACGTAAGCCTTTGAACCGCTCAAAATTGAATATTTGGACCGCTCATAGGATCAGTTCTAAGTGGGATCGCTCGAATTTTAGCTTGTGAACCGCTCGAACGAACAAAGTGTGAATCGCTCGAACAAACAGATTGTGGATCGCTCGAACATACAAGGTTGGACCGCTCGAACAGACTTTTGTGAATCGCTCTTTCAGACTTTGCTCGGACCGCTTATCAGTCAATTTTATTGGACCGCTTATTGGCCCGATCGCTCGAACTGACATAGTGAACCGCTTATTTGAAAATTTTTGGGCCGCTTATTAAGACAGTATATTCCAGTCACTTTTGTGAACTCTTGTACAATTTGAAAGATGGATACTGATTTTTATAATGCCTTTGCTACCCCGACCTCGATTACTCAAAGTGCTTTGATAGAAAATGAAACCGGAACGTCTCAGAAACCACCGAAACTCATGGATATTGATGATTACAATGTGTGGTCGGAACGATTCGGAAATTGGGTTGAAGCTTATCATCTTGATGCGTGGGAACACACCGAGGAACAATATGTTAAACCCACAAAGGATGATGTTGTGAATGGTACTCCATTAACACTTAGAGAAATGAGTGCAACAGACAAAAAGAAATATCGGGATGAGAAACTCATGGTGAGTCTGCTTCAGCAAGCTATAAAAGAGGATATCTTGATTCTGCTTCAACACGATGGAACTGCATACTCAATTTGGACAGAGTTGGAAGCAAAGTTTATTGGAAGTGATGATATGCTTAAGAATAAAAAATCTCTTATGAAGAAAGAATTTGATTTGTTTCGTGGTTTAAAATCTGAGAACACCAAGCAGATTATTGATAGATATTGTAACTTGGTGAGAAATATGACAAAGTTAGGTATTAAGAAAGATACTGATGAGTTAATTGAAAAACTTGCAGATGCGCTTCCACATGAAACATGGGGAACATTTCTGATGATGCTAAGATCTAACAGAAAAGATTACAGAGCTATGACCTTGGGAGATTTTATCAAGCATTTGGAAGCTCAAGAGATGGAGCAGAGAAAGATCGCTAGGATGAAGAACTACGATGGAGAGCAGGATATCAGTCTGTACTACAAGCATGGTGCTACTGATTCAACAAAGTTCTCTCCTAAGATTGAAACTGCTTACAGTGTTAAAGATTCTACTGAAAAGAAGACATCTCAAGGATCAAGCAACAGCACAAGATTTTCATCTTTTGATCCTAACATCTCTGTAACAAAGAATGGTAGAAAACTTCAGTGTAACATTGTATTAAGCCTTGAAAATGATCAAGACTACACTGAAGATATTGCAAAAAATCAAATGTCTTTGTTAGGGATGATATTAGAATCTTATAGTTGTTTTGTTGCAGGAAAGATCGGAAATCCAATGCTCACGAAAGAGGATTACGATCAAATTGATGCTGAAGAAATGGAATTGATGGATATAAAATGGTGTATGGCTAGTGTGATGAGACGCGCTGAAAAGTTCAAACAAATTACCGGCCGTGATGATTTTCGTGATGCAAATGTTTCAGCTTTAGGTTTTGACAAATCTAAAGTTACATGTTTTCGTTGCAGGGAGAAGGGGCATTTCAAGAGGGAATGCAAAAACCGTGAAGCTACCGGTGCCCAGAATCCTTTCGGAAACAATGATTATCACAAGAAGGCCATTTATCATCAAATCACTCAACCAGCACAGCAGCATCAGGCACAAACGGCTCATGGAAGAGATGTGGCAGATAAAAGATCATGTGTTGTTAGTCAGGGAAAATATGATAATTTTACCTGGGAAAAGTATCTTCCAAAAGATAGCAAAGTGTGTCTAGCTGAACAAGATGATGAAAAGATGGTTGAAGGTTTTACCTGGGATGATTTTTGTCCAGATAAAAATCTTATGGCCAAAGAGATGTCTAAAAACACTTCTCATGCTTTCTTTGCTAATGCGTATGATTTGAAATGTGCAGAAAGATGCAGAAAAGTCATGGAAGCTGCTGAAGAAAGACGAAGAAAGATCATAGAGGAGGCTGAAGAGGAAGAGAGATTGAAGGAAGAAGCGAAAGCTGAGAAATTGAGAAGAGCTCATTTTTTAAATTCAAGCAGGACAGCCAAAGAGGTTCCTGAATTTGAGATTAAAGTGGATGCTGAACCGGTCATGGTCCAAGAAAAGTGCATGAACAGTGATTCGCTGATTAAGCAGAACAATGAGCTGCTGCACAATATTCACAAGTTGAAAGAATCGTATGACACAATGAACAGAGAAATCAACAAGTATACAGATTCTGATGGTGAACAAGCTGAAGCTATGAATACGTTGAAGATAGCTTACCTAAGACAGCTTGATACGGCGAACTATAACATTAAGAAATGTGCAGATCTCGAGCTTGAGTTAGCAACACAAAAGATAGAAACTGAGAAAGTTAAGAAATTATTAGACAGTTACTCATGTTCTACTTTTGTTGTTGACAGGATTTATCCAGTGGTGAAAGATTTGAAGACTTTTGAAGAAGTGAAGATATTTGAAGAAGAAAAATCCGTGACAAAAGATGAAGAAAAATTAAAGATTTCTGGTAAGAAACCGAGTGTATCCTACAATAGATGTCCGCCCCCAGTCGAAAATGGATATTCACCTCAAAATCCAAATTTAGAAAGAGTCAATCAAGCGATCAATTTGAAATGGGAGTCTGGGTCGTCGGATAACTTACCAGAAAGTATTGATGTCACATATACGTCATCAGACACTGATCATGAGTCAAAGTTGATAAAAAGTATGGTCGATCAGGTGTTAGACACAGATGACAATGAGGAATCAAAACTGAAGTCTAAACCCGAGTTAAAGTCTGGGTCCAGTGCGTCAAAGCCAACAGTTAAAAAGGACAAAAAGGTTTATGATAAAGAGTTTTTACTTTCGAAATCTAATTTGAATGATGAATCAGTCAAAGTGGCATATACTTTGAAAGGTTCTGACAAATTATATTCAGATGAAAGTTTTCCAATAAGAAGTGTCAGATTTGAAATGATTCACAAGGTTTTCAAAATCATAGAAATTAATCTTTCTGAAATAAAAGATTTCAATCTTAATGGAAAACCTAAACAATACACTTCAAGAGATCAACAAAGAATCAACAAGAAAATGGGTTACAATTGTGGTTATAGTTTCCAAAAGAAACCAAACCATAATCGTAATCACAAAAAGAAAGGTCTTGGTTTTATTCCACAGAAAAACTATAAAAATGAAAAAGTTTATAAACCAAAAACAATGTTTGTTGCAGGAAAAACAACAGAAGCTGACAAAGAGAAATCATTCAGAAATCAGACAAATCAAGAATTCCTTGCTAAGAAGCAAGAGGGCATGAAGAAGAAAGAGGATCCAAAGAAGGTTGAAAAGAGATCTTGTTTTCAGTGTAAAGCTGTGGGTCATGTTGCGAAAGATTGTCCGAAGACATTTCGACCAAAACAAGAGGTCTCAAGAAAAATGAAAGAAAAAGTTGTTGAAACGACTGAACTGTCAACCCGGAAGTTCACAGGCTTTGAGAATTCAACTTATGAAAAAGGAGAATGTTCAAAGAGTGCTTCCAAAAGAACAAGCAATGCTACAAATCAGAAATGGGTTGTAAAAGGTTCAGGTAACAAGTCTGGTGATGAATCTGATTCCATAAAATCAGAGGAGCCACGTGTTGAGAAAAAGATTGAAAAGAAAGTTCAAAAAGTGGACGATGTGAATTTTCCACCACTAAGTGCTAAAAATTACAAATCTAAAATCGGAAAAGTTGACATTTCAAATCAGTTTTATTCTGACAAGAAGAAAATTGATGTTGAAAAAACTTTCAACGGAAATGTAAAACGCATCTTTGGAAAAATGGTCAGTGGTAAGGCCCAAAGCATTCAGGATTTTTATGCTTCCAAAGGATGGGTTTACAAGTCGGTTGAAAGGAATGATGAAAACGATAAGGTCACACCCAAGGAAGGTCAGGCTTGGGTGGATATATTTTTTCAAGAATGAAAACCTGACTTGCCGGAGATCCCAAGATGGTATTGTGGATCATGAATCGGCATCTTTATAAGTCTGTTTGTGAGGTGTTTGCAGGACTTGCCGGAACTCCCAGGTTTGTAAGCGAGGAGTAGGAATCGGCACCTTGAGAATTTAACCAAAAGATGGTAATTGGTTGAAAAACAGGTTTGAAGAGCTTGAATTGCTAAACTTAAAAGTTGTTGTATGTTTGTGATTGTTATATTTGGTTCAGAACGAGAACCAGTTGATCTTACAAGTGGTTAAATCAAGGTCATTAAATTGGACTTGATTTATTTATCATTCATGAAATTGGTAAACAATGTGATGATTTTACCCCATTTTGCAAACGGTAAAAACAAAGAAACTTATTTTCCGGAAAAACCATTCTGATTAAAACAAACTTAAGTGTTTTGAAATCATTATGGGAAAATAGTTTGTTGTGAGGGGGAGTTCTGATTGTTTAAGCCAAACGGATGGAGAATTGAAGTGTTTTGATATCAGTTGTCATGTTTTGTATTCAAATTTTTTTTAGATGTATTTGAATTTTAGGGGGAGTAAGAATAAGAATTTTTTTTAGAAAATCCAAAAACATCAGAAAATTTGAAAAATCCAAAAACATGATAAAATCAAAAATGAGTTTTTGTTGCATAAAAGAGGAAATGATAGTACATCAGTGGACTATCACAGCACGCTAAAGAATTGTAAAGTCAAAATGTGATAAACAATCTTACTGCGGATGTGTCAGTAGATTTTCGCACATTTAGTAAATTGAAACGAGATATAAACCTAATTCAAACTTGCTTAATTCGTGGGTAACTATTCTTAAATATATGGGTAACCCCCGAAATCTTGTTTGAAAGGTCCTGTATTCTGAGATACTAGGTCTTTATGCTCAGTGATATCTGGGGTATTATCCCGGGACTTCTGCTGTATGGAAATACTGACCTAGTCCCCGAATAATACTTTCTGCAAAAAGCTTTGAAACATAAGCGCCGCCCTCAGCAAACTGATTAAACAATAAAATTGGTAATCTTTGCTGTTGTAACAAAAGATCCTCTAAAGGGGACCCACCAAAAGTCGAAGCCGTCATCTCTCTGCATATACGGAAGTATCGACCTGAGCTCTCACGGCCCTCGCACATTACCCCTTTACAGATATCATCTGTTGTATACTCACCTGTAAGACTGAATATTTGGGATCTGGATACGGGAGTATATTCAAGTGGAGTGATACACAATTAAGTTTAAGTCGTTAAAACATTAATATCGTATCTCGAATCGATTGAAATCTGTGTTGAAAATTTAAGTGGATAAACATACTGACAATCTAGGTAAATTGTTTAGAACTTATCATGTAATCAAGCTTAACGGTGTTCGTGATATGTCTCAAAACTGATATGATCCTCTTGCACAAACTCACAAAAATATTGTCTGTAAATATTTCATTTTCTGCATTTACTTTCATTCCGAAAAATCCAAAAAGATTTTCAGTGTGTTTTAGCATAAATTTTGAAAAATCAAAAAGATTTTCGACAACTGGTGTTAATATGCTGATTTTCAAAGTTTAAAGTGCTAAACTTGATGAACTGGTTTGGGGAATGTTTGTGTGTAGATGGTAAAGTTGTTTTGATAAGAACCGGTAATATTCTTGAATGCAAAATTATTATTGTATTTGTTCAACATAGTTTCTAAATTGTTGAAAAGTTTAATCTTTGTAGAAACTTATGGTTGGGTAGAGATTGTGCAGGACTTGAGCCAGGTATTGATCCTGAGAGAGAATGGAGTCAGATTACGATCTTGAACCTGATTGGAGCCTGTTAACGATCTCAGAACCAGTGAAAGTTTTAATTCCAGACTACGATCCCAGCTATGTGAGAGGGGGAGTCTGAAGACACCGTGTCAACATTCAAGAAAAAAGAGTTTGATGATGATGAAAACAGAGAACGAAGATTCTTGGAACGACAGATATTTCAGAGGCAGATTGTCGACTGATGAAGACTGTAGATAGACATGTGCGAAAGCAGATTGGAGACATTTATGAAGACTCCGTCAACATCCGAGGGGGAGTTTGTTAGTGCACCTACGTCTGCTGACTACGTCTTCCATCAAGTCTTGAAGATTGAATAGATCGGACATGGCACGGAATCCTAGAGTTTGTTAGTGCACCTACGTCTGCTGACTACGTCTTCCCTTTATATGGGACCTTTAGTTAATTACTATTTATATTGGATGCAACAAGCAATACTAAACGAAACTCTATCACTCAAGTCCTCACTACTTAATACCGATTAATCGCTGGGTCCTGGCGAACGGGTTATTAGTTGATAGCGCTATTTAGGTCCTACCAGCCTCACACCGTGCCCATGTATGGGATCGAGAGTGAACTAATAGACTCTGGCAATCCCTCAATGATGATAGAACATTGACAAACGGGGCACTTTACGGAAACGTACGGTCACATAGTATTCGGTATTGTAAAACCAGTTTAGTAGCTTACTTAAGGGGTAGCTCCCCTTGGCATGGTATAAATGAGTAAATTAACTGTTGAAACAAGTTTTTGGAATTAAAAACTGAACAAACTCGTGAACTCGCCAACATTATGTTGATACCCTACTGCATGCTTTGCAGGTACCCAGTGACTCAGGAGCTTGCATCTTGGGTATGTGTAGTGGTCGTCTTAACCCGTGTGTTGGGTTCTTTAATAAACTTAAACTATGAACTTTGTTTGAACTGTTTTGCCTATGCTTCTGCTACTTGCCTAAACTACTATTTGAACTTAAAATTTATGAACTTTAACTATGATATCTACTAACCCTGTGGTTGGTGAATATTACTTCTGTTATTAATTAAATAGCTCAGTATAATTGGTGGCTGGATCCTGGTCAGTCACACGCCTCGCGGTAGTACTCCGCATGTGGTTTTGAGGGTGTGACACAGAATTCTAAAGAGGGTTGGTTTGGTAGCATACAAGTTGGACCTACCTGCTAAACTTAATGGCGTTCATGATACATTTCATGTATCCAATCTGAAAAAGAGTCCAACTCAAGAGACAGTGGTCATTCCTGCCGACGAAGTTCATATTAACGACACACTCCACTTTACTGAATAACCCGTTGAGGTTACTGATTGGAAAGTTAACAAGACACGCCGGGGTAGTGTCAAACTTGACCTGAAAAAAATATGTGTGGCGAAAGACATATAGTCACACTTTTTATGTGTGGCTATATCCCTATTTTGGTGTAGTGGGAATGCACGACACGGGCCAGAATTCACGTGGGAACGTGAGGACCGTATGAAAGAGAAGTACCCACATTTGTTCCCCCAGACCCCTGCAGCTAGTAGCAGAACCTAAAATTTCAGGACGAAATTTTCTTAACGGGGGGAGAATGTGACAACCCTCACAATTACATGTATCCGTACAATTAACTAATTATTAATTTGTGCTTAATGACTGTGCTTGATTACAACTGATGATTAAACTGCTTTCCGATTTCTGTTACATACATACATATGCATCACACTTCATGCTGTCACTCCATTTATTTCACACAAACCTTAGTGACAAACTTGATGCACAAAGCACAGTGAGCGGATAACTCAGAAACATCCTGACAATGCCAGCACACAGACAGACAATGTTTTTGAGGCCAGTATGAGCCAGAGACGAGGTACTACACTAGTATGGAGTGTAGGGAAGTAAGGACCATAAAACTGCATCACTAGGTGATAGTTTAGGTGCCGGAAAGTGCCTAAAACCCACTTAACATGCAAAATTCTGCATCTATTAACAAAATTCAGCATTTAAATATGCTAGTCACTTGCAAAAATATGGCAAAATGGTCCTATATGCTTTCCTAAGTGTCGGGAATTAAAAGGGTCACTAAAAGATACATAAAGGACACTTTACGATATCACTTAGCACTTTAACGGAACAGTATCAAACCGAATAACCGGACATTACCCGGGACACTAAAATATTATGAGAAGCATTGTTTATAGTTTTCTAAACTAGTTATGGTCCCCGAACATCATAACACACTATATTATGGCAAAACTCTTAAACACCTAACAAGTTCACTTAACATCTAACCATTTAAACTAACTACCATTACATCACAACTAAACAACACCCCCCCCCCCCTTATGTGGTAACCGTCCCCATGGGACGCCAACTACAAGATTTTTATAAATCTTGCTAATCCCCATATGATCACCTAGGAATTGTGAATATCATGATTGTACTTACACTAAACACTAACCTTTACACATAACACCCCTAACTAATCACCTATTTACCAAATAACTTTCATTTAACCCCCCCCCCTGTGTGTAACCGTCCCCAAGGGACCCTACCCCCACAAGATTTGAGTTAAAACTTCAAATCCTTCTCTAATCTTTCCTTGGAACTAGTGAGATTATGATGTGATTATCTATGTACTTTTGAGAGCATAAGAACCAATTGATAAAGGAATTTGAATTACAAATAACCACCACCATTTTCACTAATCACCCACATAAAACACTCTCTTCTTTCTTCCCCACATAGCTTTGGCCGAACACTCCCATCATCACCAATATATTTTTGTTTCAAGCTTCATCCATTTCAAGTGCATTACAAGGTGCACCAAGGTGAATCACGAAGTGTGGAGCTCACGGATCGTCAAGGACCTCTCTAGTTTGCCTTTATCCACTCATTTTCCAAGCTTGATCTTCCCTAGCTTAAAAGCTAGTAGTAAGCTTCTTTGATCCTCATTTACTTCATATTTATGGTGGTTAATAGTTGGATTATGATGAAAATACAAGAACACAAAAAGATCATAAACCTAAGTCTTGAACATAAAGCTAATATGATGATGAAATAAGATGAAATCTTGATGAAATGAAGTTGTTTTGTCATGTTGTTGATTACTTGATGTTTATTTGATGATTAATAGTAATAGGATGTTTAACATCATGGTTGAACTTGTTAGAGTAAGATTAAAAACTTAAGTTAACAAGTTCGGAGGTGATTAGTGATCTACTTAAAAGAATCACCTCCATGTTTCAACATAAACTTGGTAACAAAGTGATTTCTTGAAAAATAAATGAACTAAGTGAGTAGATGGTCGTATGGACCCGAGGTCTACAAATGATTTTCCTAGACAAACCAAGTTAAAAGACGGATTTTTGAAAAGTCATGATTCTTACACTATTTTTGGAAGGAAATAAGTTTATGAATACTAGTAAGACAAGAAAATGGTGTAAATGGATATTTTTGTAAAATAAGTTCACAAGTTGTGAACATCTAAAAATCCCGAGAACGAGATTTTAACAAAAATAAACACACTTTGGAAGGTAACTAAACCCACTAAACACCCCACTAAGTTACTACGCGTTTTTATGAAAAACCAAGTTTATGTTGTTATGGAAAGTGCATTGTTTTTGCACTTGACTAGTGTAATGTTGTTTGGTAACTTGTTGTTGATTGATTGAATGATTTCCGAAAAGAAAATGATATGCTAATAAGCATAGACACCTCCATTTACAAAGGAAACTCTGGCGAAATTTTCTAAAATTTCAACACTTAGAAAGTATTTTCTAAACAAGTGTTACAAATATATTTTTACCTTTGTTTTCAAAATAAACTTCGCCAAAGGTTTTGTTACAAAAATACAAAGTATCGGAGGTTGGTTTTTGAAAATAAAAATGGGTAAATATATAATTAGAATATATATTTTATGCTAAGACACTTGTGTGAATGATTGTATAATTTGTGAACTAGTTATATTATTTTAGGGCAAAATAATATAACTTAACAAAACACCTTGACATTTACAACTCCAAAATATTATTTTGGAAACTAAAGAAGTGAAAATATATTATTTTAGGGAAAATACATGTATTTGGAAATATGTTATTCTTGGACAAATAAGTTAAATATATTTTTCCTAAACGGGACTTAAAATATATTTTTCGAAACTACAAATATACATGTATAAAATACCCCCATCCTTGGGAAGGAAATGCGCATATAAATACTTGAGAAGTATGGATACGAAATAGTTGCCTAACTATTATTCCTAAACCCTAAAAACAAAACTTAAGTTAAAATAATAATTATTATTTTAACAAAGAGTTATAACTTGGAATAATATCAAAGTAACGTAACTAAAACCCGTAAATACAAAAGCAAGGCACGGCCCGTTCGTCCATTAGTACAGTGTAGGTTATCATGTAGCTGACAAGGTAGAGTACGAGCACAGAAGACGCACTACAGTGAGTTCATGTCACCCTTTTCTCTTAACTTTTTTCAGTTTTATACTTCGGGGGTGGAATACATGTTACAAATTATTACAGACATTTTATATATGGTATGATTAGCTTAAGGAGGGTATACTACTTAGATCATGTGAGTGGTGGGTACAACACTTAAGGCCATTAATCCTCGTCGTAGTACCGAGGGACATGAGTGATAGATCTATTTGGGTGTAGCGAGCCCACACCCATGAGGCCAGGGTGGCCCATAGTGGTGACTATGTCTTCCAGCCGGAAGCCCGGTGCAACTCCGCTAGGTTTGAGTTTTCCTGCATCACTTCACACATACCAGTGGCTTTGCAACCCATTGGTGATCTCTTTTTCCTTATTGCTACATACCAGGGACTTTTATACATACAGACATACTTTAAAGGTTTATACATACTCACATACACATGAACTCGCTCAACTTTTGTTGATTTTTCAAACTACATGTATTTCAGGAATCTAAGGGATCTGGCAAGTGTCTGCATACGTGTCAAGCTGCGTTGAATAAAGATGTCATCCAGGGTAGTAGGTTTAGGAGGTGTAACCCTTACCTGGACGGGTTACATGTCTTTAAACCACGTTTTATTTAAAGTCTTTTGTTGTGTCTTATGAACACGTTTTAAGCAAGTATGGTTTCTAACTTATCTTAAGTGTTGACATTTTCAAACAATGATGTTGTGGTATTATTAAACTGAATGAATGGATGAACATCTTGTGTCATATAGCATTGTTATGATTGTTGCTATGGTATTAAGAAGTCACACCAAATAATCCACGCTTCCGCAAAAGCCAGGGTGTGACAACTAGGCGGTGGGGGGGCTCCAATTCCAGGTGTCAACTCATGCCCCAACCCAAGCCCAACCCAAGCCCCACCATACCCCACGGTCTTATATAGATACCAGTCTTGTCATCCAGGAATTTATTTCCTCCGCCTCTGCACCACCAATAACCCAAACCTAGCGTCATTATCCCTAATACAAATTTTTTTTATTTGAAATAGCATTTTGATTTCATTCCAATCATCAGGGCAAATTACATAAGGATAGCGGGTAGACGAGCAACAAACTGCGCCGCCATCCCTTTCTGAATAGAAAACCCTAATCTACTAAAAACAAAGCCTCGCCCCTGAGGGGTCGAAAAGTTGCTGTGGACCACACGCTGAACTCTAGACAAGAACCGAACTGCCTTTGGCGCCAAGGAGCCGAACGTGTCGAACGCCACGGGGACAAAGGCATGTTGATTATCCTCACAAGCTTTCGCGTGCTTTTCCACCTTCTTTGACTCTGCTTTCAGTACCGCTTGCCTCGCCACAAACCCATTTTCCCGGAACCCGGCTAGTGGGGATACACCTGTGAGATCGACACAAGCATGTTTCCCGCCCTCCCAACCAAAAACTAGCACGTCAGTTGGGCGTAGGGTGGATCTCCCCTCTGACGGGTCTGTAAGAAAATTAACTGGTGCCTCTGATGGGTCTGTAACAAAATGAAAACCAGAAAAAGATCTCAAGAAAGCTTACCAACTTCTCATTGCTCATCAAATTGCAAATTGCAAATGGAAAAAGGTAATATGAATCTGTTCATAGATTTCAATATATGTTTATTCAATTGGTAATTCAGGGCGATGCGCAACAGGCTTCCTTGGTCAAAATTAGGTCAATTTTTTTTAGAAATCATGAAATTGAGTCAAAAATGATACAAATGAGCAAATTTCCAGCCAGATTCCTGCGATTTGGAGATTTCGACGTGTCTACGGCGACTTTCGGGTGAGTCTCCGGCGAAAACGAAATAGTTGATGAAAAAACACTATTTTGTGTATATAATCAATTGCGCTTTTATTTTTTGAGTCCCACTCTTTTTTTTGCGCCTATCGCCTAGGCCCTAGGCAGAGCTAATCACCTTGAGTGTGTCTCGCGCCTTTGATAACTGTTTATTCAATTGATATCAAATTGGTTTTTTTTCCCTGGGGTAGATGGATAATTCGGAATGGTGTCGATGTGATGAACAATTATTGACACTATTAGCCAAGGTGCGCGATGAAGAAGAAGTGTCTATGGGGACAGATACCAATAATGCATTTTATAAAAACTTTGCTGCAAGACTTTCAGCCGATCTAGCTGTTCCTATATCAGATGATGATGTTGCCGACCGTGTGCGTCATCATAGAGTTGTTTTTAAAAGTTATAGGGTGAGTTTTTATCTAAGTCAAGCTTAAAAGTGTCAATATTTGATAGGAAAAACTGGTTGCTAAAAATGTACATATTTTGTGATTTGCAGGCTAATCCGGCTAAATTCCAACATACTCATATTGGCAGTTCTGAATACGGTCAGTTGCTTATAAGATGCTTTGGTATTGAGAAGAAGAACATAAGAGTCCCGCGAAATCTGGGAAGCAGGCAATCTCGCAGTTTCGATAGCACTTCCTCTGTAGCTCGAACTGCAGCTGCGGTAGCCACCGACCCCAAAATAACATTGGAGGACGAGCTTGCCCGTGTTCTTTCACACTTACATAGCCAACATGGGCTGGATGCCAACAGATTAACGCTCTTTTCATCTTTCTGTGAGCGAAAACAGTTGGTCAGTCGAGTGTTTTTGAACTTGGAAGGGCATGCCAAGAGGCTCAGTTTTATAAGTGATCTTAATCTGAGTGGTTATACCAGTAAGTTTATTTGCTTTTTAAGCCCCTCATATGGTATTACTTGTTTATGTGATTTAAATTATATTTGTATCTTGCTAGAATGCAATTAAAAGCTGAAATAGATACGTTAATTGGTTTTAATAAGCTTGATTAGAAATTAAATAAACCAAAATAAACCATTTGGCATGTATCAAAAGTATCTGTTTGGTGAATGGGCTAAGTTTGACTCAAACGGGTCAAAGAAGTCATAATGTGCAAAATGACCTCAACATACTTCATGAACGTATAATTCCTTGATTAGAAATTAAATAAACCATTTGGCATGTATCAAAAGTATCCGTTTGGTGAATGGGCTAAGTTTGACTCAAACGGGCCAAAGAAGTCATAATGTGCAAAATGACCTCAACATGCTTCATGAACGTCTAATTGCTTGATTAGAAATTAAATAAACTATTTGGCATGTATCAAAAGTATCTGTTTGGTGAATGGGCTAAGTTTGACTCAAACGGGCCAAAGAAGTCATAATGTGCAAAATGACCTCAACATACTTCATGAACGTCTAATTGCTTGATTAGAAATTAAATAAACTATTTGGCATGTATCAAAAGTATCCGTTTGGTGAATGGGCTAAGTTTGACTCAAACGGGCCAAAGAAGTCATAATGTGCAAAATGACCTCAACATACTTCATGAACGTCAAATTGCTTGATTAGAAATTAAGTAAACTATTTGGCATGTATCAAAAGTATCCGTTTGGTGAGTGGGCTAAGTTTGACTCAAACGGGTCAAAGTAAGTCATAATGTGCAAATTGACCTCAGTTTCCTTGACATAATCTTGACATGAAAGAGTCGTTTTATGAGTTTGTTATTAGATAGTGTCCGTCCGTAGTCTTTAAACTTCAGTATCTTTGTATCGTTTGCAAATTAAAAGAGCTGTGGGGGACTGGGACTCTTGCTGTTGTCTTCCTCTTCAAGGTTCAAGCTTATTTCAAATGGTGTTAAGACAATTTCTAAATTTTTAAGACAATTTTTAATGTTTTTAGCTGTATGTTTTAAGACAATTATTTTTAATGTTTAAGTCGTAAGCGAAATATCCCCTTCTAAGGTTGACGAAAGCCCCGCATCATTTCCACACAGACCGGTATTTGAATGTAAAAGTCGATAAATACCGGTACCTGTAGTTACGGTGTCGAACCAGTACCTGTAGGTACGGTACCGGGATTAAGGATACCCCTTAAGGTTTCATTGAAAACCAAAAAGTGGGAACAAGGTCTTTATTAAGGATCCCTCTTAAGGTTTCATTTAAAAAATAGAGATATACACTATTTAGATAGAGGGGCTGTTTGGCAACATCTGAATGGTTAAGTGCTGAACCAGTAAGAGGTCTAAACCATTAAGTGCTGAACCAGTAAGTGGTCTGAACCATTAAGAGCATATATAATGCTTAACCGTTCAGAGGCAAATGTCTGACCAATTCAGATTAGAGGTCTTAACCATTCAGACTCTCTGTATAAATCTTAACCATTCAGAGGCAAATGTCTGAACCATTCAGACATTTGCTCGTGAAACAAACAGTCTGAAACCATTAAGTGTTGAACCAGTAAGAGGTCTGAACCATTAAGAGCCTTATTAAGAGGTAAACAAACAGCCCTAGAGAAAGATAGACAGAAATCGAAAGAGAGATTCAGCGAGAGATAGAGGGAGAGAGGGGAGGCCGAGAAAGAGGCTGGGTAGTAACCTAGCTGCGATTGGCGGCAATACCACCGTTTCTGGTGGTCGTGGTGACCGGAGGCGGAAATCACGGTGGCCAGTAGTGGCCATGGAGGTCGGAGTTGACTAGTGGTGGTTAGAAGATGATGCAGCAACCTTAAAACACTTCCATCTTCCTCAAGTTGGAAAGAAAATTGAAGGTAACTACCTAAACCTAAGTAAATGTAAATTTCTTTTAGGTTTGTTGGTTGCATGTTTGAACTAAAATTGGAGAGGAGAATTGGAAATCTAGAATAGCCAAGTGCATGTTGCAACTAGTTGGAGTCCATTAGATATACCCTTGTGTTAATTGGATTTATAAAGATGATCAAAAGCATGTAAATTGACTCCTAATAATTTTGACATCTTTGACTTTTTCTGTCAAAGTCAAACGATGGGTTAAAATGGAAATTAGTAGGAATATCTTTGATACATGATGAAATTTAATTTGCATTCATGAAGTACAAGTAGTAAGGAGTTAGAAACGCCAAAGAAACATGCAAATGAAGCTATTTAATTAGTGAATCATTAGCCTAAAAGAGGGACAAAAATGACTTTTAGTAGAAGTCTAATTTAACAAGAATTGGAATTTCTTGTGTATGGTCAAGAAACAAGTTGTAGTTGGTTAATTGGAACAAGAACCTGTTTATGTATGATAATCTTAAAGCTCAAACAAGTTGATTAAGGAAAGAGTGGAATGGAATCACGAATTTCATCTTTTAATAAAGAGGGTAAAAATGAGATTTTTGGAGATTTCTTCAAAGAATGGTCAAAATGGATCAAGTAATGATCCAATACACATAGAATAATAATTAGAAAGTGTTGTGAACATGTTCATAGAAATTTGATAGTAAAATATCAAGTTTTTAATTTTTATAACGGTTTCCATTTTTAGAAACTTTATCGATTTATAAAGCTAAAAATGGCATAAAAAGGATCCAATGAGATATGTTTTGAAATCTAAGCATTAGTAATGACTTATAAACAGGTTTGGACCAGAAAGTCATTAAATTAACATGCTAAATCCCGAGAAATCACGTTTGGGCAAAGTAGGATGCCTAAATGAGAAAATGGACAAAAAGTGTCAACAAAAAGTTGTTTAAATCCTTAGCATTTTAAAGCATAAAAAGTGTGGGTGTTACACTTGATCCCTAATCAATAAAAAAAAGACACATTTACCCTTACCCATTTTTATTGGTTTTTTATATTTATTAATTTATTTAAGAATGAGTTATTAAACTGTGAGCCTCTTTGTCCATTTCTCTTCTTACCATATACCCACAAACGAGCCTCTTTGTTCACTCTTCCAGACCAGAGCAGCAAAATGAGCATCATAAGGTTCCGCTTTATTTTGCTTTTAAAAATAAGTCTTTATCTCTTTTTATTCATTATTTTTATCCTAAAATTTGTTTATTTACTTTTTTTTTTCGTTGGAGGCCGAATGCATAAATTGAATTTTGTGCACTTTCAATGTTTTTAATTAAGGCAATGTATTCCAGGAATCTAAAAATTAAGACATTGTAGTTTGTTACAGTAGCAGTATAATTCAATATTCCTAAAATACATTTAACTATAAGACCATGTGTAGTGGTTTGGGTGAATAATGCCCTTACCCTAGGGCATTTTCCGTCACGTGTCAGTACAGTCAGCAAGAGGCATTATTGGGCGTTTTTTTTAATGGGTCTAGTGGGGATGTGAGCATTATTGGGCGTTTTTCTAAAAAATTAAATAAAAATAAAAAACCAACAAAAAACACCTATTGGATTAAAAATGAAGAGTTAATGCTATTGGCCAAACACTTGACCTGCAAGTGTGGTTTTAAAAACACCAAAACCAAATTTGGCAAATAAAACGCCCGAAAACGCCAGGCCGTAATGGCTTGAGGGCGTGTTTCGACGTTTTTTTTTTTTTGAATTTTTTTTTAAAAAACGCCCCACTACGGGGGTCTAAGGTCTATGTGAATGATTTTTTTTACAGAAATGGTACCTATGCAGTAAACACTGAACGGTATTTCTTTTATAAATAATAACTTAATAATAACAAAAATGAAAAAGAAAATATAAAGGGTAATATGGTCTTTTAATATTTATCGGGGACCAAAGACGTAGTAAAAACAAAAGTTAGGAGCATACGCAATGAGGTGCAACAGTTTTTGGGTGATTATACCCCGAAGCCAATGTTTGTAAGTTCTCATATATTTGATTTTACTCCATAGAGGCATAGATTTCAATATACATATCCGATGTCAATAGGACCATAGGAGTATAAATCATTGTTTAAGAAAATATTTTATTGTAAGCAACTTGTCATGCTAATCGTGATGCCTTCATAAAACTTTTAGTAAGCGCTTGTGATGGGACCGACAATACCATGGGATCTCCTAACATGCCTGAAATTTTCTGGGAGAGGTTTACTTTTAGATTGGTACAGGATCTCAAGCTTGACATAGTGATAACAGAAGAAACTGTTGCCGAATGCGAAAGATTTGGAAGGTCCCTTAAAGACTTGCACCTGGCAATGGAGGTGATAACACTTTTTTTTCTTCATATTTAAAGCTGTTTTTGAAGTTTTTCTTTCTGTTATTGTCTATCGCTTTTATAGTAATTATTCCCTAAAATTTGATTTCATGAATCCTAAATATGAGTAAGATTTTTGCTTTTAGGGCTTAACATCATTCTCATCCAATCCATCAAGTTATACATACATTCTACTAAAAAAACAACTCCTATATCAATATATTATCACTAAAAACAAATACTTTTTTCTCTCTCCTTTTCAATTAAATAATATTATCATTACATTTTTCCCTCTCCTTCACTCACAACCACTTTCAATATATATTAAAAAAATTATACTGGGTGAACAGTGTCCCCCCAAATATACAGATGAACAGTAACATTTTCTCTCTCCTCCACTCACAACCATTTTTTAGAGTAAATTAAAATTTTGTCCTTTATGTTTACATCAAATTTCAGGCGCTGTCCTTTAGGCCAAACCCAGTTAGTTTTTTTGGTTAAATCTAGTCATGTGCAAGGCACATGAAGGTACTATTGTAATTTCACCATTCAAAGGACTAATGTGTAAGAAATATATGGATTGGGACTATATTAAAAAAATAGAAAAGATATTAAAATAAAAACTTAAAAAGCATCTGCATACTCTCTCTCTCTCTCTTAACTCTCCCCCTCTTTCTTCTCTCTCAAACACAAGCTAACCACTGCACTCACTAACGAATAGAATATGGTTACATACCAAATTCAGGATGTGGAAGCAAGTTTATAGTGTGTCTCAAGAAATGGCGAAGTATGGGTTTGATTTATTTTCCCTTTTCAGGGGAATTCCAGACTGATGTAGTCAAGTCATCACATTCTGGAAGAATTGCTGGATTTTTTATGAACCCCTATGCTCAAGGTTTCCCCTACTTTATGAATTAGAACTGGTAAAGAATGTATCAGTAGTGGCAGAAAGGATGCAGGTATCTAATGGAATTTCGGTTATGAAGTTCCAGTGGAGTCGGTACCCAGGCACGCTGGATGAGTTGAGACAGCTTGAAGATCTAACTGCTGAACGAGGTTGTTTTAACGACGGTTGCAGGTGGTGGTGGCTTGTGGATGGTGACCGATGCTATGATTGAAGGTAAAAAAGTTTTTTGTGAATTTGGGCTTTAATAATTTGTGCCAATGATGATTCATTTTAAAATGTTGGAATTACCGATGTATTTATATAGTGATGATTCATTTTAATTTTTGGGGTTTTGAGGATTACTAGTTTTGGGGGTTTTTGGTTGGTGAGTTGATTTGGAGATGGTGATTGTAGATGATGAAGGGTGGTAGTGGTGGCGGTGAAGGGTGGTGGTGGTAGAGGTGGAGGATGGTGGTGATAGGTGGTTCCTAATTTCAAAAATATATATATGGTTATAAAAATAATATCTTAAATTATTTTGTTTTATTTTTATATAATAGCCCCTTAATATAATTTTATCTTACACAATAGCCCCTTGAATGGTGAAATTACAATAGTACCCTCATGTGCCTTGCCATGACTAGATTTAACCAAAAAAACTAACTGGGTTTGGCCTAAAGGACAAAACGTGCAAGATTTTGAAAGGTAAAGGACACCGCCTGTCAACTTTTGCGCTAAAGGACAACGTCTGAAATTTGATGTAAACATAAAGGACAAAACTTGTAATTTACTCCATTTTTTATACCCTTTATAATATAAGAACTACCCCTCACATATTGGTTTAGATGAGAATGCTCTAATATGCCATAAAGTTTGACTGACAACTAGTGGTTTTGGAATTTCAGTTTAGTTTTCAATTTGACTTAGAAAAGTTTTGATGATATAACTGTTGGTTGCTTTCTGAACAGATTGTGTTGTTGATTGCTTTTTGACTGCATCACCAAACACTATTTAATGTTCTTTTTTTCTTTTTCTTTTTTCGAAATGACTATCTGATGATGTTGTTTTAGGTCAACTAAACTTACTATCTCTTCTTGCAATATTTTTTTAAGCTATAAAATAATCAATTAAAACAAAGAAAATATACAAGAAAATACATTTGTAACAAAAAATAATCTTAAAAGAATTTGAATAAGGGTAGATTGTAAGTTCATCAATGAAATTAAAAGATGAACCTGTGGTACTTCTGATTTGGATGTCACACACATCAGATGTAATTGCATTGCTTTTATGGGCAAATGGTTTAAATATTTACAAACCAGGTACCTCTATTGAAATTATTTACAGATTTGGTCCCTAGTATTGATGATTTTTCCACGCTTTGCAAAGATAATCAAAATTCACTCGGTAAAGTTTAAACTTTGGTTTTCATATTTCATCAGTTTGCTAGAAAGTTCCAACTTTAAAGAGTGCATTTTGATTACCAGGGCCAGTCCATTGGGTTTTGTTGCCCTGGGCAAGATGAATAATAATAACGCCCCATACGAAACACATCTATTAAAAAAATTATAGAACACAAGTGCAATATTTTTTTATTTGAAGAATACATATATGCAAACAAAACTTGCATAACTCACCCAAAAAGGTGCATTCGTGCCTTCTTAGGGACAAAGATCCCGATTAATTTATGACAATTAACACTAGCCCTACTCGATCTCTATGATGCAAAGTGATTGAAAACCAAAAAACAATTAAAACGAATATTAGGATCAAAACACAAGCACTGGAACAACTTGTTCTGCAACCACAGTTACATATCTTTCTCTAAATGACAAACTCACAGTTACATATGAAAATAGCACTTTATTTTGTTATTTACTTGGTTTCTTAAATTATAAAACCTAAAACTAAACAGTGAGTACTACTACTCATGACTGAATATAAAATTGGTAAAACCATTCAACTTTAGCATAAGAGAATCAAAACTTAAATGCCTCATAAAGTCAACAAATATACTTGTAAAAGTTTAGCAAAGAAAGATACAACTTGACCAAGCTTTATGTTCTGTAAGGATTAAATGTATACAGTAAACCTCCTGAATCACAGAAACGTAACATAAGAAATCAGAAAAATCAGACTTTGAAGGCCTAAATCGATTAAAGTAAAAGGCCTACATAATTTGAAAGTAAAAGGCAGAAGCCTTACCTCTTGGCTACTGTCTCCTGCGTCGACCAGGACCACCACAAACCTAGAATTCTGCAACAGTTAACCACCGCCAGTTGTCCGTCACTGCCCACCGGAGAAGTAGACCAGCACCGCACGTCCGCACCACCGCAGGTCTGAGATCCGCACCACAACAGGCCAGAAATATAAATGGATTTAAACGCAAGAAATCGATGATGGAAACTGAGAAAGGACCGAGAGAAAGGTAGAAATCGAGAGAATAAAAAGGGGCACAGATCGACTTATGACTCATCTTGGGTAGCAAAGCGTGAAAGCAATCAATGGCGTTGATGTCGCAATTAACGGCAACATTAACCGATTTTCTAGGCAACGCTTCGTTTTTGCAGGGCATGTTTGGCTTAGCTTATTTTCAACTTTTGCCCAAAATAAGTCAGGAAATCCTGACTTTTGGCAAATCCAAAGGACTTTTGCCCTTCAAAAGGAAAGCCAAACACTTTTCAAAAGTCCTTTTGCCCTTCAAAAGTCCTTTTACCCTCAAAATAAGGAACCCCAAACACCTTCGCAAAGTGGAATGGCGAGAAATTTTAAAAGGCAACAATAGCGATCGAATTTGGGGATTTTTCATGCGAAAGAAGTAAGTGGAATGGCGAGAAAATTTAAAAGGCTGAAGTTCCAATTTGGGGATTTCTCCTCAGCTTTCAAGAAAAACGTGGCGGGAATTTCAAATAGAAAAAAAAAATAAAAATAACCATATTTCTTAATCATTTTACAAATTATAGCCAAGATTAAGGAAGTTAACAAAAATAGTCAAGGTAAACTCGGTTGACTCCTTCTAACTGAGTTTTGGCTTGTTTGAACCGAGTTTAGGTGAAAATTTCTGTTTTTAAAGTAGCGTTCGTTTAGCCATAATGGAATAGATCTAGGGGAATTGGAATTTGAATTATCTAAAGAATTAAGATGATGTTTAAATTTTGATCATTTTTCTTAGTAGGATTATACATTACGATGATATTTTGTTAAAAACATATAGTTTTTTTCATTTTACATATAAAATCCGAAAATCGAACAACCCAACCGAGTTTAGGTGAAAATTTCTGTTAAAAACTTGATGAAGGTTTAAAAGATTTGGCCATAAGATTTTTGCATATGGATCCGCCACTGCAGATTACCAACGGTACAAGACGTGAAAAAAGAAGCAACGGTCATGGTTTTCGATACGCTTTAACCTGTTGGAAGAAGTTCATGAAAGCCGCTCGAATTAAGGTCCGTGACCAGGTTCACTTTTCTTTCGATGAAAATGAGTAGGTTTTGAGTGTTGAGAGGGTTGTACCTTACGTTACGCGTAGTAATTAGTTATATGACAATTACGGCATGTTTTTTGCCTTTCCAGTTTTTTGGTTTTAACATTGGTTTTGGTTTTCAATTTCAAGTTTTTATATAATTTTCATATCTTAACTGTTATTTTAATCACTATATGCCATGTCTTTAAAGTTGAATCTATTTTATTAATAGTTTTTTTTTCCCACTACATGTATGATATATCAAAAATGATATACAAACTACTTATAAGGATAAAATTAAATTGATATATTCCAATATTAACATTGGTGATTAATGTTTACAAATAATATAGTGTTTATATAACTCACTGTTCAGTTTGTTATAATAATATTGCTGTATATTTTGTAATCGTGAGAATTTAATGTATAATATATTTTTATGGCTTTTAAAAAATATAAAAAATTTAAATTTTAAACATTAAAGTCAATCATATTTATAACTGATTGATATAATACCTTTAATTTTAACCATTTAACATGATTTAAAATAATCACGATCTTATTCGTGATTTTATCTTTTTATTTTCTGCACATAGATTATAGTTTTGTTATTTCTAGATTGTAGAAGATTGTATTATGTACTTAGTCCTACATATAGAATATAACACTAAGTATTATGAATTAGTACTACATATAGAACATAACACTATGTTTTTCATTTTTAAACCTTGCATTTTAGTTTGTACCTGTTACATTATAAACTTTTTATATAACACTTAACATTTAGCATAAATAAGCTATTTATATTATTTTTAACTACAGAAAGTCAACTTTCTCTTAATAGGTTGCAAATTCGAAACTTTTTACTTTGAAAGTTATTAATCATAAAAATTCCTTCCTTTGCAATTTCATGTAGATAATTATGAAAACTGATCAATCATAATAATTTAGATAAATGTAATTTTTTTATTTTAGTAAAGGTTGTCAATTATAATTAAAATAAATAATATTGCTACCATAATTAAGTGACCACTTTATTTTATAAATAAGTCTCATTTGTTATGATTCATACACATCACAACTACTGAAGTTGTATATTTCGATATACATATCTTCTGGTATGAGTTTTGTCAGTTTCTTTGTCTTTCATATAGTTATAGTTATTTTAGTCATCACCAAACATACGATGTTTTTCATGTTCTTTTCTTCAAAGATTGTTCTATATGATCATCAAGTAACCTATTTTAATTGTTTTTTTATTAATTTCAGAGATGGAACAGGCTGCTATCACACTTCTGAATAATGTTGATCTTAATGTTGATGATTACACTATCAGAATCCGCATAGTCCGGCTATGGACAAGACCTACGTTCAACAATCGTAGAAAGATTTATTGCTACGACATGATATTCATGGACCAGGAGGTTTTTTTTAGACCAATTCATACTTTTGTTTGAATAAAAAAATAATTAGTTTCAGTTTATAATTAACTATAAAACTTTTATTTTCAGGGCACGAAAATGCAGGCTTTGTTTTACAGAAAAACACTACTGGTTATGAGCATTTGCTGAAAGAAAAATCAATGTTTAACTATTCGTAACCCTTCGATGGGTGAAAATCGTCAAAAAGTCAAATATGTTCATAGTTCGTTCAAGATCAATCTAAATGTCAACACTACTGTCCAAGAATGCAACGAGCCTGTTGGTGCTGAATGGGGATTTGACTTTTCTCCATTTGATTCTATTGTGGATGACCCTCATGATGATAGCAAGTCTTTCAAAAGCCCGATTGGTAAATTATTTTTAATTTTTTCTTAATTTTTAATCAATTTAATATTATATATGTTATGTAATATTAATTTTATTATTCTGTGATGTTTAGATGTTATCGGTTTTGTGGTCAAGTGTCTTCCGTCAGATGATAAAAGTGATCATAATAACGGAAAAGACGAGAAGAAGACTACCTTTATTTTGGAAGATTTGCAGTACATTCTTATATATATATATATATATATATATATACCTTCTTTTACTTATATATTTCTCCCATTTTTTATTTATTTTACAACTATCAAGTTAATTCTTTAATTTTTGTTTTTTAGACACCATCAGATTTACGTCACGTTATGGGGTTGTTATGCTGATCAGATTTTAGATTTTGAGAAGAACAGTAAGGATGAAAAGAATGTTGTGGTTGTTGTTCAGTTTGGGAAGTACAGATTTTGGGGAGGTATATTCTATACCGACACTCTGACTTTTCATTAAACTACATATTGTTTTTTATACAAGTTGCACTTTTATTTACATGTTGTTATAATTAAACAGGTAATTTGTTTGTCTCCAATTTGTATAATGTAACTCGAGTCTTGATAAACTCTGAGGTGAAAGAGATTTTGGATTTCAAGAAAAGGTTTGTAATCTTATTACATTTTTTTATAATATCTTTTGAATATGTATTACTTTTAATAATGTTCTAAATAGTTATTTTGGCTTAAGTTCTTCTGTTGTGAAGTCTGCCACTGAAGAGTTCCTATCTGACTTAACTTTTTATCCCATTGGGTCGTTAAACTCAATAGATACGGTAACACGGATAAAAATTGTTTTAATATATTTTCCTTTATCTATTTTGTTATACATTATCTATATCTTAAACACAGACGAAGTTTGTTGTCATTGTTGGGACTATCAAGAGTTTTGCATCGAACAATGAGTGGTTTTACAACGCGTGCACAACCTGCAACAAAAAGGTTTCAACCATTACTGTTGTTAAACAGAAGCAGGATGGTACTGATGGTTTTGAAGAGGTTACTGTATTGGAATGCAAGATTGATGTTTGTAATACAAGGACCGTTTTATCAATTCCAAGGTAAAATATTATCCATATTAAGCTTTTGTTGTCAAAAAAACTAAATCTTATTAATATATTATGCAGAATTAGGCTTTCTATATGTGTGCAAGATTGTACTGGTATTGTGACGCTGACATTGTTTGAGCGTGAGGTGACAAAGCTTTTGAAGGTTAATGCTAATCAGCTATTAGACAACAACATTGAAGTATGTACTAAATAATTCCTTTTATCATATGTTTGGTTATTCTACAACATTAAAGTATATTTATTTTTTCAACAGTTAGCAAAAGAAGGAAACTTTCCAAATGAGCTAAATTCTTTACTCAATATGAAGTTTGCGTTCAAGATTGCTGTTTCTTCTTTTAACATTAGCAAGAAGTCTGATGGCTACTCAGTCTCCAAGATGACTAATAACCCGGTGGTTTTGTCCGAGCTTGATAAACATTTTGACACTATTCAGGTATATTTATTCCATTTCACCTTTATACTATTATTACGATTTGCCAACAATCTTTAACTTCTAATTATTATAATTTATTTTTTTAATTTTTTTTAAATAAAATCAACCTATTGATGAGGAAGCCGTCAATGTCGAACCATCCGATTCAAATCGTAATAATGATTTGCCTGTTAAGGTTTACTATCATTTACCTTATATATCATTTAACTTTTACTCATTATCTGTTAAATGAATATTTATAAGTCATCCCTATTTATTTATTTTATTTTTATAGGATTCTATATCCCAAACGGGAGACGATGTAACCCCTTGCTCAAATGTTTTTAAAGTTGGCTTTACAACATCGTTTGATCAGAAGGATGCTGACTTGGATACGAACAGCGAACGTGACTTGAAGCGCAATTTGGATACCGTGTATGACGTGGATGATGTTTCTTCCCAGTCTTCATCAAAGATGTGTAAAGACAGTGGTGTCGATGAAGTGCTTCTAATTCCAAAGAAAGAAACTTAGTCATCTATAATTCAAACATTTGATATCATCGTTGGTTTTGTGTTCAGTATTTGGATATTTTTGTTGGGTTTTTTTCAAAATTTGACAATGGTTTGACTCGTGTGGTTAATTTATATGAACGTGATTGTTTGATGGTTTAGTTGTTTATTTCGAAAAACAATTTTAATTCTATGATATGACATGATGTTACGTTTTGATAACTATGTATTATGTTCTGTTTTTATTATGGTATTCAATTGTTATATCAATTAAAGATGATATTATTAAACACTATATTGTGTTACGTCTTAATAACATTCCAATTATTTTAAAGTTTTATTTAAAATCTTAACACGTTTCTATTATTAATAAAAAAGAAGCATAATATTTATATTAAAGTTCTAATGTTGGAATGTTGCCATATAAACCAAATTTATATATGGTTAATATAAAGCATAATATTTATATTAAAGTTTGAATGTTGGAAAGTTATTTATATATAGTAACTTTTATCGGTTTTTTAACTATTATTTCCAAAAAAATTTTAAACTGTTGACTTTCCAAAATTAAGATATTAATCATTAAATATCATAAAGAATATCCTTAAATGTTAACATTACTAATGTTTCCTTAAAAAGAAATTTTACAACATATAAATCTCTTCATCTCATTTCAAGTCATTTCTACTCTTTTGTTCAACGACTACATCCCTTTCACTCCAAGGGTATTGTAAGACAGTTTGAACAAACGATTAGTTTCTTATTCCAAAAACTTATTCCGCAATGTATAAACGGTCAAAGCATGATTCCAATACTTCGGAAATTCAATCAAACCAGGGAAACACTTCAGGTTGTGTTTTTTGATTTATCTTTGACATTCTTTTGTTTGTTTATATATAATAATAATTTTAATTAAAATCTAATTCATTTTCTTTATTACAATGATAGCCATTTCAAGAAACTGCAAGCGTAGATCTTCATTTAACTCCAATAATGAAGTTAATATAAACAACTCAACAGGTAACACTTTTTGTACTATTGTGATTTTTGTCTATTTTGTATACCTATAATAACCACCTTGATATGCTTTATTTATGTTATGTTTCTTTACTTTAGATGTTGCGGCTGTTAGCTCAAGAAGTCCTTTTTCAGACATTACCAATGGTATTGAACTTCTCTCATTTACTAACTTATGTTCCTATTCTTCAACATTTATTTAAAAATGTATATCAATTTTATAGTATTCAATTGAGTTGAAGGCCCAAATATGTAATAAATATTAAATATAAGGTATAAACTAAAAGTACAACAGGTAGATATATATAAATATGGTTAGATAGTAGCGGTCCAAACTACATAAAGATCGTAACTATGAAACATGTTAACCACATACAAAACAACTTTTAAGACTACTTAACTTACGCTACCTTACTTCATTAGCCAAAACAACAATATATTATGCTTCTACCGTCATTCCAAGTTTCAAACATTACCACTAGCCGAAAATATTGGCAAGGAACAAAACACCAATTTGTGGAAAGTACTGGAACTTGCAATGATCACCTTCTTTTATGTTGTTATCTTTAAGCCATTTCGCCCATCCTTTGACAACGTACTTGATACTGTTTTTATTTGGCTCCGCCCTAACATCATGTTTTGTCTCGACATTCTGCCTATTGACAATCTTAACTTTCAATGTTTCGTCAATTCCTGTGATCCGTGCTACCACAACTGGTATACGCTATAAGTTTCAAAACATGGTAATAATTTCCATTATTGATGTCAAATATTTTAAAAAATAGCAAACTTCTTCAAAATATGTAAACATATTAGACGTCTACTAACATATAATTTAGTCTGAACTTACAAAGCGTTTGGTGTATAGCACAATGAATATCAGCGGACCAGTTTCATCGTCATCATCATCAAACTCCTCTGATTCAGCCAAAGAGTCTTCAGAATCCGATATAACCACAACATCGTTTTCAGCTCCGGCCATGCTAACAAACAGTTCAAAGGTTGACCCATTTTAAGGAAAACATAGACTCATAACATATAATCCAATCATTTTTATGTAGTTTAAAGTAATGTTAGTTTTCTAACTTTCATTAACTTCACACACTTTAAAGACATTAGAAGTAATCGTAACAAACCTTGTTGTTCCATTTCATCTTACCCAATAACAAACATTCTTGAACTATACAAAGTTTAAAAACATAACAAGTACGCCTAACAATCATTCTTATTGCATTTCATGTTAGCCCCTAAATGCATATCCGAAAACAACTTAACTTTACAACCTAATCATATAAAACACCTAACTGTTATTTGTTTTTTTACTTTAAAAAAATTATTTTTTCGTTAAGTACAACATTTTTCATATAGACATTTCTTCAAACACCTGGTGTGCATTGTATTCTTTATGTCTTCGTGCATGTGAGTGTATTCAAATCACTACCTAAATCAGTTATTTTCATACCAGAATACATGTATGCAGCGAATACACTAATAACATCATGTATGTTAACTAACTCAATGAAAACAAAACTGGTAATGAAACAAGTTACATTTAGCTTCTGGTATCCAGATTTGTATTTTTATTAAATAAATCCGACCAGGAAATCACAGATGAACATCAACATTGAATTTAAATGATTTATGTTACCTGATTTTCGTAGAGTTGTCAACCGTATGATGCACAAATTCAGAATGCAGATGAGAGCAATGTTTTAAACCCTTATTGAAACTAAATGAAATTATAAGCTTATGTAATGATAGGTATAACGATCATGAAGTATGATGTAAAAGCAATTAGTGAATGTTGACTATTTGATATGCCTATCACTATGACATTTTTGAGCACAAGAATCCATGCAATCAGTTTCATTTTTAGCCGTATATGTGTCTTTGTTTGCTTATTTTTTTATTTTATATATTCATATATTTGTTTATATAGTTATTGTGGCATCAATTATTAAAAGTAAATTATTATTTTTTTTTACCATAATAACATATATCATATATGATAACATATTTATAAAATCTTACAGTATTACCAAAGTTTTATTTCTACTAATTGATTGATATATACTAATTTTGTAGACAACTAATGCTATTATATTGTTTCTTTTGTTTTACATGTTAATACAGTTTTAACTTCGGCAATTACACAAGACGAGTGCAGAGACAGGCGTAAGCAACGGAAATTGTATTTGGATAGTAAAAGATCTAACGTATCAAACGTGTTACCGCTTTCTAAGAAAAAAGAATTGTCGACTTCTAATTTGTCTTCCACTTTATTTCACACTCCCACTACTTCACAACATGCATCTACAATTTCGCCAGCTTTATTTATTTATTTTCTTTAAAATTTTCATAATTTTTAAAATTGCATACTTAACTATTTGTTAAAACGTATAAATGTCTAAAATAATTACATATATCAAATATGATAACATTTTTATGAAAAATTAAATTATTATCAAACTTCCCTTTCACCTAATTGATTTATATATAGTTATTTTTTTAGACAACTAATGCTATTATATCGTTTCTTTGGTTTTACATGCTAATACAGTTTTTACTCCGGCAATTACACAAGACGAGTGCAGAGAGAGGCGTAAACTACGAAAATTGTATTTGGATAGTAAAAGATCTAACATATCACACGTGTTACCGGTTTCTAAGACAAAAGAATCGTCGACTTCTAATTCGTCTTCCATTTTATTACACACTCCCACTACTTCACGACATGCATCCACTATTTCGCCAGGTTTATTTATATATTTTCTTTAAGCTTTTCATATTTTTTAAAATTGCATACTTAACTATTTTGATACATATATATGTCTAAAACTATATATATATCGTTTTTCTTTTATCAGTTGAAAAAAGTTATCAAAGTTACACTAAAGAGAGAAGGAGATTAAGGAGACTTTATTTAGATAGTAAAAAATCTCCTATCTTACGAGGCAAATCCAGGGCTATGAACATTTTACAATCTTCTTCTAATACAAGGTCCTTTCAATGTAACACACAAAATGGTAATTTTATACATTTGTTAATATTTACAAGTAATATTATAGCCGATTTTCTTAAGTCATATTTTGTTTAGATGATTACACATCTGCTTCAAACAACCAAACACTTTCAACAAGTATCCGTCGCTTTTCTATTTCTCCAAACATATCAACAGTGACTACAACTCCTATTTTACGCAAAACGTCTCCAAAGCTATCTCTTGGGAAATCTAAGTTATTAGGCAGACAAAGAATTACATCTCCTATTCCAATGGTTGATTTGACTACAGATGCAGCGTTAGATGAAGATCCTTACAAAGGTGTTTCACCAGGTAGTAGCTTAAGTTATATATTTTCGACATTATTTTGTATACCATTTTTTTATCTTCAAATACATCGATTAATTTCATTTGTTTTTATTTCCATGCTAATCTACAAATTACTTAGATCATGGTGACCAGTGTATTACGTGTCAAGTATGCATGGCAAAGTTATGGGATGTAGAAACGGCGAGAGGCAGAACCAATAATGGGAAAACAAGTTATTTTTTATGTTGTGGTTATGCCAAAGTAGAGCTACCCGATTATAAAGATGCACAACCAAATTATCAGAAACTATTTACATCTTTGGATAATGAAAGCAAGCATTTTTTGAAAAACATTCGCCGTTATAATTCTATGTTCGCTTTCACATCAATGGGTGGTAAGGTCGATCCGACTGTTAATAGAGGTAATGGCCCATTTTGCTACAGGATTAGCGGTGAAAACTATCATAGTATTGGAAGTCTGTTGCCGGAGAATGCCAATAAACCAAAGTTTTGCCAGCTGTACATATACGATACAGAGAACGAAGTTTCAAACCGAGAATCGATTTTTAGGTAAGTATCTTACAGTATAATTGTTTCAATTGTTTCTCAATTAATAATTAATATTTCATTGATAAAAATTGTGTCAAAACAGTCGATCTAAGGAGTCACCTACATCCTCTTCTGCTTCAGTTGATCGTCAGTTGATCCAACATATCAAGTCTGTGTTAGACTCCGATAATGTATTGGTTAAAGTTTATAGGATGGTTAGAGATTGTTTTCATGACGATCCGCAACTTACTCTTAAGGTACGTCTTATTGGAAAAAGGGACAAGGATGGTCGAATGTATAACTTACCAACATGTGGTGAGGTTGCTGCTCTAATTGTTGGGGATGTTGAAAACGCAATTGAGAACAGAGATATTGTTGTTGAAACTAAATCGGGGACTCTTCAACGAATAAGTGAATTACATCCTTCTTACCTTGCTCTTCAATACCCAATTCTCTTCCCATATGGAGATGATGGTTACAGAGTTGACATCCTTCATAGAGGTGTCATAGATGTAACCAACAAGAAGCGTCCAAATTGTACGATGAGAGAGTTCTTTTCGTATCGTATTCAAGATAGACTAAACCAATTTTCGCTGATTCTAAATTCAAGGAGACTTTTCCAACAATTTTTGGTTGATGCTTATACGATGATTGAGAGCGAGAGACTAAACTACATACGTTTTCAACAAAAAAATCTAAGATCTGATACCTATGAAAGTCTCCGGAAATTGAGAAATAATGGTCAGCAAGATATATCTAATGTTGGTACACCTCTTATATTGCCTTCTTCGTTTACTGGTGGAGCTAGATATATGATGCAAAACTATTTAGATGCAATGGCTTTATGTAAATGGTTCGGTTATCCTGATTTTTTTTATAACCATTACATGCAATCCGAAGTGGCCAGAGGTAAAACGGTTTCTTAAAGACACCACTCTGAATCCAGAAGATAGGCCTGATATCCTATCAAGGTTATTTAAAGCCAAATTGGATGCAATTTGTTAAGATTTAAAGGAATGTCATATGTTGGGAAAATCAGCAGCAAGTACGTATTGCAATCTTTTATTTTTAAATATATATTTTTACATTTTCTTTTATTGATTTTAAATTATTTTTATGCAGTTATTTATACAATTGAGTTTCAAAAACGTGGCTTGCCTCATGCGCATTTGTGCTTATTCATAGAACCAGAAGCTAAACTTCCCACTGTTGACCAAGTTGATCCGTTCATATGTGCAGAAATTCCAAACAGAGATGATGACCCAGAGTTGTATACGCTTGTGAAGGATTTTATGATTCATGGACCGTGTGGTAATGCTAATATGAACTGCCCATGTATGGTTGATAAACAGTGTTCAAAAGATTTTCCTAAAAGATTTCAAGATACTACGACAATTGACGCCAATGGTTTCCCATTATACAGAAGGAGAGATGATGGAGCAACAGTTGTCAAAAACCGGATCGAATTAGATAATAGAAGTGTTGTACCATACAACAAAAAGTTATTGAAAAAGTATCAGGCACATATAAACGTGGAGTGGTGCAACCAAGCTGGGTCAATTAAATATTTGTTTAAGTATATCAACAAAGGTCCTGATAGAGCAACAGTTGCTGTTTTGCATAGTGATAATCATAATGAACAACATGAAAAAGATGAGATTAAAAAGTATTATGACTGTCGGTATATCTCAGCATGCGAGGCATCATGGAGGATATTTAGTTACGATGTAAATTACAGATATCCTTCTGTTATCAGACTTCCATTCCATCTTCCAGGTCTCCAACCGGTTGTCTTTAGAGCAGACGAAGACATCAATTCTGTTCTTAACAGGCCATCTGTCAAGTGTTCTATATTTCTGTCTTGGATGGAAAGGAACAAAGACCCTGATGACCATTTGGCGCGTACACTAACTTATGTTCAGTTTCCAACTTGGTATGTATGGAAGATTGAAAACCGTTGTTGGCAACCTCGGAAGAAAGGTAACTCAATTGGCAGAATCATAATGTTGCTCCCTCTCTTGGAGAAGCTTATTTTTTAAGAATCTTGCTCAATAAAGTAAAAGGACCTAAGTCATATGACGATATCAAAACTGTTAATGGTCATGTACATGATACATTTCGAGATGTGTGTTTCGCACTTGGTCTTTTAGATGATGACAAAGAGTACATCGAAGCAATTAAAGAAGCAAATGAAACAGCAACAGCTTCATAGGTACGAAATTTATTTGGCATGATGCTATTGTCGAATACTATGTCAAGACCGGAGATCATATGGGAAAGCACGTGGAAATACATGACAGATGATTTCATCTACAGATATAGTAAACTACATCGTGTTCAAGGTACATTATGAAACTTTAGAAAAGCCATTTTTCTTTTTCAGTTTTTTTCATACATGGTTTAACTAAAATATCATACTCATTGTATCTGTATTCGAACATATAACAGGTTTATCAATTCCAGACGACGAACTTAAAAATTACGCTTTGTTGGAAATTGAAAAGTTTTTAGGTATGAATAGCTCATCGCTACGGAACTTCTCAACAATGCCTTTTCCAGATTGTTCTTCTTTATCTGATCTTGATAATCGTCTGATTAACGAGGAGCGTACTTACGACGTATTAAGTCTCGCAGAGGAATATGTTAATCTGTTTAATATGTTAACTGAAGAACAAAGGTCGGTGTTTGAAGAGATAATGAAATCTGTTGATGGTAACACTGGAGGGATGTTTTTTGTTTACGGATATGGTGGCACCGGGAAAACCTTTTTATGGAAGACGTTGTCTGCTGCACTTCGATCAAAAAGAGAAATTGTATTAAATGTTGCTTCGAGTGGAATTGCATCGCTGTTATTGACAGGCGGCAGGACTACACACTCCAGATTTCGTATTCCTTTGAATCTTAATGAGGATTTGGTATGTCATATAAAAGCAGATAGTGATGTCGCTAAATTGTTGCATCAGACCAAACTTATTATATGGGATGAAGCACCTATGGTCCATAAACATGCATTTGAAGCCTTGGACCACACAATGAATGACATTTTCAATTTCGACACCTCAAGAAATTCTGAAATCTCATTTGGTGGTAAGGTTATTGTTTTTGGTGGAGATTTTAGACAAGTACTTCCCGTTGTTCGAAATGGTGGAAGACAAGAGACGGTGAACGCATCATTAAGTTCGTCTTATTTATGGAGTAAATGTAAGGTGCTAACGTTGTCAAGGAATATGAGGTTAACCGTTGGAAGATCTCCATCCGAGATTGAGGAAATAAATAGTTTTGCTAAGTGGCTTTTGGATATAGGAGAGGGAAATGTTGGTGGTCCTAATGACGGAGAAGCGACAATTGAAGTGCCATCTAATCTTATAATTAATGATACTTCCGATCCCATTTCCAGCCTGATCGAATTTGTTTATCCTTCGATTCTCGAGAACTTTAGAAGTCCTAATTATTTTAGTGATAGGGCTATACTTGCGCCGAAGAATGAGGTTGTTAACGAGATTAACGACAGGCTGTTAGCGTTGTTTCCCGGTGAAGAAAGAGAGTATCTAAGCTCTGACCGTCTTTGTGCAACTGAAAATGTTAGTTCAATACAAGAAAGATTATACACACCGGATGTTCTCAAGGGTCTTAAAGTTTCAGGCTTACCAAATCACAGGTTAGTGCTAAAAGTTGGTGTGCCAGTCATGTTGTTATGTAACATTGACCAAAAAAAATGGTTTGTGCAATGGTACAAGGTTGAAGATTACAAAGTTGTATAACCGTGTAATAGAGGCTGAAATAATATCTGGAGCTAACATTGGTACTCGAACCTATATTCCCAGAATTAGTTTAGTACCTTCAGACAAGAAGATTCCCTTTTCATTTCAAAGAAGGCAATTTCCGGTTGTTGTTTGCTTTGCCATGACTATCAATAAAAGCCAAGGCCAATCACTTTCTAGAGTTGGTCTGTACCTAAGACAACCGGTTTTCACGCACGGTCAGCTGTATGTCGCATTATCGAGAGTTAAAACAAGAGACGGTGTTAAATTGCTAATACTGGACAAAGATGAGAAGTCTACAAATAAAACAACTAATGTTGTGTATAAAGAAGTATTCAATGACTTATGATTTTTCATTAATACTTAATATGTATAATTTAAACATGAATATTTACTGAGTGTTAAATTTTATAATAAACAATTTGAAAATAATAACATTTTTTGTCATTTGTTGTCTTATTACTCCTGTTATTTCCAATACTTTTAACAATTTATATATATATATTCATATATATATATATATATATATATATATATATATATATATATATATATATATATATATATATATATATATATATATATATATATATATATATATATATCGTGAAAACCTTACTTCCGGTTTAGTCTTTCATAAGTTCATATTCATACTCACATGACTTTATTATTTTGAAATCCATTTAAAAAAACCACGCTTACAGTTCCCTGTTTCCAATTTTTTCTTCCAAAAATTATCATTGCATCTCTCCAATCTATACATAATCACATCAGTCATTCCAAAATTACGAAGATCGGTGTTTTAATAATATTTATAATGATGAATTTTTGGGATTTTCATACCGTCATTCAGCTTTACTCTCTAAATCGGTTATCTATCAACCATCGCCTTCATCATCTTCTCAAATTTCTTCGTCGGTTTTGGCTCCGGTAAGTTTCTTAAACCTTCGATTTGTAATTCTGTGAAGCTATGATTCTTTATTTAGTAACTTATTTAAAGTTATTTACGGTTAATTTTATAAACCCTAATCTTTTTGCTACTTGATTTTTTAGGTGATAATGTTTATTATAACTTTGTATTCATTTATTGTAGTTGTTTTAGTCACTATTTTGAACAGATTGCTGTCATTATGTTTGGATGTCCATTATTAATACCGAAATCTTCGGCAATTAAGTTTTGTTGATATGCACATCTTTACTGTTATTTTTGTTTAAATTGTTGTATTCGGATGATAATGTTTTTTTCTGGGTGATTTTTTGAAAGTTTTTTTTTATATTGAAAGACTTAATTGTTGTCTTCTTGAACAATAATTGAACCATAGCATGTATCTTTCTATTTGTCTACACCTGGTGTTATAAAAGTTTTGGTTCATGATGTTTTTGTTACGAATTAGGATAATATATTTGTATACTCTGCATTTGGTTGTTTTCATTGAGTTTTATTACCTGGTTTTGCAACCACTTAAGTCTTTTAAAATTTGTCAGTGCATCTGTTAAAAGTATACTTTAAGATTACTTGACGTTTTTAACATTCTATTACATCAGTTAATGTTATGTCTATTAGAGTAAAGGAACTTTTACTATACAAAAGAGGCTGCAATGCTTTTATAAATTGGTAATTTTACCAATAATGTTAAAGATCCTGCCTTTATATCATTTGTTTGGCTTTTTATTTTAGTTGGCGGTGGTTTATAACCTTATTGTATTTATATTATTTTTGTTTATAAATATCTTTACAGATATGGATCGTGGTTTTTTTGTTTACATCGAGGACAGGAAATTGGAAGAACAGGTTATACGTTTGTTCATAACGTGATATATATTATTATATTGTTAAGTAAAAACCTAACTTTTAATAAATGTTTAAGTAGCATTATATCGTCTTTTTATTATTTAATAACTTAAATGATGTTTGCAGCCTTTACCAGCTTGGTATAATAAGTTAAATGAATTAGATGGATATCCCGTTGGTAATGTTTTCTTAATCACTGATGATAAAGCAATATTTGATGTTAAAATCAAGGAGTCTACAGACGGTTATTGTGTGTCAAACGGTTGGTCAACTCTTATAAATGTTCTTGAAGTAGACAATGGAGACTATGTTGTATTTGAACTTATGGATGAACTGACGTTTAGAATAACTCATTTTAAGAGTTATCCACACCCGGATCTAGGTTCAAAGTTCCACATTGTTATGTCAAATCCCGAGAACCAAAATCTGGTATGTTTTAAACAGTTTTTTTATGTTCAGTAAAGATTTACATTTTGTACTTATTCAATGTTTTTTTAATCAACTGCAGTGGGTACCGAGAGACTTCATGCAAGAGCATTTCAACGGTGATAATCTGTTTGACAATTTTGTTATTGTTTTTGACAAAAAGCACACGTGGACCGTTAGTATGAGAAGACTCTGGGATATCAACCATTTCTTTGTTGATTTTACTTTAAGTTTCCAATGATCTATGTTTAATAACTGGCGATCTTATTGTTTTTGAGTTGGTTGATGATTATGTGTTTAAGATTAAACTGTTCCGTACTAATGGTCTTTAGTCGCTTAGTCCGGACCTTGCCGTACCAGTGGTGGAATCCATTCAGAAGGAGGTGGAAAATTTTGTTTTAGACCGAGGTTTTATATTGTTATTGCGGACTCCTCAAAAACCGAACAGGTAATGGTTATTTAATGAATTGGTTTTTTTAATATGTCCAGCCTATTAGCATGAACTAATGTAATCCCTGTTTTTAATTTACAGTCTCTTCCTTTATGGTATAATAAGTTTGACAACTTGAAGGGGTATCCGATTGATCCTGTACTTATCACAAATGAAGATGGCAATGAGTGGACTGTTTCTGTTAAATCTACTTCCAATGGGTATTGTTTCTCGAATGGTTGGTCTGCTATGGTTCGTGATGTTGGTCTAGAGGATAAAGATGTTATTGTTTTCCATGTGGTTGATGCTCAGAAGCTAAAGTTCACTCATTTTAAGGCTGATGGTCTTTCCTGTGTTAAGAACAAGTTTTATGTTGAGATGTTATTTCCCGAGAACGCTAACCTGGTAATTTATACTTTTACTACTTATGATGAAGAACCAACTGACCTTTTTATTGACGATTGCATTTATTATTTATTTAGTGGTTGCCGAAAGAGTTTATGAACAGGTACTTCAAAGCGGACACATTGGACGATAACTTTTCAATTCGTTTTGGTAGTACATACATGTGGAGTGTTAAAGTGAACAGGCTCTGGGGATCCGACTACTTCATTCATGATTTCTCACAAATCACCAAAGATCTTCATCTCATATCAGGTGATGTGATCTTTTTTGAGTTGGTTGCGAGACGCATTTTCAACATTCTGCTTTTCCGTCCTAATGGAATACAGTCTGTTTTTCCTGAGTTTGCGAATAGTGTTGGTGTTCAAGAAGAGGAAGACACGGAACAAATGGATGTTAGTGAAGATTGCATATTAGACGAGGGAAATCAAGACATGGAAGATGACATTGTAGACGTTGATCATGTGCCAGTCTTTATTGCTGATCCTGTCCTGGAACCAGGCTTAGTTGACGTTCCACCGATTCCGGCCGTTGTTCATGAAGCCAACGTATACGAACTAAGATGGTGTCTATCTTTTCGTTTTGTAAGTTTTTCATAGTTGAAATGCTTTATTTTAATATTATGTAACTCTTTCAGGGTTGTTATTTTTGTTTAATTTCTTTATTTTTCCTTACTTTAATGCAGCGGATCCCAAAGGACTTTGCAGCAAATGTAGATTTCTCGGTCCTTGATGACATGGTTGTTCAAACTGAAGACGGTTTTTCAATGACCCTCGGGATCCGGCAGGAAACCACACGTGGGATACCTCGGTATGCTTTCAGAGGATGGCGGAACTTTATGATGCACGCTGGGTTGGAAAATGGAGCTGATTTTCTGCTGCGATATTTTAGGGATCAAAACATGTTGCAAATTCTTAATCTGGACAACTAAGCTATGTATTTATTGAAAGGTGTCGTTAGAAGTAAACATATAATATCGTTACCAACGCTATCCTATGTGTGGTAACAGTTTTGGAACAATTATTACTACATATGTTTTGTTTAGCAATGTTTAATGTGAAACGAACATTTTGTTGATGTACTTTTGGGACGTGCTAAAGTGTCTCAAAATATTAGGCTTAACAAAACACACTTTAAGGCTTTTACGTTTAAATTATTTTATGTGTTTAATTTTTTTGAAGCCACCCGCGAAGCTCGCGGGGTCTTAGGCTAGTATATAATAAAATGTCAAACCTAGTAATGTATATGAATAAATGTAGGCAAATTAAAGCCGCTAGAAACCCAATTGTGTATTGCTAATGTTATGTCTACTATACCTTCTACTTCACAAATTGTACAAAATATGCACAACAATTTTTTAAGCCTTTGCATATGAACTTGTTATATATCTAAGTTGGATTATTTAATTCATGCTGGCTTGAACTTTTTTCCTGTATTAATTTCCACATTAATTGCAACCTCCACTTTTATACTCGTTCGGTGGTCGGGTACTTTACCTTCTTAATATGAAAAAATGTGTCTCAAAGTTATACATATAAAATATAATTGTTATACATAAAGATTAAACTTCTTCTTGTTGAACTCTGAGATTATGGGGTAAAGTGTAACACCCCCAAAATACCACCTGCGGAAACCCCGCGAGGCGTGTTACACATCAGAGTCTGAGCCACCAATCACATTGAACCAATAGTAAATACTTAAATAAAACATGTCATTAATCGCCAAGATTAAATGTCATCACAATATTAATTTCCAAGAGTTATGTAGCGGAAGCATATGATAAGTCGTTTAGTAATCGTTTCAAAATAAACTTAAAACCAATGTATCAATTATAAATAATCCAGCAGCTTCGATCCATGACCTCTCCAGCACGCCCAGATAGCAAGTCCATGTTCCAAAGTTAACGACCTACAAGCATGCAAACAAGTGTGTCAGACTACGCTGGTGAGTTCAAGGTGTTGCTTACGTGTGAAGTTACCAGATATTAGTTAAATCAACTCGTTGTTTGGTTCAGATGTCGTTGTTAACTTGATTATTGTACCGTATGCAGCGTCAATGATGGGAATGCCTAACCCCAATGCCCTACAGGCATTGGTCAAAGTCAAGGTATCAAACAACCTTGACAAGCTGTAGGAGGTCTTATATCCGCGTTACAAGTTGTCCCAGTAATTAGTTCACGCCCGTCCTTACGGCCTGGTGTGAGGGTGCCAAACCTAATAGCGCTATCAACTAATTACCCCATTGCCTTACAGGCAATCCGGTAAATGATTGTTTCTATGTTTCAGTTGTTTACCCCAAGTTTCCCTTCCAAATGTTTACCAGTTGTCCCAAACCACCGGGACGCATGCTTGAGAAAATGCAATGAACTCACCTTGGTTTGCTCGGCAGATTATACCAAAGTTACTTGAATTAAAAGTGGTCAAACACGTCCTAACAGGATTACCGTACAAGTCAGGTTGGGTTCAAGTAGAGCACGTATGTTTACACATAGACTAACAAGTCATAAGCACGTAAAGTTCATGGCAACACGTTTGGTACGTTAACAGTCAAGAGCATATCATATTCGTACTTGAACGATTTAAATAACCAAGCCCAAAAGATAGTAGGCCCAACATGTTGTGCGATCCACAACATGTTGTGCGATCCTCATATCCCGGCCCAACAACATAACCGCCCAATAACCTATTCTTGGCCCAATTAACATAACATACAAGTGTTGTGCGACCCGGGCAATTTGTGCGATCCAGATAGCTTGTGCGACCCAACTGGTCTTGTACGATCCGGTTGGGTTGTGCGATCCAATTAGCCCAACCCAACATAACACCCGACCCAATATGTTGAGGGATTTACATAAATATTTCGGCCCAGCAACAAAGCAGTCAACTTGTGCGATTAGTGTGGGCTTGTGCGTTTGGTGACCCTTGTGCGATCTGGGCCTCTTGTGCGGCCGGATCAGCTTGTGCGTTCGGACCTCATGTACGATCAGAAGGTCTTGTGCGATTAGTTTAAACCATTCCAAATATCAAGCAAAATCGGTTACATAATCACTAACAGTTTCCTTATTTTTCATGCCAATCAATTAACACAATCCAAACATAATATCAATCTAATATCGATTAACCAAGCATAATCTAAGCAATTCATATGAACCCTAATATGAATAACAAGAACATTCAAACCACCCGATCCAAATCTTTGTGCAATAATCCGCAAACTTAACATAATAGTCAATCTAACAAGCATCATCAAACAATCCGAATCCATACATGGCAGCCGATTGACATCTTTATACACATAAACATCATGGTAGCCGATTAATATCATCACACAATTTCCGATTTCCTAATCATGTAACCGATTAATAAAGACATTATCATCAAACATCATATGAAACACATAGATCATAATCATCATTACCATACAATCAAAGAACAAGCAACCAATATACACTAACCGTGATGTTTGAATGGGTTGAATGGACCGATGTGGAAAGCTTCGAGTGGGGAGGGGCTGCCGTCGGGTTCCAAGCAAAAACGAGAGAGAGAGAGAGGAAGTCTAGAGTTGTGTTGTGTCAAGTGATTGTAACAATTGAGGGTTTACACATTTAAGAGAAGTGGGCCGAGCCCAACTTGTTGACCTATGGGTCCGCGTACAAGCTACACGGCCCAAGGAGATTTGTGCGGTCCAGCGGTGTGGTATGTTGTGCGGTTCGAGTTGAGTAAACATATACATATTCACATACCACATGATCAAATAATCATGTCATAACATCATACATTCAATAGTTCAATCATTCAGTAATTCAATCAAGTTCACATACGTTGCATATAATACAAAAACGGGTTTGAAATACGAGTTGTCACAGTATCCCCAACTAAAAAGAAATTTCGTCCCGAAATTTGGTACGCACTCACTGAAAAGCTAGGTAGGTTAAAGCTAGGTAAGTCATATCGTCTGCTAGTTTTCCTGGGGTGTCACATCCTCCCCAACTTGAATGGGAATTTCGTCCCGAAATTCACCAGTTGCATCAACAGTAGGTTCGCTAGGTTTTGACTGGTCATTGGGGAACAGATGTGGGTACTTAACTTTCATCTGGTCCTCACGTTCCCACGTGAACTCTGGACCACGTCTTGAGTTCCAACGAACTCTCACAATCGGTATACTGCTGTGCTTACGAACTTTAACTTCCCGATCCATAATTTCAATTGGTTCTTCGACAAACTGCAATTTGTCATCTATCTTCAGCTCTTGAAATGGTACTACCAGTGTTTCATCAACCAAACACTTCTTTAGCTCTGATACGTGAAATACATCATGGACATTACCCAACTCAGCCGGTAATTCCAACCTGTAGGCCACCTTTCCAATTCGTTCTAGAATTTTGAACGGTCCCACATAACGAGGGTTTAGTTTGCCGCGTTTCCCAAAACGCACCACACCCTTCCAGGGTGAAACCTTTAACATAACGCGATCATTAACTTCAAATTCCAGCGGTTTACTACGCTTGTCAGCGTAGCTTTTCTGACGGTCGCGAGCTGCGGCCATACGGTTTCTGATCTGCACAATGCTTTCCGATGCTTCAAGAACAAACTCAGGGCCTGTGATCTGGCTATCACCCACCTCATGCCAACAGAGAGGTGAACGACATTTCCGTCCGTACAGTGCTTCGAACGGAGCTGCCTTAATACTTGAATGGTAGCTGTTGTTGTAGGAGAATTCTATCAACGGTAGGTGCTTCTCCCATCCTTTGCCAAAGTCGAGTACGCATGCCCGAAGCATATCTTCGAGTGTTTGGATGGTGCGCTCGCTTTGACCATCCGTCTGTGGGTGATAAGCGGTGCTCATGTCGAGTTGGGAACCAAACGATTTATGCATTGACTGCCATAACTCTGAAGTGAAACGCGGATCACGGTCTGAAATGATAGAAGTTGGCACTCCATGCCTAGAAACCACTTCCTTGAGATACACTGCTGCCAGCTGAGAAAACTTGTCTGTTTCCTTGATTGCTAGGAAGTGTGCTGATTTCGTGAGGCGATCAACAATCACCCAAATAGTGTCATTCCCAGCCTGAGTTCTTGGTAGTCCTGTCACGAAATCCATAGCGATCTGCTCCCACTTCCATGTGGGTATCTCTGGTTGCTGCAGTAGACCTGAGGGCTTTTGATGTTCTGCTTTGACTTTAGCACAAGTCAAACATTTGCTGACGTAGGTTGCTATATGAGCCTTCATGCTGGGCCACCAGTAGGTAGTTTTCAAGTCATGGTACATCTTATCTGATCCAGGATGTACAGAGTAGCGTGATTTATGTGCCTCTTCCATTACGAGTTCTCGTAAGTCACCATAGAGTGGAACCCAGATGCGTCCGGTTACATAGTAAGCACCGTCTCCCTTCTGTTCTAGTCGTTGTCTCGAGCCACGTAAAGCTTCAGCTCGAACGTTCTCTGGTTTCAACGCTTCCAACTGAGCGTCTCGTATCTGGGAAGGGAGGTTGGACTGAATCGTTAGTTGCAATGCTCGCACACGCCTAGGTGCATTATCCTTTTTGCTGAGGGCGTCAGCTACAACGTTCGCCTTGCCCGGATGATACTTGATGGCACATTCATAATCGTTCAATAACTCCACCCATCGTCGTTGTCGCATATTCAACTCTTTCTGGTCGAAGATGTGCTGGAGACTCCTATGGTCAGTGTAGATGGTGCATTTGGTACCGTACAGGTAGTGCCTCCAAATCTTCAACGCAAATACCACCGCTCCTAACTCCAAGTCGTGCGTTGTGTAGTTCTTCTCGTGCACCTTCAGCTGACGAGAAGCATAAGCTATTATCTTCTCGCGTTGCATCAACACGCAACCGAGACCCTGAATTGACGCGTCACAATATACCACAAAATCTTCGGTGCCCTCTGGTAAAGACAAGATCGGTGCACTGCAAAGTTTCTGTTTTAACAACTGGAAGGCCTCTTCTTGCTTCGTTCCCCAAGAGTACGCCGTGTTCTTCTGTGTCAGTGAGGTGAGAGGTTGCACGATTTTCGAGAAGTCTTTAATAAACCTTCGATAGTATCCAGCGAGACCAAGAAATTGACGCACCTCAGACGGAGTCTTTGGTGCCGCCCAATTCTTAACTGCATCCACCTTCGCAGGGTCCACATGTATCCCTTTCTCGTTAACGACGTGCCCAAGGAAATGCACTTCCCGAATCCAAAAGTCGCACTTAGAAAATTTCGCATACAGCTGTTCCTTTCTCAAAAGTTCCAAGATAAGACGTAGGTGGCGCTCGTGATCTTCCTTGTTCTTGGAATAAACCAAGATGTCGTCAATAAACACTATAACAAATTCGTCGAGATATGGCTTACATACGCGGTTCATGAGATCCATGAAAACCGCTGGTGCATTGGTCAATCCAAACGGCATGACCAAAAACTCATAGTGTCCGTAGCGCGTTCGAAAGGCTGTCTTGGGGACATCCTCTTCCCTAACCCTTACCTGGTGATAACCCGACCTTAAGTCGATCTTTGAATAAAAGCTTGACCCTTGCAGCTGGTCAAACAAGTCGTCGATGCGTGGTAATGGATAGCGGTTCTTAATGGTCACCTTGTTGAGTTCTCGATAGTCGATACACATACGGAATGACCCATCTTTCTTCTTTATGAACAGAACTGGGGCTCCCCAAGGCGAAGAACTGGGTCGTATGAAACCCCTATCCAACAATTCTTGTAGCTGATTAGACAGCTCCTGCAACTCACCAGGTGCTAACCAGTAAGGAGCTCGAGCAATCGGAGCCGCTCCTGGCGCAAGATCAATCTGAAATTCTACTTGACGGTGAGGAGGTAACCCTGGTAGCTCCTCTAGAAATACATCAGCAAATTCTCGCACCACTGGTAGATCCTCGATCTTACTCTCTTCAGACTGAGCGTTGGTAACTAACGCTAACAGTGCAGGATACCCCTTTTGTAGATACTGTTGTGCACGCATGGACGTGATAATCCCAACCATCGTCCCACTACGATGCCCTTGAACTAACAGTGACTCTCCATCAGGGAGAGGAATACGCACAATCTTCTCCTTACACAGAATTTCTGTTTGGTGCTTAGACAACCAATCCATGCCTACCACTATGTCAAAACTACCGAGCGTAACGGGAAGGAGGTCAATGTCAAACACCTGACCCACGAGATCTAGTTTGCATCCAAAAAGGACATTTGAGGCCTCTATCGTCTTACCATCTGCTAGTTCCACTATTTGTCTAACCTCTAAAGGTGTTGGGGTTAACCCTAATCGTTGACTAAACTCTAGGGACACGTAACTCCAATCGGCACCCGAATCAAATAATACAGAAGCAATACGATTGTTAACAGGAAACGTACCAGTTACAACGTTGCGGTCATTCCTGGCATCCCCTGCTCCAAGCTGAAACACTCTGCCCCGAGCACCATTACCCCCGTTGTTGCCGTTGTTGTTGTTGTTGTTCCCAGCATTGTTGTTATTATTCGGGCGGTTGTTGTCGTTAGCGTTCTGGTTTAACTGAGGGCAATCCCGCTTAAAGTGACCCTCATCCCCACATTGATAGCACCCCCTCCTAAAACCCTGGTTCTGCTGGGGTGGTTGTCCCTGTTGTCTCTGATTCTGCTGGTTTTGTTGCTGCTGGTGTTTGGGCTGTGAAGCCCTACAATCCTTGGCCTCATGGCCCACTTTACCACACCTGTGACATGTGCGACTACACGGCCCGAAATGATGGTAGCCACACTTATTACACTGTGGTTTCTTCCCTGCATACGAGCCCTGACTTTGGCCACTTCCCTGGCCTTGATTGACAGAAGACGACTGGCTAAAGTTGCGGTTGTTGTGGTTATCTGGCCTTTTCTGAGTCTGACCAGCACTGGATGCTTTATCATAATCACTCCACTTCCGCTTGTTATCATTAGCGGACGCAGTGGCAGTGGGTGTAGCAGCTTTAGTGGCCGAAATACGCGGGGGTAACGAATCGCTTTCCACCTCTTGATCCACAATCTTGTGAGTCAGACGAACGATCTGTGTCAAATCATTGAGATGGGCTGCAGTGACCAAGCTCTTCACACGCGGAGGCAACCCTTTGATGAATAACTCAATCCTCCGGGACATAGGCCGGGACAAGTTTGGGCACATGTCGGCCAGTTCATATGATCGCTTCACATACGCTTCGACTTCAGATCCAACCATCTTCAAGTCGTAGTATTCGTTTTCCAGCTTCTGGACCTCGTCCCGAGGACAATACTCCTCCCTGATCAGTTCTTTAAAGTCTTCCCAAGTTGTGGCATTCGCTGCCTCGATGCCCAACAACTGTACTTGGGCGTTCCACCATGTTAGGGCACCATCAGCCAAGGTACCCGCAGCATACTTTACCCTGTCCCCAGCGGGACAGTTACAGATAGCAAACACAGACTCTGCTTTTTCGAACCATCTTAGGAGTCCCACAGCCCCTTCAGTCCCGGTGAAGGTCTGTGGCTTGCAGTCCATAAACATTTTGAACGTACACGCAGGCTGGTTAGGTTGAGGTTGCGCTTGTTGACCTAAATAACGGGAGGAAACACATTATAGGAATGAAAAGACGTGTACGTGGTATAAGAGTAGAGAGTACTTGGTACATTCCGTACCAGCTTGATAGGCTGCTAGAGCCTCAGCCACGCGGGTATTGATTAGGTCATTCAACTCAGCCTGAGTCATGTTGATGTTGCCACGTCCGTGTCCTCGTCCACTCATGTTTCTATAGTTGGGAATAAACCGATTTAGAAATCGAAACGAGACAGGAGTCAAGTATCATACTGATATTCACGTACTACTAAGTTCACACATAGTAAGGCAGAACCCTTCTCACGCTTGATAAGCCTCACTGGGACTTGCATGCACCCCGCGTTGTTATTAAGTGTGCACCCATAATAATAAGGCAATTTGCATGCTTATCTCAGTGCCTCTTAGCTTACGCTCGAAGTTTCCCCTGTTCAAACAACACAACAAATGATATCACAGTTCTATGGTTTACATGAGTCGAAGAGTAGTGTCACACTATCAAGTCACTATGGTGTTAAACGTTTCAGTTCATATACGTTGTGGGTGTGTGACTGCTAAGCAAGTACTGTATAAAGTGAGAGAGAAACGAACCTTGCAATCTGGTGCTGAGTGTCATGATCGATTTTCGAAGTTGTTCGGTTATAGCCTGGTTTTACAAAACGTTTTAAAACCTAGTTCACTATAACCAGTGGCTCTGATACCAAACTGTAACACCCCCAAAATACCACCTGCGGAAACCCCGCGAGGCGTGTTACACATCAGAGTCTGAGCCACCAATCACATTGAACCAATAGTAAATACTTAAATAAAACATGTCATTAATCGCCAAGATTAAATGTGATCACAATATTAATTTCCAAGAGTTATGTAGCGGAAGCATATGATAAGTCGTTTAGTAATCGTTTCAAAATAAACTTAAAACCAATGTATCAATTATAAATAATCCAGCAGCTTCGATCCATGACCACTCCAGCACGCCCAGATAGCAAGTCCATGTTCCAAAGTTAACGACCTACAAGCATGCAAACAAGTGTGTCAGACTACGCTGGTGAGTTCAAGGTGTTGCTTACGTGTGAAGTTACCAGATATTAGTTAAATCAACTCGTTGTTTGGTTCAGATGTCGTTGTTAACTTGATTATTGTACCGTATGCAGCGTCAATGATGGGAATGCCTAACCCCAATGCCCTACAGGCATTGGTCAAAGTCAAGGTATCAAACAACCTTGACAAGCTGTAGGAGGTCTTATATCCGCGTTACAAGTTGTCCCAGTAATTAGTTCACGCCCGTCCTTACGGCCCGGTGTGAGGGTGCCAAACCTAATAGCGCTATCAACTAATTACCCCATTGCCTTACAGGCAATCCGGTAAATGATTGTTTCTATGTTTCAGTTGTTTACCCCAAGTTTCCCTTCCAAATGTTTACCAGTTGTCCCAAACCACCGGGACGCATGCTTGAGAAAATGCAATGAACTCACCTTGGTTTGCTCGGCAGATTATACCAAAGTTACTTGAATTAAAAGTGGTCAAACACGTCCTAACAGGATTACCGTACAAGTCAGGTTGGGTTCAAGTAGAGCACGTATGTTTACACATAGACTAACAAGTCATAAGCACGTAAAGTTCATGGCAACACGTTTGGTACGTTAACAGTCAAGAGCATATCATATTCGTACTTGAACGATTTAAATAACCAAGCCCAAAAGATAGTAGGCCCAACATGTTGTGCGATCCACAACATGTTGTGCGATCCTCATATCCCGGCCCAACAACATAACTGCCCAATAACCTATTCTTGGCCCAATTAACATAACATACAAGTGTTGTGCGACCCGGGCAATTTGTGCGATCCAGATAGCTTGTGCGACCCAACTGGTCTTGTACGATCCGGTTGGGTTGTGCGATCCAATTAGCCCAACCCAACATAACACCCGGCCCAATATGTTGAGGGATTTACATAAAGATTTCGGCCCAGCAACAAAGCAGTCAACTTGTGCGATTAGTGTGGGCTTGTGCGTTTGGTGACCCTTGTGCGATCTGGGCCTCTTGTGCGGCCGGATCAGCTTGTGCGTTCGGACCTCATGTACGATCAGAAGGTCTTGTGCGATTAGTTTAAACCATTCCAAATATCAAGCAAAATCGGTTACATAATCACTAACAGTTTCCTTATTTTTCATGCCAATCAATTAACACAATCCAAACATAATATCAATCTAATATCGATTAACCAAGCATAATCTAAGCAATTCATATGAACCCTAATATGAATAACAAGAACATTCAAACCACCCGATCCAAATCTTTGTGCAATAATCCGCAAACTTATAATAATAGTCAATCTAACAAGCATCATCAAACAATCCGAATCCATACATGGCAGCCGATTGACATCTTTATACACATAAACATCATGGTAGCCGATTAATATCATCACACAATTTCCGATTTCCTAATCATGTAACCGATTAATAAATACATTATCATCAAACATCATATGAAACACATAGATCATAATCATCATTACCATACAATCAAAGAACAAGCAACCAATATACACTAACCGTGATGTTTGAATGGGTTGAATGGACCGATGTGGAAAGCTTCGAGTGGGGAGGGGCTGCCGTCGGGTTCCAAGCAAAAACGAGAGAGAGAGAGGAAGTCTAGAGTTGTGTTGTGTCAAGTGATTGTAACAATTGAGGGTTTACACATTTAAGAGAAGTGGGCCGAGCCCAACTTGTTGACCTATGGGTCCGCGTACAAGCTACACGGCCCAAGGAGATTTGTGCGGTCCAGCGGTGTGGTATGTTGTGCGGTTCGAGTTGAGTAAACATATACATATTCACATACCACATGATCAAATAATCATGTCATAACATCATACATTCAATAGTTCAATCATTCAGTAATTCAATCAAGTTCACATACGTTGCATATAATACAAAAACGGGTTTGAAATACGAGTTGTCACATAAAGTTTTGATAATTTAAGAAAGAGAATGAATATATAAATCATAGAATATTTATAATTAGTAACTGTGACCACAATTTAAAATTTTGGAAATCTTTTTATATCTTTATTTAGGATGCTCCTTTTTTAGCCACACTATCACTTAACCAGATAGCAACACTTAGCCATTAGAGACAACTTCTTTGCTAAATGAGTCAGATTGGCACAAAAGACAATAACAACAATTAACCTAATTTAGCTATGATTTACATCTCTGATATTATATACATACCAACCAAAGACAACCAATATAACAAATTTATCCCATCAAACATCCAACATACATAATTACATGGTCATCTACAACTTACCTAAATCATTCATCTGTCTTTGCAGGAATTCCAATCCACCATAATAACACTTCCATTTTACGCGCGCGAAAGTGATGCTGACATGGCAAGTTATGATGAATCCTGTTGTTCTTAAAACCGGCTGAACATGTGGAATCAGAGGATCCTTATGAATTTTGAAGTTGATCCCATTACTTATTCATATGATAAAGAAATGAGTGAAGATATTCTACAACTTAAAAGCTTCGCGTTTGTATCAACGGGTCATAATCAAAAGCATCACCCGCCTTCACAAACCGCCCTTTGACACACTTTCTTACATCAGGGCGCTCCTTTCGTGTAGCATATCTTACTCTCTTCTAAAATCTATAAACAACACAGGTTTAGGGTTTATTATTATGAACTTTAAAATTAAACTCTTTTATATATTTTCTTTTAGGGTATTTAACGACTCACTTTCGCATTTTCTTTTTTTCCTTGTAATGGAGACAACATCACTTCTGCTACCAGAAGGGGTGGTGGTTTGATCAGGGCCCGCGCCCGGGTTGCACCGTGGTGGATCGCCCATGAGAAGCATTGAAGAAGCATCACAATCTAGATGATACTCACCAGCACTGCTTTCTCCTGTAAGACTTGAAAATGAGATATTCGAGTGTTGCCTTGCATAACTACAAGGATTCGGTTCGGTTTTACAATTCCTTAATGAGTCAGCTGATGCTGCATTACTGCATGCGGGATTCGAAGTTTCCTAATCACAAAAACAAATAATATAAACTCACCACAAATTACAATTTAATCATATCCTGATTAAAATTAAACAACAGTATAATACCTTGCCAGCATATGAAGATTCGGCCCCCAAACAAACTATCAATCCCGTCTTTTGCGAAAAGCTATTTGGGATCGTAATGGCCTACGCCAAAGAGCTCTTCGTAATTCTCAATGCTCAAGTCTTTTGCGGGGTATTCGGTACCGGTACCGGTAGCACTTTTCCCCGTTTTCGGTACCGGTACCGGTTCGGTACCGAACGGGTACCGTGCTCATCCCTACTCTCAATATCCACTCTTAGGTTTCCTACTCACCATCACGTATACCTTTTGATATTAGTCACAAATAATAATCAAATAAGTCATAAGAAATGTACAATAGAGAATAACTAATCAACAATAGTAAATTTATATACCCAAATCCTACGCATTCGAGTTATTTCCATCATTAGTAAATTTATACACCTAGATCTTATTATTCTATCCTTTTCTTGTTTCGCAACATCCAGCATCATATCGTAGTAAACATGACTCAACAACCAATTCCTACACATAAACATCCGTATTAGGCTTTTCAACTACGAATTCCATAAAACCTTAAAAAACTGATAAATTAGTAACTAAAACCATTGAAATATGAGAAATTGTACTCACCGAGTAGTGCATAGAAACAGGACGACCACGGCAAGACAGGATGACCAAAAAAAGAAGTAAAACTTGTAACTACCCCAATCACTTTGTATGTCGAAGAGGCCCCCCTGTACACCACATCCAGTCCGTTACAGATGGCATATTCATCGGTGGAAACAGGCGAAGTGACACAGCCAATTGCTGCAAGCAGTGAGTGACGATTCGCTAACAAAAAAATGAATATACCGAATCAATGATGAAATTTAGATGATAGAAACCTACCGGAGAAGATGAGAAATTAGATAAGTAATTTAGCACCGTGAAGGAAGAAAATGAGAATATATCAATTGATTCATTTGAACAATTGTAATGATGACTGGATGAAGTAGTAGGGTTTACCAATCAGTTGTTGGTGCAATCCCACAGATGACTCCCATGGATTGTTGATGAAATCTTACGACTCCAATGGATTGTAAAGTTGGATGGAAGGTTTGGGGAGATGATCAATAAAATAACATGGAGGTGCGGTTGTAGTAGCAAGGATTCAGGAGAGAAAAAGGAGAGTGGGGTGAACCGAAGATGCCAATAACTGCTAAGAACTGGAGGTGAGGCATTCTGAAATCACTGGAGGTGGAGAACGTGGGGCAAAACATGTGAAACTTCAAGAAAACTGGCGATAACCGATGATAACTGCTGATGTAGCAGTTAAAAACATGAGTTTAAACGGACAAGATTTTATCTCAGCACGATCTAAGGGTTAAGAATGATTTAGAAGTTAGTTAGACTTAATGGGTTCCACATATATATATATATATATATATATATATATATATATAATTAACTCTTTTATAAAGTAACAAACTTGATTAGGAAGTGTTTGTTGTTGACAAATCGGAAAAAAAAAAACAAAATAATTAAATAAATTTGAAGTGAGATTCTTTTGGAAGGATTTTAATGTATTTTTAACTTTCATTTGTTTGTTTCCCAACTACACGCCAATTAGTACTGGTGTAATTTTAGATTCCTACTCCACCAACTCATGCATAAATTGCTTTCATCAATGCATGTGTTGAATTTTCCAAGTGCATACTGACCATCCATCAGTGCATTCAAATGAAAGCTGCGAAGGTATCTACTAATTAACTATTCACCCGTGAGTGCATTTATGTATCCGGGACTTAATTCGAACCCACAAGTTAGACTATGAGGTATGGGGCATAGGTTGGGGGAAAACGTTCAAGCCACCATCTGGGTGGGCTTGGGTTAGGGCGTAGCCCTTGGGGCTTGGGTTTCAAGTCGGGCGTGGAACGGGTCTAGCAAGCTGATATGGCGGGCTGTGAATGGCCAAACCAAACTAGCCGTTGGGGGCTATTTTTTTAAAAAAAAAAATTTCCTTTATAAATACCTTACCATATTTATCATTTTTCTCACACAATATCAAACACATAAAACACAATCTTGCCATGAGTTCTTCAAGTTATATTGAATCGTTATCATCATCTGACGATGGTGAGGAAATATTTCTACAAACGATCGTGATGGTGGTGAAAGCTATCGTGGAAGACGAAGAGGAGGAGGAAGAGACTCAACAAAAGGTCACGACCGCACTTAGGCAGTTAGCGTACGGCAATAGTTCGGACATTATGGATGACTATTTAAAAATGTTTGCACGTGTAGCTTGAGAAAGTCTTCACAACTTTTGTTCGTGTATTCTAGAACTTTATAGGAAAAGATATTTGAGAAAGCACTCGTTCAGTGACATGCAATAATTATTGGAACATCACGCAGATTATCATGCGCTACCCGGGATGCTAGGTAGTTTAGATTGTATGAAATGGGCTTGGAAACTTTGTCCTACCCAATGGCAAGGCGCTCACACGAGTGGATTTTACGGGATGCCAGCCATCTTGCTTGAAGCGGTTGCGTCCCAAGATCTTTGGATATGGCATGCATTCTTCGGTATGCCAGGTTCACATAATGATATTACCATCATAAATCACTCGCCCCTTTTCAATGATCGGGTAAATGGTATAGGACACAAAGGAACTTTCTTTGTAAACGGGGTTGGTACGTGTATGGGTACTACCTAGTTGATGGGGTTTACCCAGAGTGGGGGGTTTTCGTAAAATCGTTCACAAAACATGGTACCACAGATCCAAAGAGATTAAAGTTTAACAGGGTCCAGATGGCTGCACGTAAAGACGTCGAGCGAGCATTCGGTGTTTTGAAGAAAAGGTGGCAAATATTGGCAATGCCTTGTCGACTATGGGACAAGGATCAGATTGGAAACGTGATGTACACATGTATCATTCTTCACAACATGATTTTGGAGGATGAAGGTAGAGCGGTCGTTACCTACTATGATGACGATGACCCCCAACCTGGTAACGTAACAGACCAAGATAAAAGCGGCAAATGAATTTTTGATCAAGTTAAGGGATATACATCACAACCTTCGATCTCATTTGGTGGATCATGTTTCAAAGATTCCTGGGTTCGAAACCGACGAAGACGATGAATATGACGAAGACGACGAAGAATGATTGTTTTTTATTTTGATAATTATTATGTATGTTTATGTAGTTTTAAAAAAAAATATGTATGTTTATTATTTATGTAGTTAAAAATATAAATATATATATATTAAAAAAATGTTGATGTGGCTTGGCCACGCCAGCCCAGCCACGCCCAATCCAAGCCCCACCATACCCCTTAAAACTTGGCTTTGGGTTTGTTAATATTCAACATCCACGTGTCAACTAATACCCCAACCCAAGCCCCACCATACCTCATGGTCTTAACTCATAAATACTTGATTCCGGGTTAAATGTTAAAACAGTGGAAGAAGGATTGTTAAGATTTTTATTCGAGTTTGTTGCTTGTGGTGATGGTATTTTCCGAACAACTAAAATTAATCAAATAAATAATCAATTTCATGAGCAAACGAACTCAAAATTAACCAAAAAACTAATTGATTGTATGAACAACTGCAACTAATTGAACAAACTAATTGATTTTATGAAAGAACACTTAAATCAATAGAATAAAAAACTAACCGTTTTTATGAAGATCGACAGAAACTAATCGAGAGTTTATGAACGACTCAAACTAATCGGAAAACCTAATCTATTTCATGAAGAACAACTGAAAATTAATCAAAAAATTCTATGAACATCGATGAGGAAAAAAACCCTAGATACGAGGACTCTTCAACCCGTCTCTGTTTTTCATAACCTGTTCCAACCCGTTCCTTTTTATAATCAGAATCAAGTTGACCCGTGAAATATCTCTGTGTTTTAGGGGATGACCCAATTGGATCCGTTAGTTACTAAAAAGAAGACCAAACCGACCCATGCAATTTAAAAAAGACCCAAAACGACCCAAATCTATTAATTTAGGTTAGAATCCCCCCCCCCCCCCAGCGAAGACTCTTCAACCCGTCTCTATTTTTCATAACCCGTTCCTTTTTACAACCAGAACCTTGACCCATGAAATATCTCCGTGTTTTAGGGGATGACCCAATTGGACCCATTAGTTAAAAGAAGTGCAAACCGACCCATTGCAATTAAAAAAAAAAGACCCAAAACGACCCAAATCTATTAATTCGGGTCAGAATTGCCCCCCTAGTATTTTGCATGGTTTATAGAGGTTTTAAATGGAACTTTACAAATACAGACAAAGTTTGACTTTCACTTTTCTAAAAAAGACATTGGCTGCCGGATTCGGCTTAGCCAATGTTGTTTTCAAACTTGGCCGGGATTTTTTCAACCCAAAAATTGCAAGCTTATCACGCGTTTGAAAGTCATTGACTCTTTTATGTGTTCGTTTGTTAAGATATATATGAGTTCACGAAACCATAGAACCTTGTGTTAAAAAAATAAAATAGTACTTAAAGGTGTTATTTTCAATAAAACATAAGAACTATCTGTATAATTAACACTTTTATAAAGTAACAAACTTGATAAGGAAGTATATGTTGTTGACAAAGCGTAAAAACAAAATATTTAAATAAATTTGAAGTGAGATTCTTTTTGAAAGATTTTAATGTATGTTTAATATATTTAAAGTGAGGTTCACATATAAATATTTATTTACATTCTTCACAATATTCAACTTCAACTTTCATTTGTTTGTTTCTCAACTACACGCCAGGAGTTACTACTTACTACTGGTGCAATTTTAGATTCCTACTCCACCAACAAATGCATAAATTGTTTTTACTCTACCCATTCGAATCACTCGCTGACAATGTGCATCCTTTTACTTCAATTATCAAATGCATGTATTGAATTTTCCAGACCATCCATCAATGCCTTCAAATGAAAGCTGCTAAAGGTATCTACTAAAAACTATTCACCCGTGACTGCATTGATGTATCCGGTACTTAATTCGAACCTACTTTCACACTTTAAATTCCTCCCCACCACATGACTTGCCATCCACAATAGCATCCCTCGGCTTGTTTGAATAGCAAACTACCAAATTGGTTGTCTTTCTTTCTCCAACATCTATCACACTGATTGTTTTCTGATCTTCGTAACCACATACGGTTTTAGCGTTTGGACCGGCCTCGCAACCTATGCCATGAAAGTGTGTGTGCGCAGGAGCTTCTTTTGTTACAAGATTCCATGGCTGTTCTATCTTCCATTCATTGTTGGAATCGGTGATCTCGGAAATTTTTGGTAAAATCTCATTCTCTTTATCCTAATCATAGTTTACTTATATTCTTTGTTATTGCTTTGTCATACCATTATTTGAAGACTAGCACATATCATCACTAAAACTCTTTTTGTTGTGTATAGCCGTTGTGTTTAAATAGTCTTAAGTACCTAGCTGGATTTCATTCTTCTATGATTTCAACCATATATAAAATGGATATATAACAATCTGAGAATATTGCACGCCCAACATTAATCCAATTTTCGAACGAATTAAAAAAACTCTATAATCATGTCTTAGTTGACATGAATCATGTTTCTTAGTAGGGACTTGTCACCTGTGTTCAGTGGCGGATTTAAAGGGTTAGTAGGGTGGGCACAGGCCCACCGTACACATCGGCGGCCGGTGCTCTACATTGTCCTTCACCGAGAGCCTTTTATAGAGGATGAGCCTGCTATTGACCAGAGAAAATTAAAGATACATTGTGTCATATGCTTTTTTTTCGGTCATATACATTTTTCTGTTCTTCGGTGGATGAACAAGAATGGTGAAAGAGGAAGAAGGAAAAGAAGATGACTTAGATTTTAGAAAAAGTAAAAAAATACCTATATAGTTTAAGGGTCATGCTAATTACACACGCAGAAAATAATTTTCACACCCCTAAGCGCCGCGCTATGGCCAAAGCGGGGCGCTTAGGTCGACAAAAGGTGATACGAGGTTTGACTGACTGACTGACATTGCAGTGACATAAAGGTGATACGAGGTTTCAGTTGTCCCGTGAACCCTAAGCGTCGCGCTATGGCCAAAGCGCGGCGCTTCGACCCCAAATGTTAACTTTAAATCCCTGCTCAGACTCAACATTCATCATTCAGTGATTTGTTTTTTGTCGATTTTCTTTGCTCTATTAGTTACATGTCTTGAAAAAACGATGTCGTGGTTAAGCAACTATCTTTTCGGTCAATATTTTGACGAGTCAGTTGTTCCTGATTCTTACGAGGGGACCGCTATTTCTGACTCGTATGAGAAACCGGTCTCGTCCAACTTGAGGGAGACAGAGGTTGTATCTGGCATTCGTTATCGTGATAACACGGTGAAGCTGGATTTGAATACCCCTGTGGAGGACCCTTACGCATAACAAGGTTATTCGAATTTCGGTTACAGTGGCGAGTATAGCTTTGTACAGCAGGAGTGTTATCCAAACGACAGTTACAGTTGTCAACAGAGCTTACAAGGTTATTCGAATTTCGGTTACGGTGGCGAGCAAAGCTTTGTACAGCAGGAGTGTTATCCAAACCAGAGTTACGGTTGTGAACAGAGCTTTGAACATCAAGTCCATTCGAACCTCGGTGACGATGGTGAGCCGGAGGATGTGTCTGTTGACGAGGAAGGTTGTTACCCGGTTACATTTTCGTTTGATACAACGCAGACCTTTTCGTCACGTAAAGAGTTGGTGCGTTGGGTACAAGACACGGCAAAAGACAATGGTTACCTCATTATGACTAAGAGGTTGAATAAAAGAGGAGAGAATTACAAGATTTGGTTTCAATGTACTTTTGGTGGGGAGCATAAGAGTATAGCTACAGAGAGGAAAACAGGTAGCAAGAAAATAGGCTGCCCGTTCGAGATGATCGGGTTTTCGGAATCATCCGGAAGTGTTTGGAGGATCGAGGTGACGAAGGCGAAGCATAACCACACTCCTATTGAAAACTTCGAGGGTCACGCGTATGCGAGAAGGCTTTCTTCGGAGGACAAAAAACTTGTTAAGGAGTTGGCAGAGCAAGATATTCCCAACCAAAGTATCTGGCGAACGCTCACAAAAAACAATCCGGCTAGAAAGCTTATTCTGAAAGATATACACAACGCTGTTCAGAAGATCAATGCCGAAAAAAATGTCGGTAAGTCTCCGATGCAAAAACTTGAAAACATTCTTATCGAAAAAAATTACACTTATTACATGCGCACGAATGAGATATCGAACGAAGTTGAAGATGTCTTCTTTGTTCACGAAAAATCATTCACTATGTGGCGTGCCTTCCCGCATGTGCTAATGATTGACACCACCTACAAAACGAACATGTACAACCTGCCCTTTGTTCAGGTCGTAGGCATGACGTCGACAAACAAATCGTTTACGGCTGCTTGTGTGACAACTGGTAATTAACGGCCTCTAGTTACGCGATTAACAAATGTTTAAGCCGATAATAAATAGCGTTTAAGGCACAAATTAACTTAGTTAGGCTTTTGGAATGCCTAGGAACGCCTATCTGACGCTACAGAGCGCGTATGGTAATCTTTGGGAGATCTGCTGAGCGTTAAACGATAACAAACTGACACCGAACGAAATGCGGACAATGCCAACAAGTACGAAGTTTATACATATAACATATACTTATGGATTATGTTTTGCGAAAATATTATGCTTTCGAACGACACAAAACGCAAACATGAATGAAAAAAACGTGGAAACAGTAACGCACCGACAATCAACGACGAAACGAAGCACCGGACTCGAATTTCTGTCTCGATATTAATATATTATGATATATTTAGCTTCGTTTTTAAATTTTATTTCCCGTAGTCGAAAACGGATCGAAAAACGGGTTAGAAACGACAGAGAAACAAGTTACGCGTTTTAATGCGACGACGATCATATGCGTCAAATATCGACATCCGATGTGAATTTTTAGGCGTTTCGTCTCTAAGATTATATTTTATGGCGTTATACGATAATCGGGTTCGAAAACGGACTTTGGATTTTTATTAGGCCGCTTAAAACTCGCTAACGGGCCTTGGGCCCAACCTACTTGATAAAAAAAAAACCTAGGTATAAAAACTAAAGTTATAAAAACTCTCCTCATTTGAAACCCTAGGTAACAAATGCGCACACCAGACCCCTCTTCCAACTTTCTCTGCATCTCCTTCTTCTTTGATGAAACCCTATCTTTCTCATTTTCTACAAGACACACACAACATCAATCCTGTTATCTCTCTCGACTGATCATACATAAAGCACAGACATAATATATGGTTGATGTCTCTTCTGGAAACCTTATCAACATCACCAACACAACCCCCCCCCTTTTCTTCTCCGGTCGGTCGACACCCACAGCCCCCTAAACCACCCCGCAACCCCTCTGTTGCTCGATACTAAACGGCCGGCCACCACCATTCGGTGGTGGCGTGCAGCAGCACCAACGCAGGGAACAAAGAGAGAGAAAGGAGGCCGGCGATGAGCTGGCAAAAGTTACCAGCGCCGCCGCTACGGCGATGGTGATGTGATGAAGATGATATTGATGTCAACGGAGGTGGTGGGGTTTGGGTGGTGTCACAGCGACGACAACAATCAACACGGGCCCTGCTCCGATGTCGGTGATGACGACGGTAATCAGGTGGCTCTGACCAAAACTCTGGTAAGTTTTTGTCTTCTAGATCTTCCTCATCTCAGTTCGATAAAAAGCACATGATTCAAGTTGTTGAGTTGCGAGTCTCGGCTCAGTTATGATGGCAGGGGTGTAAGGAAGCACATGATTCAAGTTCGGTTCGATAAGAAGCAGGGTGGTGGCTCGGTTCAGTCTTGACTCGGGTCAACACCGGGTCAACTCGGTCAATGCTGGTCAACTCAGGTCAACGACTCGGGTCAACACAGTCAAACTCGGCCAGCAAGAGTCAAACCACAGACACGAGTAATTCGGTTCGGTTTTCGGTGTTCAGTCAAAACTAGGCAACCTCAGATTCGACTCGGTCAACACCGGGTCAACTCAGTCAATGCTGGTCAACTCAGGTCAACGATTCGAGTCAACCGGTCAAACAGGTCAACGACAGTCAACACGAAGGACCCGGTAAAGTTTAAGCGTAGCGAAATAGTTTACGTTAGATTTTATATAGTTGAACGCGAAACCGAGCTCGACCGATACCGTTTGTGATTAGTTACGTTTTATTTTATCGTATTTGATAAAATTTTAGTATAGTGTTTGAAGTGCGTGGATTATTGTTGTGTTTTGACAAAATACGACGACTTTTATTGTCGGGTTATTCGATAAACAGAGGAAACTCTGTCCGTTTTTTTCTAAAAACCCGTAACATGAGACGTAATTACATTCTAAAAACGACACTTATCAACAATTCGAGTTTTTCTTATAAAATATAATATGGAGATATATTTATTTGACGACGTTTTTCGAATTATAAAACGAAGTTGTAAAACGACGACAAATTAAATAACTTCGTGTACTTTCGTAAAATAAATATAATTGTTATATTTATTTCAAGTGACTATTATTTGACGATTATTTATTTCCACGTTTAGAGACATCGAAACCCGATACACTTTTACAAAAAAAAATATAATGTTTATATTTATTTCTAACGACTATTATTCGGCGATTATTTAATATAAATATAATTGTGTATATTTATTTCAAACGTCATTAGTCTGTATACTTTTATAAAATAAATATAACGTAAGCTACGACGAGACGTACGTTGATCCATCCACGTACTTCTATTCCTAACGACTAACACGACTTTATAAATATATTTATATTTATATATAAATATATATTTTAAGTCACTCGAAAACTAAGACGTTTCAAATACTTTGTATTTATCCCGATTATAAACGGGATCAAATAACCATAGATTGGTTATTCTAAGTCAAGATAACACTACCTTAGAGTCGTTTAGTTAACGATTCGGTAGAGCTCGGACACGTAGTTTAGCTACGTTTAAATTAGAAACTGATAAGTTATTCCTTGTTAGGAATGCTTTAGTTGCACGCTAGCGAGTTCACATTATTGGAATGGCATCATGAAACCACGTTAAGCTAGCTTCGCACAGGAATGTCAAGGTGAGTTCATAACCCCCACTTTTTACTGTTTTTACATTTTTATAAATGTTTTCGGGGGTGGAAAGACATGCAAGTTTTTGCAAAAGTAAATAACTTTTCGATGAACGAAAACTCATATTTATAAACCGTGTTGCGAATGAATTTCAAGGAACTTAAATGGTTTACGAATGATTTCGATCAAACATACCGGTTTTACAAATTTGATCCGCATATTACGAAACGTGCATGATTTTCTAATGGGTACGGGTGACACAGTCGAGGTGATTCGACACAGTCGAGGTGATTCGACACAGTCGAGGTGATTCGACACAGTCGAGGGGATTCGACACAGTCGAGGTGATTCGACACAGTCGAGGTGATTCACGCAGTCGAGGTGATTCGACACAGTCGAAGTGATTCACACAATCGAGGTGATTCGACACAGTCGAGGTGATTCGACACTAAAAACCGTCTACACAGGTTGAGTACTTCCTATGTCGCCGCCTACGTTAATGTCCTCGCGAAACATTAACAATCAACCTGATCATAGACGCTTTACATACCCATTTACAACACTAAAACTTTCATATATTCATAAGATTCATTTGATGGAAACTCACAAAAACATGAATTTACAAACTTTGGTAACGTTTTTCAAACTATACCTAAGTAAGGGGACACGCTGATCCTGCTTACAAAGGTTCGTTTGGGCTCGGCCCATTCTCTCTCGTGCAATGCACAAAGACTATTGTGGGCTAGACTCACAGTTTTTCATATATCATGCCAAGAAAATAATTTTACTGTATTTTCTCAACAACTTTGAAACCGGTTATCAAAAAGATTTATTTTAAATCTTTTCAAAACAAACTATGAACTCGCTCAACTTTATGTTGACTTTTTCGCATGTTCTTTCTCAGGTTGCATTTTTAAAACTAAGGAACGGTTGGAATAGGAGAACCCATGGAAATTCGAGTACCTAGCAGGCGTTCACTGTTTAGAAGTCTTAGCCTTTTGCTTCCGCTGTGCAATGAAGATACCGGTCCAGTCACGCCAGCTCTGATATTTCGGGGTGTGACAGATTGGTATCAGAGCTATAGGTTTCAGCGAATTAGGTTTCTGTAGAGATACCTAGGCTTTAACCTCACTTTACTCTGGGGACTTAGATTATTAAGCCTTTGGATACATACGGAACGCCTAGGACTTGAATATGGGTTCCAACCGTTGCCGAAACAATGAGTAAATGTTTTGGCTTTAATTATACACAAGTGTTGTGTTGATACACGGTTCATGAAACAAATTCATACATTAAGCAAAACTTTGAGAGTTTTGAATAACATGCATTTAGGACCTTTGGAAACCTATGTCGAAACTCATTAAAGGTCCTCACTTAGAAACCGTGACTAACAACTCGAGCAAACGCCATTATATTATGTCGACTATGCTATCTTACTTACCCAAGCAGGTAACCTACGCGGAACGAAACGCTAGTGCATATGAAACCTAAACTATACGTCAGCGGACGTCGAAGTATATCGCACACGAATTTTGAGGCAAGGCCTTTGGAAAACATGATTGGGCACGACAACAACGATGCTAATCTCGTCAGTGGGAGAAGATTTCACAAGAATTCATAACAGTCGATACTTACTCTAAAGAGACTCACAACTATTGGCGCCGCAAAAGAAGTCACATGTCTCCGCATTCCCCTTACTTCATTTATGGCGATTATGCCATGTACGACATTCTATGGTAATATCACATAACAACCAGTCATCACGTGAACTTCCAGGTAAAGTCCTTAAACTTTTTCTATTGAAATCTTGAGTGAGTAGATTTTCGCATTTCTACTCTCCCTAATGATCGTTGCACCACAAAGATTTTCTTCCATGATAGAAAACAGTCAATTGTTTTATTTTTGATGAATTCATATGTACGCATGCATTGTTTGTCGCGCATGTGGTTCGTTGATCCGTGAAGACCATTGGAGGGCTTCACTCCAAATTGTCGTTTTGTCAAAGCTCAAATATCGTTCGCTATACTTGATCTTTGCATTGTGATCTAGATGACCCGCATTGTTGCGAAATGTTGACTCTTTGATATCGAGTCAATGAACTCGTTGAAACTCATTTCTTTTGTGTTACATTACATGGTTTGTTCATTGTAACCATGTCGAAATTTTCTTGTCAACACATGCATTCATTGTTGGAGTGTGATTAAACCAAGTTCAATTGTTTGAACTTGCTCGTAATATATATTCGATTCAAGGTCTTATATGATGGTTTGAGGCCATCATATTCGAAATAATCCCAACAAGCACTTCATTTGTCTTGAACCATAATAGGCTTGTTTGGTCTTTGACTTCATTGAATCGTTTGCTTGATCACGATCACCTTGTGGTGACGTTTTCATAAATTTGAAGCTTGCGCTAACCTCGTTTACACACATCATGTACGGATTTATTTATTTATTTATTTGTTTATTGATATTAAATCCGCTTTGTTGATTTATCATATTAAAGCAATCTTAATACAATCGTGTGTTAAGATAATGGTACACAAATTCATTTCATATTTCGGTGTACCTCTTAACGGTTCTTTCAGCATCGATCGAACATTTTGTGATATTCATTGCTTTTTCATTTTCGATCGAAAACATTATTTCCTTGTTTCATTTTCAATTGAAAATCCTATGAGATTTGTTTGAAACAAACATTCAGATTTCCTTCGTCGAACTTTCAGTTGAATTCAAACACGGTGAATTTGTTTGATCACCACTATTATTGAATTATTTCCATCATTACGACACCTTGTGGTGTCGGTATAAACTTGTAGCCTGGGCTAATCGTAATCGAGCGTTTCATGTAAAACACAGGTGATACTTGTTCGATCACCACTATTATTGAAACATTTCATTGCTACGACACCTTGCGGTGTTGGTATTAACTTGTAGCTTGTGCTAATCACGATCAGTCCTCTCATGCGAAACTGTATATGCTCTTCGTTTGACACATCATTTAAGTAGTCTTAATGCAACTATGTATTAATACGATGATACACCAGGTTCGGTTGTATTTCATTTCGGTGTATCCTTGCAACTCAACAATGTCAACCCGTTGATTTCATCTTATTCATTTATTGGTTCGATAATTAACAAATCACTTTCATGATACTATCCATGTGAGCTTGTTGATTCAAGTTTCAATCATTCAACAACCAATGCCAGTTTCCGATTGGTAGTAAATTCTATTGTTTCAAAAATTGAATTGCAATTAGTGAACGTTCATTTGGAATTCTGTTGGTCGAAATTCCTCTTTGTTGATCCCCGTAAACTTAGTTACATTGGTGATAGTATCACAACACTTCGTTCACTTGACTTCGATTTCTGGAACAAACTCAGCTGAACCGTTGGGTTCTTAGTGATGCAAAATGTCCTCACATTCACGTAATTTGAATAAGTCTTACTTTGATTACGCGTTTATTCACCTTGGCATTGTTCGGACTTACCTGCGAACGACACAACTCTGAGGAGACAACATGGACTAAATTTCGAGGACGAAATTTCTGTAACAGGGGGAGAATGTGACAACTGGTAATTAACGGCCTCTAGTTACGCGATTAACAAATGTTTAAGCCGATAATAAATAGCGTTTAAGGCACAAATTAACTTAGTTAGGCTTTTGGAATGCCTAGGAACGCCTATCTGACGCTACAGAGCGCGTATGGTAATCTTTGGGAGATCTGCTGAGCGTTAAACGATAACAAACTGACACCGAACGAAATGCGGACAACGCCAACAAGTACGAAGTTTATACATATAACATATACTTATGGATTATGTTTTGCGAAAATATTATGCTTTCGAACGACACAAAACGCAAACATGAATGAAAAAAACGAGGAAACAGTAACGCACCGACAATCAACGACGAAACGAAGCACCGGACTCGAATTTCTGTCTCGATATTAATATATTATGATATATTTAGCTTCGTTTTTAAATTTTATTTCCCGTAGTTGAAAACGGATCGAAAAACGGGTTAGAAACGACAGAGAAACAAGTTACGCGTTTTAATGCGACGATGATCATATGCGTCAAATATCGACATCCGATGTGAATTTTTAGGCGTTTCGTCTCTAAGATTATATTTTATGGCGTTATACGATAATCGGGTTCGAAAACGGACTTTGGATTTTTATTAGGCCGCTTAAAACTCGCTAACGGGCCTTGGGCCCAACCTACTTGATAAAAAAAAACCTAGGTATAAAAACTAAAGTTATAAAAACTCTCCTCATTTGAAACCCTAGGTAACAAATGCGCACACCAGACCCCTCTTCCAACTTTCTCTGCATCTCCTTCTTCTTTGATGAAACCCTATCTTTCTCATTTTCTACAAGACACACACAACATCAATCCTGTTATCTCTCTCGACTGATCATACATAAAGCACAGACATAATATATGGTTGATGTCTCTTCTGGAAACCTTATCAACATCACCAACACAACCCCCCCCTTTTCTTCTCCGGTCGGTCGACACCCACAGCCCCCTAAACCACCCCGCAACCCCTCTGTTGCTCGATACTAAACGGCCGGCCACCACCATTCGGTGGTGGCGTGCAGCAGCACCAACGCAGGGAACAAAGAGAGAGAAAGGAGGCCGGCGATGAGCTGGCAAAAGTTACCAGCGCCGCCGCTACGGCGATGGTGATGTGATGAAGATGATATTGATGTCAACGGAGGTGGTGGGGTTTGGGTGGTGTCACAGCGACGACAACAATCAACACGGGCCCTGCTCCGATGTCGGTGATGACGACGGTAATCAGGTGGCTCCGACCAAAACTCTGGTAAGTTTTTGTCTTCTAGATCTTCCTCATCTCAGTTCGATAAAAAGCACATGATTCAAGTTGTTGAGTTGCGAGTCTCGGCTCAGTTATGATGGCAGGGGTGTAAGGAAGCACATGATTCAAGTTCGGTTCGATAAGAAGCAGGGTGGTGGCTCGGTTCAGTCTTGACTCGGGTCAACACCGGGTCAACTCGGTCAATGCTGGTCAACTCAGGTCAACGACTCGGGTCAACACAGTCAAACTCGGCCAGCAAGAGTCAAACCACAGACATGAGTAATTCGGTTCGGTTTTCGGTGTTCAGTCAAAACTAGGCAACCTCAGATTCGACTTGGTCAACACCGGGTCAACTCAGTCAATGCTGGTCAACTCAGGTCAACGATTCGAGTCAACCGGTCAAACAGGTCAACGACAGTCAACACGAAGGACCCGGTAAAGTTTAAGCGTAGCGAAATAGTTTACGTTAGATTTTATATAGTTGAACGCGAAACCGAGCTCGACCGATACCGTTTGTGATTAGTTACGTTTTATTTTATCGTATTTGATAAAATTTTAGTATAGTGTTTGAAGTGCGTGGATTATTGTTGTGTTTTGACAAAATACGACGACTTTTATTGTCGGGTTATTCGATAAACAGAGGAAACTCTGTCCGTTTTTTTCTAAAAACCCGTAACATGAGACGTAATTACATTCTAAAAACGACACTTATCAACAATTCGAGTTTTTCTTATAAAATATAATATGGAGATATATTTATTTGACGACGTTTTTCGAATTATAAAACGAAGTTGTAAAACGACGACAAATTAAATAACTTGGTGTACTTTCGTAAAATAAATATAATTGTTATATTTATTTCAAGTGACTATTATTTGACGATTATTTATTTCCACGTTTAGAGACATCGAAACCCGATACACTTTTACAAAAAAAAATATAATGTTTATATTTATTTCTAACGACTATTATTCGGCGATTATTTAATATAAATATAATTGTGTATATTTATTTCAAACGTCATTAGTCTGTATACTTTTATAAAATAAATATAACGTAAGCTACGACGAGACGTACGTTGATCCATCCACGTACTTCTATTCCTAACGACTAACACGACTTTATAAATATATTTATATTTATATATAAATATATATTTTAAGTCACTCGAAAACTAAGACGTTTCAAATACTTTGTATTTATCCCGATTATAAACGGGATCAAATAACCATAGATTGGTTATTCTAAGTCAAGATAACACTACCTTAGAGTCGTTTAGTTAACGATTCGGTAGAGCTCGGACACGTAGTTTAGCTACGTTTAAATTAGAAACTGATAAGTTATTCCTTGTTAGGAATGCTTTAGTTGCACGCTAGCGAGTTCACATTATTGGAATGGCATCATGAAACCACGTTAAGCTAGCTTCGCACAGGAATGTCAAGGTGAGTTCATAACCCCCACTTTTTACTGTTTTTACATTTTTATAAATGTTTTCGGGGGTGGAAAGACATGCAAGTTTTTGCAAAAGTAAATAACTTTTCGATGAACGAAAACTCATATTTATAAACCGTGTTGCGAATGAATTTCAAGGAACTTAAATGGTTTACGAATGATTTCGATCAAACATACCGGTTTTACAAATTTGATCAGCATATTACGAAACGTGCATGATTTTCTAATGGGTACGGGTGACACAGTCGAGGTGATTCGACACAGTCGAGGTGATTCGACACAGTCGAGGTGATTCGACACAGTCGAGGGGATTCGACACAGTCGAGGTGATTCGACACAGTCGAGGTGATTCACGCAGTCGAGGTGATTCGACACAGTCGAAGTGATTCACACAATCGAGGTGATTCGACACAGTCGAGGTGATTCGACACTAAAAACCGTCTACACAGGTTGAGTACTTCCTATGTCGCCGCCTACGTTAATGTCCTCGCGAAACATTAACAATCAACCTGATCATAGACGCTTTACATACCCATTTACAACACTAAAACTTTCATATATTCATAAGATTCATTTGATGGAAACTCACAAAAACATGAATTTACAAACTTTGGTAACGTTTTTCAAACTATACCTAAGTAAGGGGACACGCTGATCCTGCTTACAAAGGTTCGTTTGGGCTCGGCCCATTCTCTCTCGTGCAATGCACAAAGACTATTGTGGGCTAGACTCACAGTTTTTCATATATCATGCCAAGAAAATAATTTTACTGTATTTTCTCAACAACTTTGAAACCGGTTATCAAAAAGATTTATTTTAAATCTTTTCAAAACAAACTATGAACTCGCTCAACTTTATGTTGACTTTTTCGCATGTTCTTTCTCAGGTTGCATTTTTAAAACTAAGGAACGGTTGGAATAGGAGAACCCATGGAAATTCGAGTACCTAGCAGGCGTTCACTGTTTAGAAGTCTTAGCCTTTTGCTTCCGCTGTGCAATGAAGATACCGGTCCAGTCACGCCAGCTCTGATATTTCGGGGTGTGACAGCTTGTGCGGTAATTTCCGCTGAGAAGTCAGAGAACTACCTATGGGTGTTGCAGAGGATCAAGTCTATGCTGGCAGGATGTATGGAACCGCGCGTGATTTTAACAAACAGGGATTTTGCGCTAATGAACGCGTGTGAACAAGTTTTTCCAAAAGCGCATAAGTATCTTTCTCGGTTCCATATTCAATAAAATATTAATGAGAACAGCAAGAAGAAATTCTCTGACAAGGAGTGGAAAGAATTCGTACGTACATTTTGGACATTGTGCGAGTCTACGACCGAGGAAATATACAGGTATAACTTGGAAAACCTTGAAGCACAGCTGAAAGAAGATGACCGTGAACGTGAGTATTTCTTACATAATTATGTTCAAATTTTATATAATAACAAAAACTGACTATTTACGTTTTTTAATTTTAGAGGTTTTTGATTATTTGAAGAAATCCTGGTTGGATCCGTACGTGAAAAGTTTGTATCTTGCTGGATTAACAAAACTATCAACTTTCACCAAACTACGACCAACAGGGTTGAGGGCATGCATGCAACATTAAAAAGTCACTTTCCAAGTCATCGCAACACACTGGATAAACTTGTACTGTATGTTGATCATGTTGTTGATAGACAATACGCTGAGATTAGAAGTAGCTTTGAAACAAGCCTCCGAAAAGTGATGACGCACCACAAGAATCAGCCCATGCTTGCATATATTCTCAGAAAGGTTTCAATATATGCGATTGAGCTTTTGAGTATGGAACTAAAACGTAAGGAAGACGGGTTGAGAGCCTACGGTGCAAGCTGTGGTTGCCAACTTTTTACTAGCTGTGGTTTGCCATGTGCCTGTCGTTTGGAAAAGATGGAAAATAACGGTAATTAATATACTATAATTGACCTTTCTCGGTATGATTTTGCCACCTAATTTGTTTTCATCCACAGGTCAGCAAATCCGGATCACACACATAGACGTGTTCTGGAAGAAGCTTGACTTCAAGCCTGCAAGGAATAACATAGAGGATATCGATGTAGACGCGGAATTTGAAAAATTAAAACAACAGATCGATCCAACACCCCCTCAAGTAAAAGGAGCTTCTTTGAAAAGTTTCAGCAAATCCTCAATCCAGGGAACAATAACAAAAAACCTCCTGCTGTTCTGAAGAAAACTCGTGGTCGCCCAACATTGAAAACGCAGGAAGAAAGAAAGGCTGAAACCGCTAGAAAAAGCTCTTACATTCCGTCAGAAGAAACTTGGGTCGAGGCCTCAGACGATCTTCCCCGTCACAGCTCGTACATATCACCCGAAGATTCTAGAAGAGAAAAGAATACCAAACCGCTCAACCTACACCCTGATTTCCCGATGATCAAGGTGGGTCCTAAGACAGATATAGCGATCCGCAACTACTCATCTCAGATTCCCAAAGTGATCCATCCATACATCGTAAGAATAAAGGACGTGAAACCAGATGGTCATTGTGGGTTTCGATTGGTGGCTGTTGGGTTAGGAGTGAAACAAAATTCATATTTGATGATCCGGAAACAGCTTCTAAAGGAGTTACGTATGAACGAATCGCTTTGGAGGCAGGTTTTCGATCCGGAAAACATAGGACATTATGATGCGCTGGTTACACGGATCGATTTCAAGGGGGTGGGACGAGCAGGTATCGAAAATTACATGACGATGCCTGAGACGTGGTTTCTTATTGCCCAATTTTCCCTCTGCTGGGCGGGCCAAACGAAGCTGAGCAACCTCCCCTGGTGGTTGCGGTTGTGTTCGTCGACGATGGGCATTTCATACATGTAGAGCTTGGAGGTTGTTATCCAATGCCACCCCCAAACCTACTCTGGAGAGCGAACAGAACAGAGCGTGCAGCAGCCTGGCATACATTATACAGGGATCAGATCAACGCGTACGAAATGCTTACGTATCGTCCCCCTGACCTTAATGTAACCCCATATGTTCACGATGTATCTTAAATGTGTTTAATAATAATCACGTTTGTGTTTGTTCAATATATGCGTTACATCACGTTAAAAACCAAATGTCACCGACACGACCCAATCAGATTCAATACGCACTTGTACGACCCAAAATGACAAAATACATCATAATACTATAATTAATGAAAAAATACGTCATGTTCATCTATGGTAAGCGGCTGATACACATAACACTACTCATAGGAGTCCTTGTGCTTTCAAACCAAAATGATACGATATAATGGAATATGACATCATACGTAACCGATTTGATCCGGAACTTGCCGTATAGTCCATATATATTAAAAATGATGTTTAATGTAAAAAGCGTAAATTTTAGACTATTATCGACGCGTTTGTGAATTAAAAACAATTTTCCAAAAATAAAAAAAGGACCAAAGCGCCGCGCTTTGACCTAAACGAGGCGCTTTGAACATCAAAGCGCCGCGCTATGGCCATAGCGGGGAGCTTCGGTCCCTCGTTTATACTAAAGCTGGGCAGCTTCTCCCCGACTTCACCCAAAAACAAAACACACACACAAGGGGCGATTTCACACACTAGAGCCGGATTTCGATTTTTCAAGCTTTCAACAGCTAAAAGGTAAGATCGAACACCCTTAATCGTTTCGGTATATCCAACATGTTGATTATTGTGTTGATTGGGGCGGGTTATTCAGATCCGGCTGGGTCTGTTCTTCAAAATGAAGAAGCAAAGCGCCGCGCCGAGGCCAAAGCGGGGCGCTTTGGTTCATGTTTATTTTTTTATTATTAGTTTAATTATTATTATTTGTTTAATATTATTTGTTTATTATTATTTGTTTAATATTGTTTGTTTAATATTATTTGTTTATTTAAAATTATTTGTTTATTATTATTTGTTTAATATTATTATTTGTTTAATATTATTTGTTTAATATTATTTGTTTATTTAATATTATTTGTTTAATATTATTTGTTTAATATTATTTGTTTAATATTATTTGTTTATTTTATTTATTATTTGTTTAATATTATTTGTTTATTCAACATTATTTGTTTATTTAATATTATTTGTTTATTTAATATTATTATTTGTTTATTTAATATTATTATTTATTTATTTAATATTATTATTTGTTTGTTTAATATTATTATTTGTTTATTATTTAAATTGTTTAATAATATTATTTGTTTATTTTTTATATTTAATATTATTTGTTTATTATTTAAATTGTTTAAATAATATTATTTATTTATTATATTTTCAACGTGCAGGGATGGATTCCTCCGATGATGAGATTGAGCATATGGAGGCTGAGGGAGAGGTGGGGGACGAGGGAGAGCCGACATGTTCGTACCTGCAGTTTCCGCAGGGGTCACGGGCGAGGGGGAGATGCGCTAGGTTGCGCACCATACAGATTGCGGAGCAGCTAGGGATAGACTGGGAGCTGCTGGATACCGTGGGAGAGGTCGCGCGGGCGCGTGATATAGTTGGACTAGATACTCCTTGGTCGCGCCTATTTGAGTTAGCGGTGAAGGACTCGTACCCTGAGCTTACGGTCGAGTTTCTTTCTACGTTTACATACGCGCCGCATCCGGCGGATTACGTGGAGGACCCGGATTTTCCAGTCCACGAGGTTACATTCTGTCTCGCCGGTCAGGAGTTTCAGATGAGTGTGCGGGAGTTTGCTGTCATTACAGGTTTGTACACAGAGCCTGAGCTTGATACTGATTTATATACGCAGGCGGTTAGGATGATGGACAGGCAGACGCTTATCAGTTTCTGGAGGGCTATTTCCAGGGTTCCCTTTGGGAAATCCTTGCAAAAGCCCACCACCATTAGAGACCCCTTGTACCGATACCTGCACCATGTTATCGCGTCCACTATCGTGCCGCGGGGTTCCAGCAAGGAGAAGGTCAACCTCAGTGACCTTTTCTTTCTATACTGCCTACTGCGCCGCCAGCCCTGCGGTCTAGCAGCCTGCCTGGCAGATTACTTTGCCACAGCATACCACCGGCAGCTCCGCGGGCAGCTGCACACTAGCTCATACATCACGGCCATTGCACGCTCGCTAGGGATCGTGCCCAAGCATGATCCGCTGCTGTCCGATCCGATCCCGTCATCCAGGTTGGGCTGCGCGTCAGTATCGAGCATGCAGATCACCGGTACCTTTGATGTTGGTCTGAGGTTCAAGGGTCGTGACGGGCTGACTTGGCAGCCGGAGGTGTTGCCGGAGGTCATCCCGGTTGTTATTGAGGTGAGGCCTAGAGTGTTAGCCCCTCCTCATGTTCAGGAGGCCGCTCGGCAGGCTCAGCTACAGGCTCTGGGCCTCGATCAGCCTAAGGACGAGGCTCAGGCTCAGGCTCAGGCTCAGGCTCAGGCTCAGCCTGTATTCGAGGATCCGGCTCAGGAGGAGCAGGTCGAGGAGATCCCGGTACCACCAGTTCAGCCAGCTCCTGAGCCGCCACACTACCCGCAGCATGTTTACGCTGACCTGCCTCCGGCAGCGCGTGAGGTGGCTTGGGACTTCGACCGGCGCCTCAGACGTCAGGGCGCACGCATTGACTGGATCGTCCAGACGCTCGTTGATCTACGAGAGCTCGCTGCGTTGCCTCCACTTCCCCTCCCACCGTCCCCACCGCACGAGGATTAGTACCTTACTTTGTTTGTTTAGTGTTTTGTTATGTATTATGTACTCAGTTGTACCTTTTTGTTTTGTATTGTATGTACAAACTGATATATATATATATATATATATATATATATATATATATATAAATATATTGCAGTTAATCTTCTATTTACATCACGTTGGTTCTGGATTTTTTACGTTTAATTCTTATGGCTTTCTGTACATTTTATTTAACGTGTTCGTTTAATTTAACAAAATAAACAACGTTAAGAACTTATATTATATACATTCTATAAAAATAATGACGTAATGACGTAATTATAAAACAACTATGAATTTTATGTAATAAAACTCAAATAAAATTTTTTCCTCCAAAAATCCCTACCAAACTAATCCAACCAAAAATCCCTACCTAACTAACCCACATCAACCCACATCCTTTCTGTGTAAAAAAAACATCCAAAGCGCCGCGCTATGGCCAAAGCGGGGCGCTTTGATCTTGGTCAACAGACAAGGACTGACAGAAATCAGTCCTGGTCTGTTGACTAAGACCAAAGCGCCCCGCTTTGGCCATAGCGCGGCGCTTTGGATGTGCAAAAAGACAAAAGGTGTGTGCGAATAGACCCCCTAGTTTAAACCTAGTATTTTTTAGTTTTTTATGGGGGGGGGTCTATTCGCACACGCCTTTTGTCTTTTTGCACATCCAAAGCGTCGCGCTATGGCCAAAGCGGGGCGCTTTGGTCTTAGTCAACAGACCAGGACTGACTTCTGTCAGTCCTTGTCTGTTGACCAAGACCAAAGCGCCCCGCTTTGGCCATAGCGCGGCGCTTTGGATGTTTTTTTTACACAGAAAGGATGTGGGTTAGTTTTGTAGGGATTTTTGGTTGGATTAGTTTGGTAGGGATTTTTGGAGGAAAAAATTTTATTTGAGTTTTATTACATAAAATTCATAGTTGTTTTATAATTACGTCATTACGTCATTATATTTATAGAATGTATATAATATAAGTTCTTAACGTTGTTTATTTTGTTAAATTAAACGAACACGTTAAATAAAATGTACAGAAAGCCATAAGAATTAAACGTAAACAATCCAGAACCAACGTGATGTAAATAGAAGATTAACTGCAATATATATATATATATATATATATATATATATATATATATATATATATATGTATATCAGTTTGTACATACAATACAAAACAAAAAGGTACAACTGAGTACATAATACACAACAAAACACTAAACAAACAAAGTAAGGTACTAATCCTTATGCGGTGGGGACGGTGGGAGAGGAAGTGGAGGCAACGCAGCGAGCTCTTGTAGATCAACGAGCGTCTGGACGATCCAGTCAATGCGTGCGCCCTGACGTCTGAGGCGCCGGTCGATGTCCCGAGCCACCTCACGCGCTGCCGGAGGCAGGTCAGCGTAAACGTGCTACGGGTACTGTGGCGGCTCAGGAGCTGGCTGAACTGGTGGTACCGGGATCTCTTCGACCTGCTCCTCCTGAGCCGGATCCTCGAATACAGGTTGAGCCTGAGGCTGAGCCTGAGGCTGAGCCTGAGGCTGAGCCTGAGGCTCGTCCTGAGGCTGATCGAGGCCCAGAGCCTGTAGCTGAGCCTGCCGAGCGGCCTCCTGAACATGAGGAGGGGCTAACACTCCAGGCCTCACCTCAATAACAACCGGGATGACCTCCGGCAACACCTCCGGCTGCCAAATCAGCCCGTCACGACCCTTGAACCTCAGACCAACATCAAAGGTACGGGTGATCTGCATGCTCGATACTGACGCGCGGCCCAACCTGGATGACGGGATCGGATCGGACAGCAGCGGATCATGCTCGGGCAGATCCCTAGCGAGCGTGCAATGGCCGTGATGTATGAGCCAGTGTGCAGCTGCCCGCAGAGCTGCCGGTGGTATGCTGTGGCAAAGTAATCTGCCAGGCAGGCTGCTAGATCGCAGGGCTGGCGGCGCAGTAGGCAGTATAGAAAGAAAAGGTCACTGAGGTTGACCTTCTCCTTGCTGGAACCCCGCGGCACGATAGTGGACGCGATAACATGGTGCAGGTATCGGTATAAGGGGTCTCTAATGGTGGTGGGCTTTTGCCAGGATTTCCCAAAGGGAACCCTGGAAATGGCCCTCCAGAAACTGATAAGCGTCTGCCTGTCCATCATCCTAACCGCCTGCGTATATAAATCAGTATCAAGCTCAGGCTCTGTGTACAAACCTGTAATGACAGCAAACTCCCGCACACTCATCTGAAACTCCTGACCGGCGAGACGGAATGTAACCTTGTGGGC